>NC_141992.1:190371915-190726915 GCF_049901715.1 Pseudonaja textilis
CGATGAGATTTGTGCCATATGGTTGAACTCTGGCATAACTTTCATCTTCCTCAGAGTGCATAAGACACACAACCATGTCAAGGTTGTGGGGGACTGTTATTAATTAGATTTATATGCCACCCATCTCGCTGTCCAGGGACTCCAGACTCAGATGCACTTTTGCCCCCTAAAAAGTAAAAAATGTTGAGTCCAATTCTAGAAGATGGTGCTTACCTCTTTTCCTACCAGAGGAAGTGAGTGTTGTCCAAAGATCACTTCTGTGATCACGGGGGCCAACATGACTATATACCGAAGTGCACGTAACTCTGTTATCTTCCCATCGAAGTGGTACCTATTTATCTACTCACATTTGCATGCTTTTGAACTGCTGCGTGGGACAGGAGCTCATCCCGTCGCAATGTAGTTGGGTCTCAAATCGCCAACCTTCCAGTTGACAAGCCCAACGTCTTTACCACTAGACCAATGTGCCCCCACTTGCTCACTACTCATTCCATAACATTTCCTTGTGCGTCTGACCCTTACTCTAAAGAAGGAATCAAATGTCGCTGGATTTACAATCATGCACTCTATATCCACTTTTGCAAGCTATCACTCTCACTCCAACTATGGGGAAGATGAGAAATTAAGACCCACATATCTGGAAACCTGCAGATTGGCAAAACTGCCTTGATTGCAACTTCTTGGAAGATGTGGTCAATGCCTGGAATGCACTACCTGACTCTGTTGTTACATCCTCTAACCCCCACTCCTTTAACCTTAAACTATCCACTATTGACCTCACCCTGTTCCTAAGAGATCTGTAGGGGGCGTGCATAAGTGCACCATCGTGCCTATCGTCCCTGTCCTATTGTCCCCATTTATTCGTCCCTATTTCCTGTATTCATACTCATGTTTATACTTATACCTATTACCTTGTAAGCAACTGACAAATCAGATAAATCAATAAAATAAAAATTAAATAAGAAAGGAAAGAAGGAAGGAAGGGGAAGGAAGGAGAACAGGAAAGGGAAGGAAGGAAGGAAGGAAGGAAGGAAGGAAGGAAGGAAGGAAGGAAGGAAGGAAGGAAGGAAGGAAGGAAGGAAGGAAGGAAGGAAGGAAGGAAGGAAGGAAGGAGAGAAAAGGGAGGGAGGGGGGAAGGAAGGGAGGGGGAAGGAAAAAGAAAAAGGAAGAGGAAGGAAGGAGAGAAAAACATGGAGGGAGAAAAGAAAAGGGAGGGAGAAAAAGAAGGAAAGGAAAGGAAGGAAAGGAAAGGAAAGGAAAGGAAAGGAAAGAATATCCATTCCTAAGAGGCCTGTAAGGGGCGTGCATAAGTGCACCATCGTGCCTCCCGTCCCTGTCCTATTGTCCCAATTTATTTGTACCTATTTCCTGTATTCTTACTCACATTTATTCTGATACCTATTATCTTGTAAGCGATGGACAAATCAAATCAAATCAATAAAATAAATCAATAAAATAAATATGTGATTTACATTGCTGAACTGATTTGTTTGTTTGTTTTTTCAAAACAAGGTGGTTTTTAAACACACGCACATATACATGCAGTATTGTTAAACCGCTCAACGTTTACCTGACAGCTCGGATGACCATCTTCAGTGTGGGGATGAGGTCTTCCATGAGCAGCTCATTGCTGTATCCCCGGTCTTCTGCCAAGGGGTCCCCTGTTCCAGCATCTAAGATAAGGACCAGATAGATAATCCAGATGCAGAAGAGATTAGAACAATGTGAATAAAACTCATACAATATCCAAGCGTCTTATTCAGGCTGGAATCATTTAAAATCATGGATCCTGAACATGTTCTGACCCAAACCTTGTTCCAAGGAAACAAACATGAAACAGAGGTAACAGCAGAACTTTTTAATGATTCTTTACGAATTCCATTCCTTCCCGGTTAAAAGGCTGCTTCAAACTAATTGTCTCTGATAAGAATGAGCCTTGCCAAGGTTGTGCAAGGCTGCCAAGAACACTAGATAAAGTTGCCGAGAAATATTTCAAACACAAGGAGTCTCCAAACACCAACCAAGGTATTCTGAATGTCCACAAGGCTTGAGTGCAAAAACTTCTTTGCTTCCTGCAAAGAACTCCAGTTTCTCAGCTGGCTTTTATCTCTTAAGGGAGGGGCCATTACCTTCCAGCCTTACTCCCGAGCCGCCCGTGCTGCTGCAGCTGCTGTTTCCTTCAAGCAGCCCTGTGCGCATGCGCACTGGGCACAGGCTCCTCGGGGGCCTCTTCATCACTGCTGCCAGCCTCCACAATCTCCGAAGGCAGCATTCCACTCCCTGATGGTCCTATCCCTATCTCTTCATCACATGCAGGCCCCTCATCTGAGTCCTTGCTCTCTGAGACCTCAGCTGTCCACATTTGCTGTTGGCGAACCACAACATAACATTCAGATAACAGATAATCAGAGTTGGAAGGGACCTTGTAGGTCATCTAGTCCAAGCCCCCACCCAAGCGGGAGACCCTACACCATTTCTGACAAATGGCAGTCCAATCTCTTCTTGAATGCCTCAAGTGATGGCGCTCCCACAACTTCCGAGGGAAAGCTGTTCCATTGGTTGATTGTTCTCACTGTCAGAAAATTCCTCCTTATTTCCAGGTTGAATCTCTCCTTGTTCAGTTTCCATCCATTATTCCATCCACAATAGAATGGTCGTGTTATTAATAAGTGCACTGAATATCAAAAGTCAAGAGTCAAAACAATGAGTGCAGATATAGTTCTCTGAAAAATACCCTTCAGGTTTAAACATATTTGTCTTAAAAGTCCCAGGATTAAAAACTGGGAATCAAAATATTTTTCTTGTACAAGTACCACTTGATTTACAACCACTCGTTTAAAGGTCGCTCAAAATTACAACGGCGCTGGAAAGAGTTACTTCCAACCAGTCCTCACACTTATGACCATTGCAGCCTCCCCAGGGACACATGATCAAAGTTCAAGCGCTTGCAACCAGCGTGCACTTTATGATGGCTGCAGCGTTCCCAGGATCGCTGTTTGCAAGCTTCCCAGCCAACAAGCAAAGTCCCTGGGGAATGCAGGATTCCCTTAAGGACTGATGTGGTTAATTTAACAGCTGCTGTGATTTGCTTAACAACCATGGCAGGAAAGGTCACAAAATGGACGTGCCTCACTTAAGCAACTGCTTCATTAGCAACGGAAATTCTGGTCACCAATGTGGCTGTAAGTCGAGGAGGATCTGTATTAGGAAAACAGTACAGTGTTCCGTTTCAACTCAGCTCAGAAGAAAAAGCCAGCAAAATAAATTAAGCAGGTTTATTAACCATGCAGGGATTCTCTTTTGACTCCGCCCTCAGATTCTACCACTCTCGCTCCTGCAATTACATTCTAAGAAAGTTTACACATACAGAGAGGGAGGGAGGAAGGAAGGAAGGGAGGGAGGGAGGAAGGAAGGAAGGAAGGAAGGAAGGAAGGAGTTTACCTTCTGAGCTTTGCCAGAATGCATAAGCTTTCATTCGGAAGGCAGTGCGCAATCGATCTCGGTTAATCAGGACAACGTTCTTAGACTCTTTGGAAGGACTTTCTTCAATTGCTTCTACATTCAGAGGAGTAAACAGCTTTCCTTTAGGATTGCTACCACGAACCCGATCCAAGAGACCCAGCTTTTGGCTAAGAAAAGAGAAGGAAAAGAGTCATTATTTTTTTTTAACAATCCCTCATTTGAAATCTAGTTTGTCCATCATGGTATTTACATCAGGTGGGCAACAGCCAGTGTGATACACAGTCTTCTTCTTTGCTCCCTTAAAGTGGCCACTGAAATCTGATGCAAAAAAAATGGCTCATTTTCTGTGCGTGTGTGCGTGCACACACACTTGTTTTTCTGTTCCTTTTTCTTAAAAAGTGGGGGATTTTAAGTAGAACCAATCACCAGGGGACCATGAGTTCTAGTCCTGCCTTAGGTATGAAAATTGGCTGGGTGACTTTCAGCCAATCGCTAGAAGACTGTGAGTTCTAGTCCGGCCTTTGGCATGAAAGTCATCAGCTTAGGGACCTGGGGTCAGTCACTCTCTGGCAGGCCAACTCACTTCACAGGGTTATGGGAAAAATAGGAGAGGGGATATTAGGTGTGATTGTCACCTTGCATTCTATTGTCTAGGGGATGGCTCCTCATAGATCGCTTCTTTGGTTTCCATTTTTTTTTTTAAGAGCTGTAACTATCAGAGGAGAATGCTGTAATTCCCCTTAGTCAAGTTTTTGGTGTCCAATTGTTCATGATTAATTTTCTCATGTTCTTCTTTTGTTGTACTTGTGTTTTGGTCTGTGACCGCAAATAAAGTATTATTATTATTATTACCTTGCATTGATGGAGGCAGCTTTCCCCCAGCCAGCTTTCATGCCCGAAGTGGGACTAGAATTCACAGTCTTCTTGTGATAAACCCAAAGTCTCCCAGCCAGCTTTCATGCCTAAAGTGGGACTAGAACTCTCCATCTCCTGGTAATTGGCTCAAAGTCACCCAACTAGTTTTCAGGCCTAAGGTGGGACTAGAACTCACCATCTCCTGGTTCCTAGGCCAAAACTTTAACCATTAGACCAAACTGAGTCTCTTCTCTTTCTTCTGGATTCTAGTTCAGGTGTTATCTTTTTCAAAGTAAGAATGTGGGATGTAAAAGGAATGGTCTACTTTTGAGGCACTGGGAGAATCTGCAATTCCAGTATCCAGGTTCACCAGACCTTGATAATGTAGCCAAGCCTGGTCACTTAAGGAAGACATTTTGGTTTGCATTATAATTTAGAGAGCCTGTCTTCCGCTGATCGCTATGCTGAAATACCTCCTGTTTCTTCTCTCTGTCCCTTCAGACCAAAGAAGAGACAGGATGTGCAAATTTCTCTCCTTCACACCCATTTCTTCTGACAGCTTCTTGGTGATTTCTCAGATCTTGAAGTGAGAAACTTGGTGGTTCTAATTTGTTAATTCCCCAAGGAAAGGATAAAAATAGGCCTCATCTGAGGCCTGACAGTGGGAGGAAGATGCTCCCTCAGCTGAGAAAATCTCCCGTGTTTTTCTCTTTCTGTCCTCATGGACTCAGTTTCTGCCAGATCCTTCACCTTTCTCTACCTTTTAACCTTCCTTTATCCCGCTTATCTTCCTAGTTCTTCTAAAATCACCAAAGCCCACAGCTAGCCCTCGACTTACGACAACAGTTCAGCCCAATATTTCTGTTACTAAACAATTGTGTAGTGAATTTTGCCCCAACTTTCTTGCCCCATTTCTTAAGTGAATCACTGCATCTGTTTAGTCACTAACATGGTTGTTAAGTGAATCTGGTTTCTCCACTGACTTTGCTCAACAGACGGTCACAAAAGGGAATCACATGACCCCGGGACATTGCAACCGTCATAAATATGAGTCACTTGCCGAGCCTCTGAATTTTGATCACATGACCAAGGAGATGCTACATCATCATCATCATCACCATCATCATCATCATCATCTTTTAATGACCCCATAATCCCTTGCGGGGTAGAGTCAGGGCAACTGAATGGAGCCAGCAGAATGTTCAATGGCCGGATGCCCTTCCTGTTGCCAATGTGGAGTTTTGTTCAGTAGATATATTCTCAGTGTGTCCAGAGAGAGAAATACCTGCCTCTACCTTAGGATCAAATTCACAGCCTTCCTGATTTTGAAGTGAGAGTTCCCCTCTAGACTATTGTACCACTCCAACAAGGAGATGTTACAAAGGTTGTACATGTGAAAAGAAAGTCATAAGTCACTTTTTTCAGTGCCACTGTAACTTTGAATGGCCACTAAGCAAGTGGTTGTAAGCAGAGGTGGTATTTAGCAGGTTCTGACCAGTTCTGGAGAACCGGTAGTGGAAATTTTGAGTAGTTCAGAAAACCAGCAAATTCCACCTCAGGCTGGAGAATTTACAGTATCCTTCCCCTGCCACACCCACCAAGCCATGCCCTGGTAGTAAAAAAAACAACTGAATCCCACCATTGGTTGTAAGTCAAGGACCGACTGTATTGTATTTTACTGATAAGTCTGCCTTAAAATTTGTGAATACTGTCTTTCAAACGTCACTTTCCCCAACCTCCATAACTCATCTGAAGGAAGCCACTTGGAAAAGATATTCTATTAAAAGAAACGCCAACCACACTGGAGATCTGAAGTACATACCTGGTTCCATCCACTTGTTCTTTCCTTTAGGAAGATTGAAACAGAGAGAAGAAAAGTGAGAGCAAGACAATGGGGGAAAAAGAGAAGTTAAATAGAATATTAAACTTCAAAGAAAATTAGCGTTATTGGTTTCGACACCTAGTGGCTACATTTGCATATCATATTTAACCCAGTTGCAGGATTAAAAATGAGATGTGTTTGAATGATATGTTCCAGTTTGTGTTAATCCAATAGTTTCACTCGATGGGCTGAGATACAATAAAGCGAAACCAGGTTAAAAGTAACCAAACGTTGCAGGATGTACAAATGATGCATGGTTTCATTACGCTTATTGTGCAAAGTCTGCCAATAAGGATTCTACTCATACATTTTTCCTGCTCTATTCTGGGAACTTCTATTCTTATATAGAACTAGCTCTATACCCGTGCTTTGCTACAAAACTATGTGATCGGGCTTAGTTTTGGGGGAGGAAAATAAGGGGGGAAAATTGTGCCTCTGTCTACCAGCATCCATCGGTATTCATCTGGCTAGTGTCCTGTCAGTGTGTGAGAGAGTTGAGGGCTGTTTGGAAATTCAAATATGCAAAGTGAAACGGTATTTGCTGTGTGAGCAAGAGGAAGGCAGCAATGACCCTGGGCATGGCTTAGCTCAAGTGTTCTGTTTCACAGCTGCTTGGTGCTGTGAAACTAAAACTGAAACTCCTCTCCTCTGCTTGTGTTTTGCATTTGGAACAGATTTCTTTTCAGCTGGGGAGGGGGAGTAGAACTCCTTAGCATCAGAGCGTGTTAATAATATGATAGGAAATGCTAATGCTCTAATGGTCATTTTGAAAAAATCCTTTCTTAGTGAGCATCTAGAAGCCAAGAGGAACATTATGTGTCAAATTTCAAGTTTGTAGGCTTTACAGTTCTGGAGATGTTGTGATGATGCATGAGTGGTATTTCACTTTAGCTAGCTAGGTAGATAGATAGATAGATAGATAGATAGATAGATAGATAGATAGATAGATAGATAGATAGATAGATAGATAGATAGATAGATAGAGATAGATATAGATGTATATATAGATGTATATATAGATGTCATTTTGATACCGCTCCCTCCTTCAGGCAATTTATGGCTGTGTGCATGGTCCCTGTGTGACTGTTTGAAATTTGTAACGATTCAATGAAAACATAAATCAATCAATCAATCAATCTTATGTTTATTGTCAATGCACTACATGTGTACAATGAAATTGAAAAACCATGGGGATAGGAAAGAGTTTCCCCAGTACTGAGGGAATGTCCTCATATTGGTCATCTTGTTGGGATAGAAGTTCTACTGACATACTTTTATTGTTGCCTTCTATTTGATGAAAGCTCATCATTTACATGATGAAAACTCCTTTATTTCAGAACAAATGGACACCAAAATGTTGCATCTTCTTTTTAAAAGCATCCACAACAGAGCCAAAGATGCTTTTTCCAATTGGTCTTTGCTTTTGCTTGAAGGCATTTCACTTCTCATTCGAGAAGCTTCTTCAGTTCACTTCCTGGATGAGAAGCAAAGTGTCTTCAAGCAAAAACAAAGAAAGTCCGGTTGCCTTTTGAACAAGCATCTTTGGGACAACCATGACCTGGATGACTGACGATTTCCATGGACATCCACAAGAGAGTCCTGCAACAAACGCTGCATTATGGAATCTTTTTGGGAGGCTCCAACCAGCTGAGATGGATTTATTTATTTTATTTATTTTATTTTGTCAATCGCTTACAAGATAATAGGTATAAGTATAAACATAGTTATGAATACATGAGATGGATATGTATAAGAAAAATAAAAAAAACAATAGGATAGGCACGGCGGGCACGATTGGTGCACTTATGCACGCCCCCCACGAGCCTCTTAGGAAAGGGGTGAGATCAATAGTAGACAGTCTAAGGTTAAAGTTTTTGGGGTTTGGGGAAGAAACCACAGAGTCAGGTAGAGTATACCAGACATTGACCACTCTGTTGCTGAAGTCGTGTTTCCTGCAATCAAATTTGGTGCAGTTAAACTTGAGTTTGAAGACACTGATCACACTGTTGCTGAAGGTCATCCTTCCTTTCTTCCTTCCTTCCTTTCTTCCTTCCTTCCTTTCTTCCTTCCTTCCTTCCTTTCTTTATTTATTTATCAAGCAAGTATTAGATAACAGGTATAAGTATAAACATGGTTATGAATACATGAAATGGATATGAATAAAAGGGAGACATTAGGACAGGGACGGTAGGCACGTTGGTGCGCTTATGCACGCCCCCTACAGACCTCTTAGGAAAGGGGTGAGGTCAATAGTAGACAATCTAAGGTTAAAATTTTGGGGGTTTGTGGAAGAAACCACAGAGTCAGGTAGAGTATTCCAGGCATTGACTACTCTGTTGCTGACCACTGATGTATCTGCTGAGGGTTCTTAATATGTTTCCTCCTCCCCCTTATGACCCAAACCCCACCCAGATTTTTGCAGAGGTTTCTCCAATCAGTCAGCATCCCATGGTCGCAAACAGCTAAGACTTACTGATTTCTGTTGCGATTTCTGCTCAGAAGGGTTTGTGCCAAAGCTGTTTGTATGGTTCTTCAATCATATAAACCCACAATCCTGCCATCATTGGTGTTTGGGTTACATAAGGATCCTCCCAAAAATGCTTTTTCAAAAGGCAACTGGGTGTTCCGGTTTTACTCGGAAGACACTTCGCTTAACATCCGAGAAGCTTCTGAAGCTCTGACTGGATGGTGAGGAATAGAAGGATTTATACTCCTTACAGACAGCTGGTCATTTGCATTGTTTTCATCAACTTCATCACTTCATCAACTCGATGGCACAACATAGGAGAACAAACCCATCGGGGTAAGATTCAGCAGTCCATCTGCATTTAGAAAATGAAGGCTATTCTTTTGAAGACAGCCAAGTCCACGTTTTGGACAGAGAGGATCGCTGGTGTGAGAGATGGCTCAAAGAGGCCATCTATGTCAAAACTGAACAGCCATCACTCAACAGAGGAGGAGGGATATGACATTATCTATCTCCAGTCTACAGCAGAGTCCTTTCAACAGCTACAACAAGGCTCCACACCCATTTGCACTAATCAGGTGACCCTGAGGACAGAGATAAACCTCCAGGTAGCCTCAACTACTCTTTAAAATACCAACTATCTGCAAGGAGTATAAATCCTTCCATTCCCCACCATTCAGTCAAAGCTGAATTAACAGAGGGATACAATCAAGATCAAGGGAGGCACCAATACCACTCTATAAAGCCTTAGAAAGACCACACCTAGAGTACTGCATCCAGTTTTGGTCACCACACTATAAAAAAGATGTTGAGATTCTAGAAAAAGTACAGAGAAGAACAACCAGGATGATTAGAGGACTGGAGACTAAAACATATGAAGAACAGTTGCAGGAACTGGGCATGTCTAGTCTAGTGAAGAGAAGGACCAGGGGAGACATGATAGCAGTCTTCCAATATTTGAGGGGCTGCCACAGAGAGGAAGGGGTCAAGCTATTTTCCATGGCACCTGAAGGCCAGACAAAGAATAATGGATGGAAACTGATCAAGGAAAGATTTAGCCTGGAAATGAGGAGAAACTTTCTGACAGTGAGAGCAATCAACCCATGGAACAGCTTGCCCTCGGCAGTTGTGTGAGCTTCATCGCAGGAAGCTTTCGAGAAGAGATTGGACTGCCATTTGTCAGAGATAGTGTAGGGTCTCCTACTTGGATGGCGGGGGGGTGGACTAGATCAGTAGTCGCCAATCGGTGGGCCCTGAGAAAATTTTGGTGGACCACAGAGAAATCTCACCCCCAGAGCACCCCCCACAAAGCAATTAATCCAGCTATGCAGAAACACAAGTGTTTCATCCCCCATATGGCCCGTGGGAACCGTCCCCACCCACTCACTCCTTACCCAGTAAACTTGCCTGCTAAATTGCTATTTTTCCTTTTTCCGACCATCATCTGTTCTGCTGTGCTGGGAGATTTAGATTAGCTAGGAAGCAGAAAATTGTTGGATTTCTTGCTTTCTAGCTAACCTTTAGATCTTCAGCTCAGCACAGTTGAACCTCCCATAGGACTGAAGGTTTACTTGCAAGCAAATTCAGTGCAGACTCACAGCAAGCAAATTTGAGAGACTGAGCTAGCCGATGGCAGATAGATAGATCACTGAATGATTCTGTGAGCAACTCAATCTGCTTGCTTTGCCTGATTTTGGGCAAAAGTTGCTCTTTTTTATATAAAAAATTCATTATTTACATGCATGGTGTGTTGTGAGTTAATTTTGTGAGTTTGCTTGCTAGCAAATTTTATGAGTTTGCTTGCAAGCAAATTTTACTGAGCTAGAAAATGGCAAATAGATCTCTGAATGAATCTGTGATTCTGTGAGCAACTCAGTCTACCTGCTTTGCCTGATTTTGGGTAAAAATTGCTCTTTTTTATAAAAAAATCAATATTGATATAAATATTTATAATATTTACATAAAAGCCATGCCCAGCCAGTCACATGATCACCAAGCCACACCCACAAATTAGACCACGCCCACAGAAACGGTTAGTGGTCCTTGGGATTTAAAATTATGAGTTTGGTGGTCCCTGAGGTCCGAAAGGTTGACGACCCCTGGACTAGAGGACCTGCAAGTTCCCTTCCAACTCTGATTATCTGTTATCTGTCATCTGTTATCTGTTCTTGGATGAGAAGCAAAATGTCTTCCAAGAAAAACCAGAAAGTCCAGTTACTTCTTGAAAAAGCACCTTTGGGACAACCATGACCTGGATGACTGAGAATCTCCATAGACATATAAACAGGGGTGGGATTCAAATTTTTTAACAACTGGTTCTGTGGGAGTGGCTAAGTTGGTAGGCATGGCTTGGTGGTCATGTGACTGGCTGGGTGTGGCCAATTCAATATCACTCACATCGAGGCATGCATCTCCTCGCCTGGCCTCATGAGGATGCTGCAACAGTCGTAAGTGTGAAAAATGGTCATAAGTCACTTTTTTCAGTGCCATTGTAACTTTGAGTGGTCACTCCACACAAGCAAAGTACCAGGAAAGGAGGAATAAAAACTCCAGAGAAGTTCCTGAGACTGGAAGTCCAGTCCTGCCAAGAATGTAATAAGAGTTAATGGAGAGGCAGTTTCTGTAAGCAACACCAGAATGTTTCCTTCCTGCCTTCCTTACAGGATTAGGCCAGTAATTTCTTCTAACAACCGGTTCTCCGAACTGCTTAGAATGTTAACAACCGGTTTTAGCAAATAGGTGCAAACCAGTAGAATCCCACCCCTGCATATAAAGAACCTGTTCACTATTAAAATATAAAATATCTTCCCAATCGAGGTCCTTTAAACATGCTAGACCTGCTAGACCCATAACCCTCAGGTAGCAAGAAGCCACTGAAGGAGGGGTCTCCCGGTGATAACAACATTCTTCCCCTACTTTTCCATTACAAAGCTGGTCCTTTCACATTTCCTCCTTTCCAGTTTGGCTTAGACGATCCTTCAAAGAAATTTAAATTGAGACACTGGACCAAAAAATGTCCCAATGTACAGAACTTACCTGAAATATGGGAATGATACCACAGTCTCGTAAAACCTCCACGTGGCAACAAGATCTATCCTATTAGGATTAGTAGCGTAGTACCTCCAGGCAGCCTAGGAAACGCAAGAGAACTATGAGAAACGCAGGTTCTTGTACGTGTATGTCTAATAAACAAATGTTATGTGGAAAATTATCTTATAGATTATCTAAGTAAAGGTAAAGTTTCCCCTCACACATACGTGCTAGTCATTTCTGGCTCTAGGGGGCAGTGCTCATCTCCATTACAAAGCAAAAGAGCCAGCGTTGTCCGAAGACGTCTCCGTGGTCATGTGGCCGAAGGCGCACAGAACACTGTTACCTTCCCACCAAAGTGGTCCCTATTTTTCTACTTGCATTTTTTACGTGCTTTCGAACTGCTAGGTTGGCAGAAGCTGGGACAAGTAACAGGAGCTCAGTCCATTACACAGCACTAGGGATTCGAACCACCGATCTGCCGACCTTTCTGATCGACAAGCTCAGTATTAAGTATTAATCAAATTAAATATATTGAGCAATGCAAGAGACAAAATCTGGTTTGTTACTGATTCTTCATTCCTACACTCACCCCACATGCCTGGCCTGGCCACCAGGCTGCTTCTTTCTGCTTCTTTCTTCTGCTTTTGGCTGCATGCAAGGAAAGCAGCAGAAGTCTCTCTTTCTCTCCCCCAAACTCTGCCAGAAATGAGTCTTTGGGACCCTGCAAGGGATCCTGTTCCAAGAGGCTGCCCCAGCGTGAGAAGTCTCACAAAGACTCATTTCTAGTGGAGTTTGGGGGATAGAAAGAAAGACTTCTGCTGCTTCTGTTGCTTTCCTTGCATGAAGCCAAAAGTCTCTCCCCACCCCTTCGAGAACAGAGCTGGAGATGGTATCCTGCGATCCCAAATAAAGAATGATCAATCGGTAGGAAAACGGGGTGGGGAATTTTCCTGCAGACTTTTTGGGGGATTTTCCCAGGGTCTGTGGTCCACAGGATTTAAAATTATGAGTTTGGTGGTCCCTGATGTCCAAAAGGTTGGTGATCCCTGGTCTAGAGGACATGACGTTTTTGCAGAAAGTAGCATGTAAAGGAAGATCTGAAATGCATACAACTCCAACTGTGATGTCCAAGCCAAGAGAACTGAGATCAGTCAGCCCCTATGTGTAGGAGAAGAGCAGTCAGAGCCTGGATGGGTGGAGTCAAGCAAGTCATCAGACTAGAATCCTTATGTTCCCACTGACAGTCTAGGTCCAATCTCTCTGGAATTCCATTGACTCTTATCTACTACCAATTTAGGGAGATTAATGTCAGGCACAAAGAATCAGGACCACACACAGAGTTCCAGTGAAGATCAGTAGTGAAATGCTACCGGTTCGGCCCAGTTCAAGTGAACTGGTGGCGGGTTCAGCCAACTGGTGGTTAAAAAAAGCTCTGATGATCAGCTGAGAGGAGAAAGAAGGAGAAAAGCCAGGATCAGCCATCCCACCTGCCCCTTCACTTTTGTGTTCTTTATCCTCTCAGCTGATTGGTGTGGCAGGACCTCAGCTGATGTTTGACAAGCTGCGCACATGTGCGCATGCATGAAGTACGCTATCACCCAACCGGTAGAGAAACTGGTAGAATCCCACCACTAGTTAAGATGATTTATTGTTCATGCCAAGAATCTAGCCAACTAACAGCACTAAATTGAAGCTAGATAAGAGTCAACAGAATTCAAGTGGGGTTGGACTTATACTGTTTGAACGTCAAAGACTTTAGGCTGATGACTTACTTAACTCCCTCTCCAGCCACTGCCTGCTCTTCTCCAGAAGTCTCCATATTTGGCAACGTTAAGACTTTAAGCCAGCTGAGGAATTCTGGGAGTTGAAGTCCACTAGTCTTAAAGCTGCCAAGTTTGGAGACCCCCTATCCTACATTATGGCTTTCAAAGGCCCGGTTGTTATGCACGCTTCCAACCCCGTGTCACGGAAAAGCAGGATGTGCAAACCTGTATGAGTTCAGCTGCCGGTTTCCTTCTTTTTTCAAAGTGCTTTTGGCGATGTTGTTCCTGGACTTTTAGGGCCAGTCCTGAACCCAAAATGCCCTGTAAGTCAAGACGAACAAATCAATGCTTGAAATATTTCTTCGTGAAAAATGTAGGATGCAATAAAAAAAATTGGTGACCACATAACAAGGAGTTAGAATCTGTACTTTCTCGTAATTTTTCAGGGCAGCAGAAGCTGAATGCGATCCAATGAAGCCTGGAGGAAATGAGATATGAGACTAGGAATGCTCATAAAAATTATAGCAAGAAGAATATAAGACACATGGGACACTTTATCACCATCTGCTGTTGTTGGTGCTTCCACAGTCAAGAATGCCAATTTCTTCCCTCTGTTCTGCCTACCATTTCTTGGGACTAACAAGTAACTCTTCGATTCAATATTCCAAGCAGGCCTCACACTCACCAAGTTTGGATCATACTTAACAGGTCACCCTTGCTTTCCTGTGGTTAGGATTTCTAATTCCTCCTGTCTATTACCCATATCCTGTACAAGGATATACAGGTTCCACTTATATTATGACTGTAATGGCGCTTGCATATTATGCTTGCAAGTTATAACAGTGGTAAAACAATTTTGCTGGGTTTTTGCAGCAGTCATTATGCGAGCATGATGGTTCTAAGTGCAAACTCCTGGTTCGTTATAGGTAGTGCTTCGACTTACGACCACAACTGAGCCACAAATTTTGGCTGCTAAGCAAGACAGTTGCTAAGTGAGTTTTGACCCATTTCATGTCTTTTCCTAAACAATTGTTTAAGTAAATTACTGCACTTGTTAAATTTATTTATGTGTCCTTCAGTGTGATGGGGAGAATTTCCTTTTATTTATTTATTTATTTATTTTGAAAGAGAAGCAAATTTCACTGGCGTTCTCATTAAGGTAGAGGGCATTCTGGAACTTATTTGTAACAGATTAACAGAGTTGGAAGGGACCCTGTAGGCAAGGTTGGGATACTACCAGTTCAGCCTGTTTCAGGAAAACTTGTATCTCTGAGGATCACCTGGGAGCGAACCAGTTCAGTTTGCTCCAACGATCAGCTGTTGGGCCCACCCACCTGCCCGGGCTCTGGGCTGTGCTTTATATCCTGTTTTTCAAGTTCAGCTGATTCGCGCGGCACAGCAGATTGCCGCTCGTCAGTTGTTTAACACACAGTCATTGCTGGAGAAGGTCAGTAGCAAATACTCTGTGCACACGCAAAGTGCACACTCATCAAACTGGTTGTTACACCGGTTGAATGGCACCCCTGCTTGTGGGTCATCTAATCCAACCCCCCATCCAAGCAGGAGACCCTACACCATTTCTGACAGATGGCTGTCCAATCTCTTCTCGAAAGCTTCCTGTGATGGCGCTCCCACAACTTCCGAGGGCAACTTCTATTCCATGGGTGGATTGTTCTCACTGTCAGAAAGTTTCTCCTTATTTCCAAGTTAAATCTCTCTTTGATCAGTTTCCATCCTTATCTGGCCTACAGGTGCTTTAGAAAATAGTCTGAGCCCTTCCTTTCTGTAGCAGCCCCTCAAATATTTATCTTCTGTCTCGCCTGGTCCTTCTCTTCACTAGACTAGCCATGCCCAGTTCCTGCAACCGATCATCATATGTTTTAGCCTCCAGTCCCCCAATTTGGCTTCAATGTGACCATAGAATATGGTGTTTGTTTACTGCTTCATTGCACAATTTTATCAGCATTCTGCCATTTCTCTGACTTCCCATTAAATCTCATAGGATGATGCGAGTTAAAACCCTATCTTGACTGAATAGAATAGAGCTGGAAGAGACCTTGGAGGTCTTCTAGTCCAGCCCCCTGCTCAACCAGGAGATCTTATACCATTTCAGACAAGTGGCTGTCCAGTCTCTTCTTAAAATCTTCCAGTTCTGTTATACAGGTAGTCCTCGACTTACAACAGTTCATTTAATAACCGTTCAAAGTTACAACGGCACTGGAAAAAACGTGACTTTTTCAAAGTTACGACTTTAGAAGCCTCCCATTATCAAAATTCAGGCGCTTGGCAACTGGTTCGTACTTACGACCGTTGCTATGCGTCCCAAGTTCACATGATCCCCTTTTGCAACCTTCCAACAAACAAAGCCAATGGGGAAGCCAGATTCCTAACTCATCCACTGCAGAGATTCATTGAACAGCTGTGGCAAGACAGGTTGTAAAATGAGGCAAAACTCACTTAATAACAGAGATTATTGTTGCTGGTAGGAAAAACAGGATATAAATGAAGCAAAAAAAATGAATTGATTGTTAATTTTTTAAATGGCAGCTAGATTAGTGATGGCCTCTATAGAACTGCTGATCCAGTTCTACAGAGGAATTATTGAGTCTGTTATCTGCATCTCTATAACTGTCTGGCTTGGTCCTGCAACCCAACAAGACAGACAAAGACTTCGGAGAGTAATTGGAACTGCAGAAAAAACAATTGCTACCAACCTGCCTTCAATCGAGGACCTGTACACTGCACAAGTCAAAAAGAGGGCTGTGAAAATATTTACAGGCCCCTCACGTTCCGGACATAAACTGTTTCAACTCCTTCCCTCAAAACGATGCTATAGAGCACTGCACACCAGAACAACTAGACACAAGGTCAGTTTTTTCCCGAACGCCATCACTCTGCTAAACAAATAATTTCCTCAACACTGTCCAACTATTTACTAAGTCTGCATTACTATTACTGTTAATCCTCTCATCACTCTTTATCACCCATCCCCTCCCACTTGTGACTGTATGACTGCAACTTTGTTGCTTGTATCCTTATAATTTATATTGGCTGTTTCCTAGTATGATTTGATTGCTTATTGTACCCTATGACTATTATTAAGTGTTGTACCTGATGATTCTTGACTCTTGACAAATGCATCTTTTCTTTTATGTATACTGATTGCATTTGCACCAAGACAAATTCCTTGTGGGTCCAATCACACTTGGCCAATGAAGAATTCTATTCTAAATATTGGGGGCGAAATTGGGATATTCCAAGAAATGAGGGGTATTATGAAATTTGGAGTAAGGCAACAAATGATAAATTAACAACAGAAATTAAATTTAAAAAAGGATGATTAAAGCAAACGATTATAATGTAATATGGGGGGATTTTATAAAACCAGTGTGGGTGGAAGGCAAAAGGGAAAAAAACGTACTCAAGAATATAGGTTGTTTTGGAGGAGATAAGGTCACAATTGGAATATATTGTATATCTGTTAATTATTATAGAATAAGAAATATAAGTGGGAAAAAGGTCTCGGGTTGGGGGAATGCACTGTAATATTTATATATTTTTTTCTTTTTCTCTTTATTTGTATTTAGATGTATATGTTTGTGGTTTTTGTATTCAAAATAAAAATTATTAACAATAAAAGAAGCAACGGAGATTGGGGCTCGATTGTGATCGTAAGTCAAGGACTATCTCCATTGAAAAGTTTGAGCAGCTAGTATGGCACCAAAGCAATGGAGAAATACATCACGGAAGCCAGCAATGCCTTTACTACCTCCAACATTAAAAGAAAAAAAATCAAGAAGAAATTCTCAAGCATACAGAAACGGATGCCCTTTATATTTGCAGAGGAAGAAACTTTCTGGAATTGCAAGAAAGATTTCAGGGCAGAACCAGTGGTGGGATTCTACTGGTTCAGCCTGGTTTGAGCAAACCAGTAATAAAAAAAAAACGCTACCGGTTTCGCCAAACCGGTCTTTCTGACGATCAGCTGTGCCACGCGATTTAGATTAGCTAGAAAGCAGGAAATCATCGGATGTCTTGCTTTCTAGCTAATCTAAATCGCACGGCACAGCTGATCCTCCCTCGCTATTGTACTTCCCTCACCAGGAGGTTTCCCTCGAGGCCCAGTAGGCAAAAAATGGGGTGCAAGGAGGGGTGTTGCATGGCCCCCCCCATGCCCCATTTTTGCTCCCAGGAGCCTTCCCTGAGGCCAATAGGCAAAAAATGGGGCGTAGGGGGGGTGCTGCGAAAGGGGGAAAAAACCCACCACATAGCCACGCCCGCCCAGTCACATGATCACCTGGCCACTCCCACCTGGCCACGCCCACGGAATCGGTAGTTTAAAAGTTTGAATCCCACCACCGGGCGGCACCCTTCTCTCTCAGGAGGTCCTTGAGGAAACTTACAGCCGGAAGGGCAAAAAATGAAACTCCGATTAAGGAAAACCCTGCTGCGATCAAGCGCCCTTCCCAGGTTTTGGGTGTCTTGTCCCCGTAGCCGATTGTTGCCAGCGTAATCTGTGGGGAGAAGGTTTGGGACAGTCTGTAAGAAAGACAAAGCAAACGGGCAAGAAGAATGATTCCTTGGCATTTCCAGAGGCCCCCCTTCCACACCCAGACTTCTGCATCTCACCTGACTGGCAAGGCTGAGGAGCTATGCCCTGGAGGGCCCTGGGCACTTACTACTGTCCGTAAGATTTTTCAGTCTGCTGGAATATGGTGCAGAACGGTCATTCCGCAAGTTTTGTTTTCACACAAGACTGTAAAATGTTTTCTCCTTCCTATCTTCTCCTAGTCTCCCTCCATCCCTTCCTCCCTTCTCCCCTTCCATACCTCCATCCACCCCTACTCTTTCCTTCCTTCCTTCCTTCCTTCCTTCCTTCCTTCCTTCCTTCCTTCCTTCCTTCCTTCCTTCCTTCCTTCCTTCCTCCCTTCCTTCCTTCCTTCCTTCCTTCCTTCCCTTCTTTCTCCTTCCCTCCTGCCTTTCCTCCCTCCCTCCTCCCCATCTATCCATCCATTCATCCCCTACTCCTTCCTTCCTTCCCCTACTTGTCTTCCTTCTCTTACCCACTCTCCCATCGATCTCCTTCCTTCCCCCCACCCATCTCCCTTCCTTCTCGAACCCCTCCCTCCCTCCCATCCTTCCTTCTTTCCTTCCTTCTTCCCTTCCTTCCCCACCCATCTCCGTTCCTTCTCTTTCCCCTCCATCCCATCCTTCTCCTTCCTTCCTTCTTTCCTTCCTTCTTCCCTTCCTTTCCACACCCATCTCCCTTCCTTATTTTACCCCTCCCACCCATCCATCTTCTTCTTTCTTCTTTTTCTTTCTTTCTTTTCTTTCCTTCCTTCCTTCCTTCTTTCTTTCCTTTCCTTCTTTCTTTCTTCCTTCCTTCCTTCCTTCCTTCCTTCCTTCCTTCCTTCCTTCCTTCCTTCTTCCCCCACCCATCTCCATTCCTTCTCTAACCCTCCCTCCCTCCCATCCATCTCCTTCCTCCTTTCCTTTCCTTTCCTTTCCTTTCCTTTCCTTTCCTTTCTTTTCCTTCCTCTTACCTGTAACCAATACTACCCAACGACTGCATCTACAGGAATTTCGGTTGCAAAATTCACTCATTACTTGGGTATCCACTCTAAGTCAAATCATAAAACACACAGACCCGCCTGCATCAGCACTAACACTACCCAGGCCTAGCAGACTGTACAACTAGGACTAACTGACCTGGGTCAGCAATGCAGTTATGAACACAGCCCACGCAAGTCCCTAAAGTAGAAAAATCCTGCAATGACCAGACCAACGATCTGAAAGAGATCGGCTGGATCACCGTTGATACTGACCAGTCCCCACCAGAGGGCGTCAGCATAGGTCCCAAACTCTTTGGTCTCCTTTCCATCCTCATCTTTTTTAAGCACGTCCTTCTCCACCAGGTAAACCAGGAACGAGGAGAGAATAAGGGTTAAGAATCCAATGTACCAGGCAGTGATGAGCTCCTAAGAGAGAACAGATTGCCATAAGGAAAAGGAAAACACTCAACCGAACCATGAGAGTCCTAATTTAGGCAAATTAAAGTAAGTTGATGAAGATTCTCAGCCATCCAGGTAGAGTTTTTTGGAAGTGGAGTCATGGCGACTGGTCTTCTTTTCCGTTTTTTGTTTTTGTTTGAAGTGTTATGCTGATTATCCAAGTAGTTTCTTCAGTCACTCTGAAAAAGCTGCTTGGATAAGCAATGAAACATTCAATCTAATTAAATTAATTTACCCTGACCCCCCTCAAGGTTGTCCCAAGAGGTTGTGTTGCTTTGGGCAAGAATCTCAAAAAGTCCTCCTCTTTCTTCACGAGTCTACCTTCTCACCCACATCGTTGCTAGCTGTTTCGCATTCTCTTTGGCACGACAAGAGATTATCTTCAGTGATTACCACGGATAAGAAATAGAAGCAATTAATGTTCCTGCTCAGAACTATCCCTGACGTCTAAACAGACATGAAAGGTTAGCAAATGAGAATGCTGACGTGTAAAGATCAACATGAAGTAGATCCAAAAGTTTATTGTCAGGAGATGCTCTTTTGATGTGTGGATCCATTCTTATACCAGCCCTTTAGCAATGACCCCCCCAAACTACTATGAACATTCAACCTGGTACTTTTGTGGACAATTTATCCCTCACAGCTGCATTGCTTTCATTCTATTTTTCTTTCCCCATCTCCTTCTAGCACTGATGATGTTGGGTAATGAAATGTCTGCAAGAAAACAAGCAAGTTCACAGAGGACTCCGCAGTTCAACCCTGAGCTACCAATCACCTTCTTTTATCAATCCCATAATCCCTTGAGGGATGGAGTCTGGGCAACCGGATGGAGCTGTGTAATGGCCGGATGTCCTTCCCTGTCGCCAATGTGGAGTTTTGTTCAGCAGATATATTCTCAGTGCGCCCAGAGAAAGAAATATCAGCCTCTACCTAGGATCGAACTCACAGCCTCCTGGTTGTGAGGTGAAAGCCCCACCTCTAGGTCACTGCGCCACTCCAACCCTGAGCTACCAATATTCTTCTCCTATCTCTTCCCTTCTTACTTTGCTGTGTGCACAAATAGCTGATCCCAGAAGCTTCCAGGTGCCACCTCTCCGGTCCATACGCAGCATCCTCAGGATCTGGAGGAAACGGAGACTTCTCAGAGATGTAGCTAGGACATTGCCTTGGTTGCCAACAGCTACCACTGGGACAGAGGCGATCAGTACAAAGATATCTGCGGAGAGAGATAGAGAACAAATCTTGCCCATAGAAAGGATGAAGATCCGAGGACTCATTTGAAAATCTAGATGGTATCCATAGAGAACAATGGCAATGGATTTTCTACAGCTCTTTGTTCTGATCTGGCTCTCAAATGTAACAAACCCTCTGTAGTTAACTAAATGTTTCCTTTATTTGGAGCACCAGCAGCTCTGGCAAAAAGTTCCTGTATCACCACAGGGTCACAAGTCTGTCCAGTAAGGAGATGAATAGTTGTCTGGCACAGCTATTCATCTCTGCCCCCCTGCCTTTTATCCCCAGAGCTAGGGTGGGGCTTTGCTAGAAGCGGTCCCAAGGACCGGCCCATAGATTTCCACTGCTCTCCTCTCCTCTTGTCTTCTGTGCATCCACACATCAGGCACTGGACCCAGCTATTCCTTCTCTTCCTAATCAGCCACCTCCAGACCTGGGATCTGCTGATTCTCTATCTGAGGGCTGATGGATGGCCCAGGTTCTGCCTCTGTTTTTTTTTCTCTCTTTCTGCCAGCTCCATTCCTTCTTCTTCCTCGGAGCTGTCAGGTTGCCTTGATGGCCCTGACTCCCATATCTCCTCCTCATCTGATTCGGCTGGTGGCCAGCAGGGGAATTTAAGAAAACATATGTTTCAGGCTCATATAGTTTCCTTGTTTGCAGCTTTATCTGCATAAGTTGTTTTAGGATGACGATAATATCACCTACACCAGTGGCCCCCAAACTTTGGGGCACCATGGATTGGAGAAAGTTTTTTCCATGGACGGGAAGGGGCCTGGTTTTGCATGCTACTTGCAACCGACAGATGGGAGTTCACTTGTTTTCACAGACCAGTTGCTGGCATATCGTGGACCAGTGGCAGTCCACGGACCAGAGATTGAGTATCCCTGACCTCCATATCTTCTAGACTTTATCAATACAGGTAGTCCTCAATTTATGACAGTTCATTCAAATGTGGGTGCTTGGTTGATAGCTCTGGTTGGATTGGCAGATGGTTTGTCCTGATAACGGGGGAGGGCCGAGAAGGGAGGGGCGGAAATAAACACAAGTGTTTACCATAAGTTTGGGAAGTCTGTCCTTTCACACTACCCAATGGGGTTGTTGTAATCGGGCTAGAGCAGGGGTTGCCAACCTTTTGGACCTTGGGGACCACCAAACTCATAATTTTAAATCCCATGGACCAGAGACTCTGGGAAAATCCCCCCAAAAATCTACAAGAAAATTCCCCACCCTGTTTTCCTACCAATCGATCATTCTTTATTTGGGATCGTAGGATACCGTCTCCAGCTCCGTTCTCAGGGAGAGGGGGGTGGAGGGGAGAGAGACTTTTGGCTTCATGCAAGGAAAGCAGCAGAAGCAGCAAAAGTCTTTCTTTCTCTCCCCCAAACTTCACCAGAAATGAGTCTTTGTGAGCCTTCTCGTGCCGGTACAGCCTCTTGGAGCAGGATGCCTTGCAGGGTCCCAAAGACTCATTTCTGTCAGAGTTTGGGGGAGAGAAAGAAAGACTTCTGCTGCTTTCCTTGCGTGCAGCCAAAAGCAGAAGAAGAAAGAAGCAGAAAGAAGCTTGCCCCGTTGGGCAAGTAGGGCAAGTCCCCCCTCTGCCTTTTCCCCCTGCCCTCACTATCTCGTGTTGTTCGTAATGTAAGTGACGCAAGCCTTGTGTTCCCGCGGGCCATGTGGGTGGCGCAGCCTTGTGTTCCCACGCAGCCTGGATAATTGCTTTGGGAGATTCTTTGGGAGTGACATTTCTCTGCGGACCACCAACATTTTCTCGCAGACTATCAGTAGTCCCCTGGTTGGTGACCCCACTGTGCTAGAAAAGCCCTGATGGATTAGAATGCTACATATAGGTCATTTCTAAAAGTTAGAATGCAAATCAAAATGAGGAAATAATCACTTCTCTCATCAGACCTGGGCTTTTTTCTTTTTAAAGAAAAAATATAATTCATTTATTTTGGGTGGTCCTTGAGTTCCCTCTAGTGGCAACATGGCCATCAAGCATCCAAGCCACAAGTTAACGCTTCTATTTATAGAACCGTCTTTAAAATATGCTGTTTTCGCATGGTTTTCCACCTCAATGCACTTTGTGTTAACTTTTCTAGTTAAGAGTGATGGATGGTGGGGGTTCATTACCATGGCAGAGTCTATTTTGGTGTCTCTGAGCAAAAAAGAAACCTGTAACTGATTTATTTTCCACTCCTGTTCGGAAAAGAAGCCATGATGTTAATGCCTCACGTGCTTACCCAACATACACAGAGGCTTTCTGGCAAATTTCAGCCTCCCGCGCCATCCCTTGTATCGACAACAGCAGCCAGCTGCCCAGATCCTTAAGGCAAATTCTGCTCCGAATATGAAAATGGCAAAAGTTTCCTATCAGAAAGAACAGGGGAGGGTGGAGAAAACTTGCAATAACAAAATTTTGAGAGGAATATATATATAACCGCTCGATAAAACCATTCTTAGGTGCTCAAAAGAAATTATTTGGATCAGGAGCATCTCGCTGGAAGCAGAATGTTTCACAAATGGGTCAATCTAACCCGTGGGCTGGGATTGGTGGGGCCAGTAGTCCCAAAGAAGTATTTATTTATTTGGTTTTTATCCTGCCTTTATTATTGCTTGAATGTACGTGTTAGAAGGTAACAGACATATCCAGTGGTGGGTTTCCAAATTTTTTTTTCCTACCGGTTCTGACAGCATGCATTTTGCACGTGCTGGGCTCAAAGACCACTCTCTGAATCAATGCTGATGAGCTGTGCTGTTTTATTTAGCTCAGCTGAAGCACGGCAATCTGCTCTGCTGTGTGGATCAACTGAGCTATAAAGCAAGGGAGTATAGAAGAGGTAACAGGGGAGACAGGTGGGTGGGGCCAACCAGAGGTGGTATTTGCCGCTTCTCCGAACTACTCAAAATTTCCACAACCGGTACGCCAGAACAGTCTGAACCGGCTGAATACCACGTCTGGACATATCTACTATTACTTCTTCATCTTACTGTCCTCGTAACAACAACCCTGTGAGATGAGCTGAGCTGAGATAAAGCGACTGGCCCAAAGTCATCCAGCTGCCTTTTGTGCCTAAGGCAGGACTAGAACTCACTGTCTGCTGGTGATTGGACCAAAGTCACCCATCCAGCTTTCATGCTTAAGGTGGAACTAGAACTCATTGTCTCCTGGTAATTAACCCAAAGCCACACTGCTGGCTTTTATGCCTAAGGTGAGACTAGAACTCACCGTCTCCTGGTGATTAACCCAAAGTTGACACTAGTTTCCTGGTTCCTAAGCCAGCATCTTCACGACTAGGCCAAACTGGCTCTAGAGCAGCACCCCCTAACCTTCTAGGGACCAGGGACCAGTTCCATAGAGGGCAGCTTTTCTGCAGACTGGGGAAGTGGCATGTTTTCGCCCGTGGCCTGGATCCCACTTCTGCACAGATGGGACTTTCCTCACTTGTGCGTCTTGGTTCCTGGTGGGCATAGACCTGTTGGGTGGAGGACCCTTGCTCCAGAAGTACCCAAATTGGGGGAGACCTTTTTAAAGCCCATTCAACGATGTTGAGGATTCCCAACAATTCCAGAAGACATAAGGCAAGGTTGTCCCAAGGTCTCATCCATTATCCATCCCAGACCACTGCTCTATGCTTAGACATATGTTCCTAGCCATAATTATACCGATGTGAGCAAGACGTGACCCGTGATGACAGGTTGCAAGCTCCATCTTTTTGCATGTGCTCAGGAACATCCCATGCTAGTACTCAAGGCGCATTAATGTGCTTTTGGATCCCTTGCTCCTTCTTGCCTCCTCCTGCAGGGACTTATGCTAAGGTGACCCATTTCCAGACTTTGCTGGAGCTCACAAGCCTACCCTGAAAAAAAAAAAATCCAGTTTGCTTTGGAAACTGAAGTTATGGGGAAAGTTGAAACATTCTGGCCCTCGTATATTCTATTCCAAAGTCTGAGAAGGTCACTGGAAGAGTCACTGACCTCTGTAGAAATGGTCCCATCTCAAAAGAGCCCATGTCATGCCTCTGTCAGAGTCTGAATCTGAGGAGGAAGCCAGACAGCTGACAGGGAGTGCGAGGGTGGCTCCGTTGGATGTGGAGGAGGCTGGGGAAGGGCAGTCCAGCTGGGCAGAGCAGGGGAGAGATAGAACAAGGGAGAGGGAGTTCAGAGGATGAACCAGGCCCACCCTCTCTTCATCCTAGGGCATGCATGGAGGAACAGAGAAGAGAGCAATGTGGGTTGCGTGGCTTAAGGGGGAGGAAAGGGCCCTGATTCCCTTCATTAGCCACACCTGGGAATGAAAGTTGATAAGAAAGGCAGGCTGTGTGCGGCAGGCTGCTGGGAGCAAACGTGACTTTATCCTGTGTTGTGGTGGCTTATCTGTGTTCCTGGAGTCTTCCCAACTGTGTGAGTTTTGACGTCCTTCAAGTCTGGAATTCTTGCTCCTGCCCTGCCAACTAATTACTTCAGTTTGGCTTGTTTGGACTTTACGTTACAGTTTGTGTTGCTCATGTTTTGGACTTGATTCTCTGCAGCCCAAAGGCTGTTCCTGGGAGAGTTTTTCTCCAGCCAGAAGGTAACCTGGAAATTGGGGGCAAAGTTGGAGATAATAAAGGGACTCTTATTGCTTATCTGATTGTGTTGCCTTCATGCCACGTCCTAGGTCATCACAGTCCATTTCAAGCCTAGAACCCTTCTAGAAAAGTTGAGATGGTCCATTCCAACCATGGAATCTTTCCACTAAATTTCCAATCATAGAAGACATCCTCTAAGGTTGATTTGACCGATTCTGACCTCACAGCATTTTCTAGTAAGGTTGGGAAATGCTTTCTCCGATAACAGAGCATTTCCAGCAAGCCAGGAACAAGCCTTCAAGAGCAGGACATTTTGATTCTGACCTATTTTGTCCACTTCTACTGGAAACCAATGAAGTCCCTTACATCAAGAAAGACTACTCCATCCGGGACTGTCTGCTCTAATGCAATAGCTCTCCAAGGGCAGGAGCAGAGGTGGCCATCTGAGCTTATTAACTGGAGAGGCTAAGCATTGAAGAGTGGACCTCTGGCTATTACAGCATGCCCTTGCGATCTCTTTTCTTCCTAAAATGTCCAATTAACCCCCACATTTCATTAATAGAGGAGACTGTCTATGGGATCCCAGTGACACAGCCAACCTCTGTTAGATGGGGTTGCTTCTTTGGCAAAGCGATATAGCCAATTTTAGAGGCTGCTCGCTCCTGCTAATTTGCCCATTCATGCAAAGATTTTACTCATGGCTGGCTTTCTTTTTTTTATCATCTAGAGCACTCAATACCATCCATGTCTTGGAAAGTCTTGGGTCAGAACGATCCATTAAAAGAGTACTTAATCAATGCATTCTTGAAGCAGAAATACTTGTGTTCTTTTATCATCCAGCCAGCCATTTAGAGTTGCTCTTCACCACCTATACTAGATTATAAAATCTTCAATTAAACCCTGGCAAGTGGTTTTGAGTTTTCACAGAGTTGGAAGGGACCTTTGAAGGTCTTCTAGTCCAATCCCATGCTCAGGCAGGAATCCTTACACCACTTCAGACAAATGGTTGTCCAATCTCTTCTTAAAAACCTGCCGTGATAGAGCATTCACAACTTCTGGAGGCAAGCTATTCCACTGATCAATTGTTCTCACTGTCAGGAAATTTCTCCTTAGTCCTAGGCTAGTTCTTTCCTTGATTAGTTTCCACCCATTGCTTCTTGTCCTACCCTCTGGTGCTTTGGAGAATAGCTTGACTCCCTTTTCTTTGTAGCAGTCCCTGAGATAGAAGTCTGTAGAGATTCTCAGTCATCCAGGTTGTGGTTGTCCCAAAGGTGCTTTTTCAGGAGGCAACTGGACTTTCTTTCTTGTTTTTTCTTTTGAAGACATTTCACTTCTCATCCAAGAAGCTTCTTCAGTTCTGATGGGATAGTGGGGGAATGGAAGGATTGATATTCCTTGTAGGCAGCTGGTCATTTGCATCCTTTTAGAGGGTCGTTGAAGCACCTGGAGGTTTATCTGGACCTTCAGGGTCACCTGAGTAGTGCCCCTGGTGTCCAAGTGCTTCAACAACCCTCCAAAAGGATGCAAATGACCAGCTGTCTGCAAGAAATATAAATCCTTCCATTCCCCCACTATTCTGTCAGAACGGAAGAAGCTTTTTGGATGAGAAGCGAAAGGTCTTTAAAAAAAAAAACCAAAAAGTCCAGTTGCCTCCTGAAAAAAACACCTTTGGGACAACCCCTTAGCTATTGGAACATTGCTATCCTGTCACCCAGTAGTCCTTCTTTTCATTAAACTAGACATACCCAATTCCAGCAAACGTCCTTTATATGTTTTAGCCTCCAGTCCCTTAATTTTAGGCTCTTCTCTGCATTGTTTCCAGAGTCTCAACATCCTTTTTTATATTGTGGAGACCAAAACTGGACACAGTATTCCAGCAGTGGTCTTACCAAGGTATTATAAAGCCATCGAGAATTAGAACGTTGTTGGTTATGAATGGGGTGACACAACTCCAAACACAGCCGGTGTGCAATCTGGGGGTACCTCTGATCTTTAAATAGCAGGTGGGAGTGGTAGCCAGGAGGGCCTTTATGCAACTTGATGTTGTGTGCCAGTTGAACCTGTTTCTGGGACTATGAGGTTCTGTTCTCAGTCACTCATGTCTTGGTCACCTCCTGAATAGACTACTGCAGTAGGCTGTACCTGGCACTGTCCTTGAAAGTGTACCCAGAAGCTTCAGTAGATATAAAGTGTGGTGGTATAAGCAGATATATGTGGGTCCTTAGATAGATACATCTTGCTCTCTGCTCTGTGACCTGCCTTGGTTGACAGTTTGCTTCCAAGTCCAATTCAAGCAGAGGTGGCATTCGGTAGGTTCTGACCAGTTCTGGAGAACCGGTAGCGGAAATTTTGAGTAGTTCGGAGAACTGGCAAATAACACTTCTGACTGGCCCCGCCTCCATCTATTCTCTGCCTCCTGAGTCCCAGCTGATCGGCTGGGTCTTTTGTTGCCCTGCACAGGAGAAAGGAGCTGGAAAGCAGGTTAGTGGGGTGGGGACGGAATGGAGATTTTGCAGTATCCTTCCCCTGCCACGCCCACCAAGCTACACCATGCCACGCCCTCCATGGCACGCCATGCCCACAGAACCAGTACTAACTTTTTTAAAATCCCACTACTGAATTTAATGTGCTGGCTTTGACCTTGAAAACTTGATGTGGCACGTGCTATGTCATCTCAGGGATCTTCTCTTCGTGATTACATTTATCCCCCTCCAGCAGGTCTCACCCACAGAAGGGTTCTACCTGATGGGATCTAGGAAGCGAGCCAATTTGGCCACTGCATCCGCCTTCTGGATCATCCTCCCTCCTAAATGAAGTTAGATCACCCCAACGACCTTCTGTAAAGCTCTCAAAATGTGAGAGGTTTTATTTTTTTCTTCTTCCCCAGAAAGCCTCAGGATCAAATAGGTAGCCTGAATTCTACTTGTACTGCATGTAAATATTTCCCCTGTCATGGTCTTGTTTTATCCAGGTGGATTGTTTTAATGAGATTGCAAAAAGTTTTTAATACTTGGTTTTATTGCCCCAGTGGTGCTTTTTCAGGAGGCAACTGGGCTTTCTTGTTTTTTCCTAAATAATATGAATCCTTCCATTCCCCCACTATCCAGTCAGAGCTGAAGAAGCTGAGAAGCAAAATGTCTTGAAAAGAAAAGAAAAGCAAGGAAGTCCAGTTGCCTCCTGGAGGAGTGAGAATGTCTACAGATTTGGTTTTGTTGTATGCCACTCAGAGCCACTTTGGGTGAAATGTGTGGCCATACAAATTGGACAAATAAATTAAAGGTATTAAACTCCTTCAAGGGAAGGAACCCTGTCCCAGTTGCCTCGGCAGAACAAGGATATCAACAATAACTTTGCAATAAGCCCATCTATGCTTACCAAAAGCAACAGCCAATATCCAGAAGCCTTTTCGTATTCTCCAAAAGTGGTCAGCACTGCTAAAATCAGGCATCCCAGCACAATCAGAAATCTGGAGGACGAGAGAAGAGGGGAAAGGAAATATTACCAGGTGTTCTTTCTACCAGCAGTTCTCTAAAAGAGTTGGGGCAGAAGAGAGAGAGAGAGAAAGGTTCTTGTTAAGCCAAGGATCCAATGTTATCCCCCAAAATACAGGTAGTCCTTGACTTATGACTACAGTTGAGCCCACAATTTCTGTTGCTTAAGGGAGACAGCTGTTTAAAAAGTTTCGCCCTATTTTACGACTTCTCTGGTCACAGTTGTTAAGTGGATCACTTTAGTGGTTATGTTAGTAACCCGGATGTTAAATGAATCTTAGCTTCTCCGTTGACTTTGCTTATCAGAAGGTCACAAAAGGGGATCTCGTGACCCCAGGATACTAAAGTTGTCATAAATACGAGTCAATTGCCAAGCATCTGGATTTTGATCACGTGACCATGGAGATGCTGCGATCATTGTGTGAAAAACAGTCGTCAGTCACTCTTTTCAGTGCCGTTGTCATTTCAAACGGTCACTAAATGAACTTCTGTAAGTCAAGGACTACCTGGAAGCACAATCCTCAATTTAAGACCATTTGCTTAATGACCATTCGAAGTTACAACTGGGTTTCTCTGAAAATAAGAGTGGGTCTTATATTAACTTTTGCTCCAAAAGATGCATTAGGGCTTATTTTCTGCTTAGGTCTTATTTTAGAAGAAATATGGTACTAAATGCATCCGTCTGGCTGAGGATCTTAACTGAAGCTTATCTGGGGGTAGGGCTTATATTACGAGCATACTGAAAAATCATGCTAGGGCTTATTTTCCGGTTGGGTCTTATTTTGTGAGAAAGTGGGATATAATGTTGAAAAATGTGATTTATTTAAGACCCTCATAGCATCTCCCCAGTCACATGACACCTAGGCACTTGGCAACTCTCTTGCTTAACAACCACATCAAAAGAAGGTCATAAAATCACATGCAGTCTTAGGAGGCCTCACTTAATGATCATGCCAAGTAAGGATGAATTTTCGAATCCCAATTGCGGTTGTAAATTGCGGACTACTTATAGTTAGTGAGTAGAATAGAGTTGGAAGGAACCTAGAAGGGCAGAGGTGGTGTTCAGCAGGTTCTGATCAGTTCTGGAGAACCAGTAGTGGAAATTTTGGGTAGTTTGGAGAACCGGCAAATACCACCTCTGACTGGCCCCGCTCTTATCTATTTGCTGCCTCCCGAGTCCCAGCTGATTGGTTGGGTCTTCTTTTGTTGCCCTGCACAGGAGAACGGAGCTGGAAAGCAGGTTAGTGAGATGGGGAGGGAATGGGGATTTTGCAGTAACCTTCCCCCAGGAGTGGGGAGGGAATGGGGATTTTGCAGTATTCTTCCCCTGCCATGCCCACCAAGGCACAGCCACCAAGCCATACCATGCCACGCCCACCAAGCCACACCCACAGAACCGGTAGTAAAAATGTTTGAATTATACCACTGCCTTGGGGGGCTTCTAATCTAGCCTCCTGCTCAAGCAGACAAGGGCAGCAGGATTTCAGATAAGGGCAGCATGATTTAATTAATTAAAAAGAACTATTAAGGTTTTCATGTCCATGCACGGAAGAGAGGAAAACAATACGAAACCAAAAGACCAAAGCATCTTTATGCTTTATTCTTCTCATTTCATACAGATTCGTTTCCAAAAATGAAACAATTCACTTTAGCCACAGGGAGGCAGCAAACATCCATGTTCAGAACAGACTCATTAGCTGTTGGGTTCAGTCCAAGGCTTTGGAACCTTATTTATTTTTAATGTGATAAAAGTACCCCTATTTATCATATTTAATTTAATTTAATGCGATAGGAGTATTTATCATGTTTAATTCCACATTTAAATGAAATTAAATTGAGTCTGGTTTCAGCTAAACCAAGTTTTCTAAAAGAAATCACTGTACTGGATAACTTTTGAAGCCGCTTTTGGAGAATAAATAGCAAAGGAGAAAGTTTATGTTATTTTTCTTCTAAAGGGGTGAGGAAGGTGTTTCATACTTTCCCTCCCTCTGGGAATAGTTACAAAACATTGTGAAATCTCTAAGACATAACAGTAAATATATAAAAAATGATCCTAATCATTTTGCTTATGGCCAAGTGAGGAAAAATAGATCGATAAGCTAAAACGGCCCACTGTTAGGAGAAATCCAGAATCTATTAAACGTTTGCTTGTGGGTCGGGATTATTTATTCTCTATCTCTTTTTTCCCCAGTACATCTATATAATGCTTTCCATCTGTTATGGAACCCAAAATGACATACACAGAAAGGAAACTGGCCCTTGGCAAAAAAAAAAAAAAAAAATTAATAGTCTTTAATAAAGCAGTGACTTGTTACATAAACTTGCAATTTCCGTCTCTTAGGAAACAAAGGTGGATTTCAGACAGAATTCTAATTGTGTTCTCTCTCTTTCTCTCTCTCTCTCTCTCTCTCTCTCACACACACACACACACGGAGAGAGAGGGCGGGGGGAGAGAGAGAGTTGTGTTGATGAATTTTGTGCTGGCATTTGTGGCGGTGGTTCTTCATCCTTAGCTGTTGTTTGGAGGCTGCATTGACCCTGTCAATCTGTTTATCCTGTTGCAAAGCTTTCATCCGTTTGTCAGTAAGTTCTGTGGTGCGACATACCTCAAGTGCTGCCTGTAAACTTAAATTATGTCCCCTCAAAAGGCAGTTGGTGTGTGCTTTCACTAATGACACCTAGAACTATTTTATCACGAATAAGTTCATCTCTTAAAAAGCCATACCCACAGATTTGCAGCTCCCCCTCTCTCTCTCTCTCTCTCACACACACACACCAGAAGTGGTATTCAGCAAGTTCTGACCAGTTCTGGAGAACCGGTAGCGGAAATTTTGAGTAGTTTGCAGAACCAGCAAATCCCACTTCTGACTGGCCCTGCCCCCATCTCTTCTCTGCCTCCTGAGTCCCATCTGACTGGCTGTGTCTTCTTTTGTTGCCCTGCACAGGAGAACAGAGCTGGAAAGCAGGTTAGTGGGGTGGGGAGGGAACGGGGATTTTACAGTATCCTTCCCCTGTCACGCTCACTATGCCAAGCCACACCCACCAAGCCACACCCACAGAACCAGTAGCAAAAAAAAATTGAATCCCACCACTGACACAGAGAGAGAGGGGAGGGAGGGAGGGAGGGAGAGACAGAGAGACAGACCAAGAGAGAGGGGAGGGAGGGAAGGAGGGAGGGAGGGAGAGAGAGAGAAAGACCAAGAGAGAGGGGGGGGGAGAGAGAGAGAGAGACCAAGAGAGCAGGAGAGAGGAGGGAGGGAGGGAGGGAGAGAGGGAGACCAAGAGAGCAGGAGAGGAAGGGAGGGAGGGAGGGAGGGAGGGAGAGAGAGAGAGAGAGAGAGAGACCAAGAGAGCAGGAGAGGAAGGGAGGGAGGGAGGGAGAGAGAAAGAGAGAGAGAGAGACCAAGAGAGAAGGGGAGGGAGGGAGGAGGGAGGTAGAGAGAGAGAGAGAGACTAAGAGACTGGGAGAGGGAGGGAGGAGGGAGAGACAGAGAGACAGACCAAGAGAGAGGGGAGGGAGGGAAGGAGGGAGGGAGAGAGAGAGAGAGAAAGACCAAGAGAGGGGGAGAGAGAGAGAGACCGAGAGAGCAGGAGAGGGAGGAGGGAGAGAGAGAGAGAGGGAGACCAAGAGAGCAGGAGAGGAAGGGAGGGAGGGAGGGAGGGAGAGAGAGAGAGAGACCAAGAGAGCAGGAGAGGAAGGGAGGAGGGAGGGAGAGAGAGAGAGAGAGAGAGAGACCAAGAGAGAAGGGGAGGGAGGGAGGGAGAGAGAGAGAGAGAGAGACTAAGAGAGTGGGAGAGGGAGGGAGGAGGGAGAGACAGAGAGACAGACCAAGAGAGAGGGGGAGGAGGGAGGAGGGAGAGAGAGAGAGAGAAAGACCAAGAGAGAGGGGGAGGAGGGAAGGAGGGAGGGAGAGAGAGAGAGAGAAAGACCAAGAGAGGGGAGAGAGAGAGAGACCGAGAGAGCAGGAGAGGGAGGGAGGGAGGGAGAGAGAGAGAGAGAGAGACCAAGAGAGCAGTAGAGGAAGGGAGGGAGGGAGGGAGGGAGGGAGGGAGACAGAGAGACAGACCAAGAGAGGGGGGAGGGAGGGAGAGAGAGAGAGAGACTAAGAGAGTGGGAGAGGGAGGGAGGGAGGGAGAGACAGACCAAGAGAGAGGGGAGGGAGGGAAGGAGGGAGGAGAGAGAGAGAGAAAGACCAAGAGAGAGGGGAGAGAGAGAGACCGAGAGAGCAGGAGAGGGAGGGAGGGAGGGAGGGAGGGAGAGAGAGAGAGACTAAGAGAGTGGGAGAGGGAGGGAAGGAGGGAGGGAGGGAGACCAAGAGAGAGGCAGACCAAGAGAGGGGCAGAGGGAGGGAGAAAGAGAGAGAGAGAGAGTTATTGAGGTTTGTCAGCTGTCCCCTGAAATGTACACGAGGAAGGAGACATCCCAGATTATACTCCTCCTTTCCAAACATCAAGGTCACACTTTGTCTCCCAATCATGATAGCAGCCATCAAAATTTGCTTTATGGCTTGGTGAAATTGCTTTGGCTGAGGTTTGATTCATGCACTGTTTTCAGAAATGTCTTCATTATGCGAATGCTAGAACTTTTCAGCTGGTGGACGGAGCTTTGGGTAGCATGCATACCATAAATGAGCAAATAAACTACTGTTGGGAGGGGGTTGTGTGTGTGTTTGTGTGTGTGTTCTTTTGAGTCAGTTGTGGTGACCGTATGGATAAGTCCCTCTAAGTTTTCTTGCAACGATTTCAAAAGTGCTTTACTCTCGCCTCCTTCTGGCTGAAAGTTGAAGGACTGGTCCAAAATCACCCAGCAGGTTTCATGTTTAAAGTGAGACCAGAACTTCAAATCTCTGTATTTCTGTCCAGTGCTTTTAACCACTATTGTTGTCTAGTTCTCACGTAGTGCTATATTTTAGTGGGTAGGTTCACTCTCTGCACTAAATTACAAAATGTTTGGCTTTTTCTTGGCTAAATGCTTGACCATTAACAACTAGCCACTACTTAGTTGTGTATATGTGCTTTCCATCTCTGTTGTTCTGTCTGTCTGTCTGTGAGAAAGAGAAGGAGGAGAGGGAGAGAGATTGGAAGACAAATTCAAAAATATATAAAAGAAAGAGAGAGAAAGGACAAAGAAAAATTGCAGAAAACAACACAATTCAAGAAAGGGGGGAGATAATTAAGGAAGAAACTTCTGCCTTTCTTTACTGGAGTTAAAAAAATCCTTATTCCTCCTCCCTCTTTAACAGTACAATAATCCCTTCATCTTTTTATTTAATCCTTTTTCAATCATCAAATCCAGAAATCACCATTTCACTTTTTTCCATTTTCAGCAAAAATCTATACAAGGTTTCCAGTCTTTTGTTAAAGGTACTTATTATTTCGTCCTTGGCCAAATAGGTCACTTCTGCCACCTCTGCTAATTTAGCCATCTTCACAATCCACTTCCTGGTTGTGGGCGTTCCAAAATTTCTCCATCTTTGTATGTCTTAACAATACTGCTGCAATTATCATAACTAATAGAATCTTCCTACTTAAGGGTTCTGCCTAGGCCAGGATATCTTAGCTTACTCAACAGATCATATTCAAACAAAGAAATGAAAGAAAAACCTGCATTGCCTCATAAATAGCCTTTGTAAAACTACAATATTTCACTTAATTGCGGTGTTTATCTAACATACTGAAACCGAGGTTAACACAACGTAATTCTTGTGTGCATATACATGACTATGTCCAAGCAAGTAAGTTTTATGACATTTCTACAAGGTTGCCTGGTTCATAAAGCCTGCTAAAACTATGGCTGAAGTTTCACAACACGATGAACGACGAACTACAGCTAATCCTCGACTTACAACAGTTCATTTAGTGACTGTTCAAAGTTACAATGGCACTGAAAATGTGATAGTTGTAAATTAAGGATTATGTGTAATGTTCACGGGTGGCGCTGTGGCTCAGAGGTTAAGATGGGAAAGCCAGCAGCTCAGGTTCGAGATCCAAGCGCCATTTGATGGGGTGAGTTCTCATCCTCACCTCAGCTCCTGCCAACCTACCAGTTCGAAAAACATGCAAATGTGAGTAGATAATAGGTACCACTTTGGTGGGAAGGTAGCAGCGTTCTGTGATGTCATGCTGGCCACATGGCTGTGGAAATGTCTTCAGAGTGCGCTGGCTCAGTGACCTTGAAATGGAGATGAGCACAGCCTTTTAGAGTCAGCAATGACTAGTTGAGTAAAATCCTCAGGGTCCTTTTATTGTAACTTCACGCATGATTTTTGCTTTTTTAATGGGAATTATGAGCAGTAGAGGAATAGCAGCTGATTCGTACCTTGAAGAGCCGTGGTGGCACAGTGCTTAGAATGCAATATTGCAGGCTACTTCTGCTGTCTGCCAGCTGCCAGAAGTTCAATTCTTACTGGCTCAAGGTTGATTCAGCCTTCCAACCTTCCGAGGTCAGTAAAATGAGGACCCAGATTTTTAGGGACAATGTGATGACCCAGGGTGGGATACAAAACAAACACAGTCACAGAAAACAGAGGAAGCCCCTTTTATTCCTTCACTGTGCTTCCAAGCTCCAAATATTCTTGACGGAAACCAAAAAACTCCTACACAAACAGTTACAAGAAGAGAAAAAGCCACACAAACCAGGCAAGATAAGGGCTGGAGGATGTCCACAGATAACACACACTGGGAAGGACGCCAAACTCAGAGAGGAACCATAAACTAGAGATATTTCCACGCTTTGTTTCCAGCGTTCAACCGTACACAGGTCCATCCTCTTATTCAGTTGTCACAGCTGCAGCCCCTGAAGAGGATCAAGGCCCTCTCCTCCCAAATAGACTACGTCTCTCCCATATCCTCTCTTCCCTGTGTGCCCTAGGATGGAGAGAGGATGGGCCTGGGTCTTCCTCTGACTGCCCAGCCGGCCTCTGCCCTTCCCCAGCCTCCTCCACAACCTCTGGAGCCACACTTCCACTCCCTGTTGGCTGTTCCTCCTCTCCCTCAGAGTCAGTCTCTATCAGGGGCATGACAGACAATATGCTGAATGTGTTAACCATTCAAAGAGGTTATCAAAGTACTACGAAGCAGTATATAAATCTAAGTGCTATTGCTATTGAAGGTGAATTTGCATCAACAATACATTGGTCTTCATGTTATCAGAACTCTTAAATTTATCCTGACATACTGTAACAATATATTACACTTAGACAAAAAAAAAGTCTTTTATTCTAGTGTTCAGTAAAGTGTTTCGATATGCAATCCATCAGCAACCCAGACAGCAGGACAACCACTTGTACAAAAATCAGGTATTTTAAAGAACTGAAGACTTTAGCAAAAGCCATCAACATTCACCAGAAAAAAGCTCTGTGCAGTTTCTCGAAACGTTTAGATGGAGTGAGCAATAATGATTCTCAACGGAATATAGCATTGCTTCTATTCTCTCAGATGATAGGCTAATATTTCAGACTGTTCCTCCTCCTCCTCCTCCTCCTCCTCCTCCTCCTTCCCCCTTGACATTTGTTAATGCAGATAATTTTATCAAACTTCCAGCAGAGAGCATCATTATAACAAGCTGGGCTGCTTTATTTATTATATTGTCCAAATGAGCTATAAAATTATGCTGGCTCTTCTTGATGGAACATGCAGCATGGACAACTGAAATTAAGATACAAATGGCCTGCCTATAGCCACACCACATTTTTTATGCTGGTGAGCACATCCAGATCTTTTAAGAATATGTTCTAGAACATAGAGTAACAAGGTGGGAAGGGACCTTGGAGGTCTTCTAGTCTATCTCCTTGCTCAAGCAGGAGTCCTTCCGGACAAATGTCCATCCAATCTGTTCTTTAAAACCTCCAATGATGGAGAACCCACAACTTCTGAAAGATTAATTCCACTGATTAATTGTTCTTACTGTCAGGAAATTTTTTCCATAGTTTTAGTTCTTGATAAGTTTTCATCCATTACTTCTTGTCCTGCTTTCAGGTGCTTTGGAGTATAGAAAGGTAAAGGTTTCCACTATCCAGTCGTGTCCAACTTTAGAGGGTGCTGATCATCTCTATTTCTCACTCAAGGGAGATAGCGTTGTCTGAAGACACTTCCGTGTATGTGGCCAGCATGACTACAGGCTGAGGTGAATGGAACACTGTTACCTCCCCACCAAAGTGGTACCTATTTATCTACTTGCAGAATAGGTTGGCCTTATTATGAGCCCTCTCATTAAACAACTGAAAGTGTGTCTTATACCAATATGCTAGATAGTAAGCTGATGATCTTGCTTTTACAATATCCAAAGATGTTCTGTAATCATCTCTCAGCTGTTCTTCATCTCTGTGCTGTCCAGGCAGTATATAGGTAATGGGAATTGAGTTAGTTTAGTTAAAATTGGGAGCTGTCCCCTTAAGGGAATGCTTCACAGTAAATGTGGTGAATGCATCCTGGGAAATGTAGTTCATGTCATGTGGTCACATCTGTAATCCTTATTGGTCACTGAATTGACCCTTGGTTGGGTTGGGAGAAGTTCCTTCTCTCTTGCCTGGACCCAAGCAGCGTGCTGGTGCGTCACCCCCTTGCTCCTTCATTATGGGATGAAAGATCACTATTCTTTTACACTATGAAGTCAGCTGTGCAAAGAATTGGACATTAGATGGATCTCGACATAACCATGAGTTATATTTGAGGATGCCTGGTGACCCAATAAGGAAACTTTGTATGGAAGCCTTTGTAGAGTTGTCTGTCTGTCTTTAAGTTCAGCCAGCTGGACAGGTCCAGCAAATAATTCGCAAACTATGACTGATTGATTAATGATTGTTCAAAGTTACAATAGACACCCCATTCCCCCCACCAAAAAAAAACCCTAATTACAACCTGTTTTCAAAGTTATGATAGACACACACACACACACACACACACACACACACACAGGGTCACATGATCACATTTTAGATCTTTCGCAACTGGTTCATCTTTACAGCCATTTTCAGCATCCTGCAATCACACGATCACTATTTATGATGCTTTTTTGCTCATTTCTGGAATTTACTTCCAGTTTCTGGTCAAAAAAAACCCCCATCCACTGTGGAAAACTGATTCACTTAATGACTTCCGTGTTCAGTTAAAGACTGCTGTGTTCTTTGAATGACTGCCACAGTGGTTTAACCACAGCGGGCAAAAAATGTTGAAAAATTGGGTCCAGTCATGTGGCACCTTGGACTTATGACTACAGTGACCCGTAATTATGGGCTCAGTTAGGGTCCTTAAGTCAAGAACAACCTGTAGTCACTTCTTAACCACCAAAATTGCTATTGACCATCACTTTTTAAATATACAGTTTAAAACCGTTTCCTGAGTCTAGAATCGGTCCAATTCTTAGAAACAGAGATTATATTCACATATATTTTACTCTTTATATTGTTTCCATCCTCCCTTAAAATATTAAGAGAATCCACAACGGTCTGAGAATCGACGCCTCCAAGTTAATCAAATTAACAAACTTCCTCAAACCCCAAAATAAGTTACTCAGACCTAATCTACACATCAAAGGGTAATGTCTGCCAACACAGATAGAGTTAATTAAGTCTCCCAGCAGAACTGTATGTTCACAAGAATACACTCACACAGGCCCCTTAGCGCATAGACACTTTCCACACCCTGTAAAAGTTTGCCACTGTACCCCATTTCCCTGCAGCCTGCCCCTAAAAGCAAACTATTTATTTTAGGAATACATATTTCTTCTTTCTTCACAGTTGTCTGGATCTCGTTTTTATTTATTCTTGTGCAACTCAGACTCGAGTTGGAGCCCCAAATTATTCTTCTGACATACTGAAGGTTGGCATTTTGCTTTGTAGCATACTTCCTTCTCTTTCATTCTCTCTCTTTTTTTAATTAAAGGAAGCTAAAGAGTAGTCAGGTGAGCCAAGGAGCCTAATAACTACTAAAAGAAAGACCTGGAGCACCCATGAAGGTTCAGTTAAACTTATTTATTTCTAAAAGTCTAAGAATCTTCTCAACCAACAGTTAACACCTGCTCGGAGTTAGATAAGGAATGAAAGGGAGACTGGACTTTGTCCGCTTGTGACTATGTAGGAATTCTAAGCTGATGCCTCTTTTAATTCTGCCTCCAGGTTCAACCATACCTACTCCTATAATTGGCATACAAATCCACAGGACACAATAATTAAGGCGTTAAGAATGAAAGCAGCAAAGGCAATTTTATCAAGAAAGAGAAGAAATCTATGAAGGAAAATTTAGCCCAGTGCAGAACAAATCCATTCTCTCCAGCCATATATTTTGAAATCACAGTCTGCTGCAGACACACACACAGAAATGGGTGTAGTTGTAATGGATTATTCCTAGACTAATATGGATTTGGGGAACAGTTACATAAATAACCAACCACAATTCTGCATTGAAAAACCTGTTTCCTAGTTCACGGAAAGGAAATAAATCAAAAGAGGGAAGGGAGGGAAGGGAAGGGAAGGGAAGGAAGGAAGGAAGGAAGGAAGGAAGGAAGGAAGGAAGGAAGGAAGGAAGGAAGGAAGGAGGGAAGGAAGGAAGGAAGGAAAGAAAGAAAGAAAGAAAGAAAGAAAGAAAGAAAGAAAGAAAGAAAGAAAGAAAGAAAGAAAGAAAGAAAGAAAGAAAGAAAGAAAGAAAGAAAGAAAATGACAATTTCAGCATACTTTGGGATATATTGGTCTTAGAGAAAAAAATAGTTGACTTGCCAGAATTCTTGTAACCCCAGCCATTTCTTCTCAATAAATCTTGCTAAAGAGAACTGTGCTTGGAAAATAAACGCTCTCAGCTTTAGGTAGATGCCAAAGTGCTTGCCAATGGTTTTTCATATTCTTAAGACAGGCCACTAGCTGCACCCGTGTCTCTGTGTTTTACGTTCTTTCTCTCCACAGCTTTACACTTTTGAAATATGTCGTTGGAGAAGATGCCTGGAGACACTGTACCATTGGACAGCCAACAATTCAAACAAGTGGAACACTGAACAAATCAGTTCTCACGCAAGGGCACAAGGGAGTAGACTCAAATTTCACGACACGAGAGCAACATACTGATATTGGAGGGGCTGCCACAAAGAAGAGGGGGACGACCTATTTTCCAAAGTACCAGAATTTGAGAAAAAGAAACAATGGGTGGAAACTGATCAAGGAGAGAAGCAACCTGAAACCAAGGAGAAATTTCCTAACAGTTAGAACAAATAATCAGTGGAATGGCTTGCCTTCAGAAGTTATGAGTGCTCCATCACCGGAGGTTTTTTAAGAAGAAAATGGACGGCTGTTTGTCTGAAATGGTATAAGGTCTCCTACTTGAGCAGGAGGTTGGATTAGAAGACCTCTAAGGTCCCTTCCAACTCCTTTATCCTATTTCAGGCACACACGAAGACATAGCTTTCTGGAGAAGACTCCAATTCTGGTAAAGATGAAAGGAAAAAGAAGAAAAGAACAACCAATAGCAAGGTGGATGGATTCAGTCAGAATGCACTGTTAGAAGACTTGAAAGACCAAGGGAGGCGACAGATTGTCATGAAGAAAATCTATCGATGTGATCGCTAATTAGTTGACCACGATTTGATGGCACATAATGAAATTTCCACAACTACGTGGAGGAAGTTGGAAAGAGTTAGAATAGCTCAACTACCTTAATTTGTCTGCCATGATGTCACACCCATGTGGCATCATAGATTCTTATTCCCATTCATAACCAGAAGAGTAGCAACGGGAAGAGAACAGGAAGTGACTGCTTGCAGCCTCTTTAGAATGGATGGAAGGACTTAAAAATGAACGACTGGTTGGATCATTGAGGGAGATGGAATTGATTATCCAAGGAGGAGATGACTAAGTCTTCATTTTGCTCCTTCTGCATCAGTCAAGGAATATTCTGGGATGCATTTGTCATTCATATGAGTCAAAGATAAGCTCATACAATGTTTCAGAGATAAAAAGAGAGCAACGCTTTAATTCTGTGATATATTAGCCGAAGACTTCACATCAGCCTTAGATATCTCACATCTTCCTCCTAATTAACAGACAAGTGGTGGGTAGGAAGGATACATTCTGTTTCTGAGTTGTACTTAGGTTTGAGACAATTCCTCAGGAGATGAAATTAAAGATTTCCCAGGAACTTTAAAAAGAAAGCTCCAAAAAAGTATTTATTTGGGGAAATAATTTTGTCTAGAAACGAAACATCTCTTCTTGAGTCCTACATAGCAATAGAACCTAGATTTATGTACCACTTCATACAGTGGTGGGATTCAAAAAAGTTTACTACTGATTCTGTGGGCACAGCTTGGTGGACGTGACAGGGAAAGGATACTATAAAATCTCCAGTCAAAGTGGTATTTGCTGGTTCTCCAAACTACTCAAAATTTCTACTATTGGTTCTCCAGAACTGGTCAGAACATGCTGAATACCATCTCTGACTTCATAGTGCTTTATAGCACTCTCTGGGTGGCTTACAATGTCCACATATTGCCTTCCAACAATCTAGGTTTCTCATTTTACCGGCCTTGGAAGGATGGAAGGCTGAGACAGCCTTGAACCAGTGAGGATCGAACTCCTAACTCTGGGCAGAGTTTGCCTGCAATACTGCATTCTAACCACTGCGCCACCACAACTTCCTCTTTGTCTAGGAAGCCATCTTACACCATAGCTGACTATTGGTCTGTCAGCCAAGTAGCCCAGTAGGAAGAATTTCTACCCTGTCCTTTCTAGATGTGGCCAGAGTTTAAACTTGGGACTTTCTGGTCACTGGCCATAAGGATGGGAATTGTCAGTCAGATCCACTTGGTTATTCAAGATTAGTAACATCAGCTCTTTCCCATTCTTGTGAGAGGTCAGCAAGCATTCAAACATGTTGGGACTGTTTTAAAAGTTTAAGTATTGTTGGTTTGGGGCAGTAGTGGTATGCTATCGGTTTGGCCCGGTTTGGCCGAGCCGGTAGTAAAAGTCATTACCGGTTCAACAGAACCCATAGTAGAAAAAAGACTCCAATCATCTGAGAGGAGGGGAAAAAGCCTCCGCCAATCAGCTGAGAGGATAAAAGACCGAAAAGCGCATGGGAGAGGAGGAGGGTCACTCCTAGCTTTTCGTTTCTTCATCCTCTCAGCTGATTGGCTTGTTAGGTGTGCGTACATTCACCCACCAAACCGGTAGCGACTAAGGTAGGATCCCACAACTGGTTTGGGGTTTGCTTTTTTTCAGCATACATTCCACATAGCATCTTATCTCCTTGGGACAAAAAAAAAAGGTAAAGTTCTAAGTTTAAAAATACTGTACCAAACTGATCTGCCTTTCTATCCTGCCCAGAGATGGCAAAGAGAGAGATGAGACAAATATCAGGATAATTGTTCGAACAATTAAGCAAATGCTATGGGTTCTCCTGCTTGAGCAAGGCGGGGGTTAGACTGGAAGACCTCCAAGGTCTAGACGAGACATATCCAATTCCTGCAATCGTTCTCTGTGTGTTTTACCCTCCAGTCCGTTGATGAGCCATTTCTGGACAGAGTCAAAGGAGGATTCCTGGAGAATGTGAATAATGGACCATTTTAGCTTTACCTGTGAAATTCGATTGCTCCAGCCTGCTCTGAAAAATGGATCTTTTTTTCCAGTTGCATTTAGGGGCTTAAAAAGGAGATTTACTGATTTCCCCACCTTCAATTACCTGTATGTTTTGCCATGTTTCATTCAGCTCATTATTTCAGGCTACATAGGTAACTCACTTCTGGTACATCATTAAGAAATTGGCCTGCAGAACGTGTCCAATTAAGCTCCCCCTGAAATTTTTAGTGGATGAATAAACAAGCCCATAATATTTTTTTTTTTCTGGGATAGCTTGATTTCTAAAACAATTGCTCTTCTTTCCCCAAATGCACCAGGGCAAAACACCACCACTAGACATATGATTCATGCCAGTTACTCAACCAGCCAGAATACATCCCATGTCAATCATCTTGTGTGCATCCACTGAGGCAAGACAATCCCCTCTGTGCTTCATGAGGTTCTACTCGATTTGTCAGAATTAAGTCCACAAAAGAAATAAATGAGTTTTTGACAGGCACCGGATCTTTTGCTGAATTCCTCCCCTAACGCAGAGGTAGGGAACTATGGTCCTTTGATGACTTGTAGACTTCAATTCCCAGAATTCCTGAGCAAGGCTGGCTCAGGAATTCTGGGAGTTGAAGTCCACAAGTCATTAAGGGAAAGGAATATCAAAGGAGACCACTAAATTTGGCAGTTTTGATCAATTTAGTATCTTCCAGATCAGGGGTCGCCAACCTTTTGGACCTCAGGGACCAACATACTCATAATTTTAAATCCCACAAACTAGAGACCCTGGGAAAATCCACAAAAAAAGTCTGCAGGAAAATTCCCCACCCCGTTTTCCTACCGATTGATCATTCTTTATTTGGGATCGCAGGAACCGTCTCCAGCTCCATTCTTGGGGGGTGGGGGAGAGAGAGAAACTTTTGGCTTCATGCAAGGAAAGCAGCAGAAGTCTTTCTTTCTCTCCCCCAAACTTTGCCAGAAATGAGTCTTTGTGAGACTTGTTGTGCTGATGCAGCCTCTTGGAGCAGGATGCCTTGCAGGGTCCCAAAGACTCATTTCTGGCAGAGTTTGGGGGAGAGAAAGAAAGACTTTTGCTGTTTTCCTTGCATGCAGCCAAAAGCAGAAGAAGAAAGAAGCAGAAAGAAGCAGCCCGGTGGCCAGGTGAGGCACGTGGGGCGAGTGGGCAAGTTCCCCTCCTCTGCCCTTTCCCCCTCTTTCCTCACTACCTCGTGTTGTTCGCAATGCAAGCGACTCAAGCCCTGTGTTCCCGCGGGCCATGTGGGCGGTGCAGCCTTGCGTTCCCATGCAGCCTGGATTAATTGCTTTGGGGGATGACATTTCTCTGCGGACCCCAAAATTTTCTCACAGACCACCAGTGGTCCCTGGCCCACTGGTTGGTGACCACTGGATTAGAAGACCTTAAAGGTCCCGTCCAACTTCATTGTTCTATTTTTTATGAAAAAAAGTAAGTGGAAGCTTCTTAAAGTCTGAAAAAAAGAGAAAGAGAGTAGCCAAACTGTTCTAATTTCCTGTCACTATTTTAGTTCAGCACGATGCCTTTGTGATTCCACGGCAAATAAAAATATGATGGATGATCAAATTAAAGTTCTCTCTCAGTTGTTTGGCACTGGGGGCTATTTTCATGGAAGACTTGTTGGAAATAGTATTACTTCCTTTTCATAGCAGGTGGAAAGATTGAAGAGATTTCCAGATTCACACACACAAAAATTGTAATGCATGCATTTCAGCTTTTTAAAATCTGCATCCACTGAAGCCAAGTTGAACTCTACAAAGAAGAGTTCATTTCTCCATCACTTAGCGCTCTTAAATGGGTCAGATTTGTTTGGTTCTCAGCCAAGCTGAAATGTATTTTCTTACTTCGAGAAAGATGGGGAAATTTATTGCAAGCAAAATGTAGGTAGGGCGTAGAATTTTGTTTTTAAAGTGTCTGACTAATGGCTAGATCAACTTAACAGGGAAAAAACATTATTGTGCCCCAATATCCATTAAAATGGAAAAGTTCTTTTTCAGTTTTACAAATGAAATGCAATAAAAGTTAAAGCGTCAATGTATGAATTAATCATAATAGTAGCTGTATATTGAAATACAGGAAGTCAGTTCTTGTTTCTATTTTGCAAACACTTTCTAACTGATCACTATTCCTATATGTTGTTTCATCCTTAAAAACCTAACATCCAGCTCTATCCCACTAAAGGAAACTGTGAAATAGCTTTCAGAAGTGTACAGTATTTTTCAAGGAAATTGGAATAAGACCAGGGGTGGGATTCTACCAGTTCGCACCTATTCGCTAGAAGAGGTTGTTAACATTCTAAGCAGTTCAGAGAACTGGTTGTTAGAAGAAATTACTGGCCTAATCCTGTAAAAAAAAGGCAGGAAGGAAACATTCTGGTGTTGCTTACAGAAACAGCCTCTCCATTAACCCTTATTACATTCTTGGCAGGACTAGACTTCCTGTCTCAGGAACTTCTCTGGAGTTTTTTTCCCCCTCCTTTGCTGGTACTTTGTTTGTGTGGAGTGACCATTCAAAGTTACAATGGCACTGAAAAAAGTGACTTATGTCCATTTTAAACACTTAGGACTGTTGCAGAATCCCCACAGTCATGAGGGGCCAGGCGAGGAGATGCGATGTGAGTGATATTGAGTTGGCCACGCGCAGCCAGTCACATGACCACCAAGCCCTGCCCACCAACTAAGCCATGCCCACAGAACCAGTTCTTAAAAAATTTGAATCCCATCCTGAACAAAACGATCTTATCAGGAAAATGTAATAATGTTCTATGAGCTTGTGAAAACAGGGATCGTGCCACTGGGTTGCAAAACAAATGATTCTTCACCTGAAATGGTTGCTAGACAATGACTCTTTTATTCCAGTGTTTCTGATGTCTGGACTTCAACTCCCAGAATTCCCTAGCTCTGTTTTAAACTAGGACCACCATTGAAAAAGCATCCCTCTTCTTTGTGGCAGCCCCTGAGATATTGGAAGACTGCTATCATGTCTCCCCTAGTCCTTCTTTTCACTAAAATTAGACATACCTAATTCCTGCAGCTGTTTTCATGTTTTAGCCTTTAGTGCCCTAATCACCTTTGTTGCTCTTCTCTACATTATTTGAAAAGTGTTGAAAAAGAGCAATAGAGGCTTTGAAATTGTGGATCTGAAAATGAGACTAAGAATGCCAGGTAAAGCTTCCAATCTTGGATCAAATAAAAAGTTATTGTTCCTCTAAAGCAGGGGTCCCCAAACCTTACAACTTTTAAGATTTCAACTCTCAGAATTGAACTGGAGAATTCTGGGAGCTGCAGTTCACAAATCTTAAAATTGCCAAGTTTGAAAACTCCTGCTTTTAAAGCAACGATCATAACATTCGGGCCTATGAAATAAGATGATGGACTCAAGAACAAAATAATTACAATTGACAAGGCTGACGGGAAGAGAACTGTTAAGTTTGAGCAATGAGAGGCTGAACCAGAGCATGAGTGCAACAATACTTTATTATGGCAATAAAGGGCTGACCGTGCTTGCCACGCCTGGAACTGGCTCGCAGCAATCAGCAACTGGTTGGACCCCGCAGCCTGCTTTTATAGCTGGCTGCTGGGGAGAACCAACCAATGAGGAAAGGGGGAAGAACGCCCACACAAAGTGAGTGGACCTGAGTGAGAACTCCTAGAGTTCTCAGGACATAACAAGAACTAAATAGGTGAAACAGATGGAGAGGATCAAATACATTATTGAAATGTTTTTGGAACAGCTAGGGTGAAATTAAGTTAGACCAACCTATTCAAACTTATTCAGCTTTAGATGTGAAGAACTGTAATCCCCAGATTTGTCAGGTTACCACCGGCCCTAAAGAGGCAGAGTAGAATACATGGGACCAGATTGATTCATTTTGATTCACTTCTCTTAATCACATCCAGGGCTTCAGCATCAATTGGTTTTCATCAGGCTTCCTGGATTGGTTCCTCTATATGAGAAGCTGTGAAACCTCCCACTCTTCTTCTTCCCATCACCTTCCTTCCTTCCTTCATTTCTTCCTTCCTTCTCCTTCCCATCATGTTCCTTCCTTCTCCTTCCTTCCTTCTCATTCTCATCACTTTCCTCTCTTCCTTCCTTCCTTCCTTCTCCTTCCCATCATCTTCCTTCCTTCTCATTCCCATCACCCACCCACCTTCCTTCCTTCCTTCCCATTCCCATCTCCTTCTTTCTTTCCTTCATTCTCATCACTTCCCTTCCTTCTCCTTCCCATCACTTTCCTTCCTTCCTTTTCATTCCCACATCTTTCTTACCTTCCTTTTCATTCTCATCAATTTCCTTCCTTCCTTCCTTCTCCTTCCCATCACTTTCCTTTCTTCTGTCCTTCTCCTTCCCATCACTTTCCTATTTTCCTTTCTTCTTTCCTTCCTTCTCCTTCCCATCTCCTTCCTCCTCCTTCTCATCACTTTCCTTTCTTCCTTCTCATTCCCATCACCTTCCTTCCTTCCTTCCTTCCTTCCTTCCATTCCTTCCCGTCACCTTCTTTTTTCCTTCCTTCCTTTTTGCAAATTGATGATGGAAACACTTTCAAACCTAAAATTGATCCTTGCATTACGGACGAAGTGGAACAAGCTGGCCTGGATCTGGAGAAGTTCTGCTAGCAAACGAGTACAATTGCTCAGAGATTTCCTTCAGCCAAGTGTGATTAATGAATCAATTTTTCACAGGAAATCAGAACTGCCTGCAGAGCTTCCTATACCCTGAACTAACAGCCTTTCGCCTGCGGTAATTCCCTCTTTTCGTTAGAGGTGAATTGTCTCCCCTGATGTTCATTTAGCTGTCTTGTTTGCCCTTTCTATTAGCACCAAGTCAATCCGCCGTTTGGGAGGCCACAATGTAGAGCTATAATTGGGGCCTTAGGTCCCATCATCTTTATACAACCTTCCCTGGTGGCCACGGCTGCCAGGTCTTGCCAGTGGGACCACTGACCTTAAAACATTTTCTCAGCATTCAGTTGCCAATTGTTCTATTCATACCAATTAATTCTCATGAACTGCAAAGAACTGTGCAAACTCATGATCTTTCCCTACAGCTATGGAAAAGATTTAAGGACACAGTTCCAGAAGTTATTTATTTTGGCCAAATGCTGAGCTTCTCCAGGCCCCAGAGGGGGGAAGTGATATCTGTTTGGATTTCTTGCAGCCTAGCAGAAAGCACAGAAGATCGTTGATGCTTGGTCCTATGCTTGGTCAAAAATGGTCAGAAGAACCAAGAAACGTCACTCTGTGTGTGCGTGCAATAGCTTACTTTTCAGATTTCCCTACATTCTCCAACCTGGGACTCTGCAGAGGTCTTGCAATTCATTAGAGAAGCAAGCTGTAGTCTAACACAACTGAAGAGCTCTTGTTGGCAAGAGCAGAAGGACAAAGATCTTGTCCTCCGGGCCTGGAACAGCCAAGAATGTAAACAGTTGTTGCTAAAGTCCAAAAGATCTAGTGAGCAGAAAATCTGAAGGGTCATTGCAATAGGCCAATTGAGGCTAAACACATTCTCCATTATTTAAATTCAGCAGATGCTGGTTGGTCTCCTTTGGCTTTAGGGGTTAAATTAGGATAAGAAAACAAACCAGAACTCAGTTCTGCTGAGAATTTCCCCCTGTTGTAAGTATTCAAAGTTGAAGTTGTTACCAGTATTAATTTAGTAAATGAACCCACCCACCAAAAGAAAGGCTTTATAAGGCAAGGGTCTTCAAACTTGGCAAGTTTAAGATTTGTGGACTTCCAACTCCCAGAATTCCTGAGCTAACATGACTGGAGGAGGAATTCTGGGAGTTAAAGTCCACAAGTCTTAAAGCTGTTAAGTTTGAAGACCCCTGCTATAAGGAATTGTGAGAGTGAGATCCTACAGAATTTCTGGTAATCTAAACCGTAATATCTTCTGCGGAATCACCACGTCCATGTGTTCCATGCAACCAGATTAATCATGATTTACTGAATGAATTAAAAATGGGTTTGGGTTCACGCAGCATGCCAAACTATCAACCGTGGCTTATCAGTGTGCAGTCAAAATCAAACAAGATTATGGATTAGTATGCTATGTGGCTCAAGTCCCTGAATACTAATCACCTTCACGCAAAGATCCACGGACATTCAGTCAAAACTATGGGTGACATCATAGTCATATGCAAATAATGTCTAATGCATGCAATATCTGATTATCATCATTACACCATATCATGATGTACAGGACACCATTCCCCACCCACAGCCCCCATGGGTGTCCCTGCAAAATAATTTTGAATGAATTCAGCCTGGGAATGTTGGCTTAAAACTTGCAACGTGTTCTCCTAATTCCTTCTCTCCATCACTGAGCCACCGGGGCTGCCAAGGATTGAGAGTTTCGTTATATCATATCCCTGGAGGTGATCTACAGGTAGTCCTTGACTTACAACAGTTCATTTAGTGACCCTTCAAAGTGACAATGGCATTGAAAAAAATGACTGACAATCGGTTTTACACTTACAGCCATCGTAGTGTCCCTGAGGTCATGTGATCAAAATTTGACACTTAGCCATTTATTTATATTTATGATGATTGCAATGTCTGGGGTCATATGTTCCCCCTTTTGGGACCTTCTGACAAGCAAGGTCAATAGAGAAGCCAGATTCACTGAACGACCGTGTCACTAACTTAACAATGGCAGTGATTCATTTAACAACTGGGGCAAGAAAGATCATAAAACGGGGCAAAATTCACTTAACAACGTCTCACTTAGCAATAGCACTTAGACTTATAGATTGCTTCATGGTGTTTTACAGGCCTCTCTAAATGGTTTACAGAGTCAGCATATCGCCCTCAACGATCTGGGTCCTCATTTTATCCACCTCAGAAGGACAGAAGGCTGAGTCAACCTTGAGCCTGGTGGGATTCGAACTGCCAAATTGCAGGCAGCCGGCAGTCAGCAGAAGTAGCCTGCAGTACTGCGCCCTAACCAGTCTACATTGTCAACTCAAAAATATTTCTCTGGTCTTTTAGAGTTGTCAGCAGAAAGGGAGTCGGGGGGAGTAATGCATACCTTAACTATTTTCATAGATAACTGCTAGGCAGCCGAACCTTCTGGCGCACAAGATTATTACTGGAGAGCATGAGTGATGACTCTTGGCCATGGATTTGTCCCATTGGAGAATATACATCCAGGGGGTGGGAGAAGATCAGGGTCAAGGGTGAAATGAATGATGCATCTCAGTGTCGGCTGCACCCAGGTAATGCTGACATGTTCACTCCTAATAAGTGATTTTTTTAAAAAACTCTGAGCGAGTTAGAGACTCATGATTTGAATGGGGGTGGATTGTTGGAGCCCTGACAGACGTCAGCTGTGGCACAGAAATTTTCAGCTCAATTGTGGTCATAACTCAAGGACTACCTGTACCATCTGTGGGCAAGACAGGAGAAAGCAACCACAGCTCGCTACGACTGAATCAATCACAAAATGGATATTCACAAAAGATTTCCTGTCTCTTTTCCCCCAAGGGGAATGCGACTTCCATCGAGAACAACATTTTGCCCACATCTGAAACTACCGACTTAAAAAAATGAAAGAAAAAAAAACTGGTTTCAAAATTTTGAAACTTAATTTATTATGCAGCTGTTAAGCCACGACTTGAAAGGAAATGCATCTTGCTGACTCGTGTTAAGCATTAAGACTTAACCACAGAAGTGACATATGTGTCAGGTAACTGAAATGATGGTCTGGATAATTGTTGTAATTTCTCTGCAATTTTAGGTTTGCTTTTTTTAAAAAAAACAACAACTAGACTTGACTGGCACATACATTTAAGCGTGGGAGGAGTTGGTTTGGATGGCTCTCTAGTTTAATGCAGCTTTTTCGTCTCAATGATGTGATCCTATTTTTATATGAAATCTCACCCTTGTGCATTGCATTTTGCATATTTAGAGAGATGCAGCACATTTGACTGATCCTTAATTTCTAAAAATAAATAAATACACTTTTTTCCCCCAAACTTTCCAAACTAAACATTTTTCTTAGGAATGCCTCCCTAATTGTCCCCATATATTGTTGATGTCAGAATTAGCTTCGGTCCTTACACAAAAGAAACTTGTTTCCAGACTTCACACGTTCAGTCTCCATGAACACAAAGAAACACAAACACACACTCTCCTTGCCAAGGAAATCCCCATGGCAGGACATAAACCACAATTGTGACTGTGTGATTGGACTTGTGGGGTCCTTGATGCTCTCTAAGGTTGGTGGTTTTCTTGCAGACGTTTCATTACCCAACTAGGTAACATCATCAGTGCTACTGAGTGTGGAGTTGCAATAAAGAATAATATTTCTGACTCAAGGTTAAACTGTGGGGTCCTTGGTGCTCTCTGAGCTTGGTGGTTTTCTTGCAGACGTTTCATTACCAAACTAGGTAACATCATCAGTGCTGTGCTGATGATCAGAGGGGACGTTTCCACATGAGCGGTGGGAGAGCAATAGTGGGGGCGCTGCATTATCCTATTAATGTTCCATGTTCTTCCATGTTTTCCCATGAAAATGACTTTTTTCACATTCCTTTTAGGCTCTGCCCATCATTGCTGGAGGGAAAGACAAGGAGGGAATGTAAAACTACTGCAAATTATTTGCTTTCTAGTTTCAGAAAAATCAAATATAGGAGTTCTCCCTCTTGAATCAAAGGATTGTGTGAACAGAACAAAGAGACGCAGAGCAAACTCTTGTGGAACAATCTTAACCCATAATTGTTTTCCTAGTCATGATTTATAAACTTAGGGTTAGCAATATTGGCTTATCCGTTGTACTAAATTCCTTTAATTCCAAAATGTTTCCTGATTCTAAATCAAGATAGCAAACACGTCCAAACAATTTTTTTATTGTAATTTCTACACCTCCATCTTTGCAATAAATATCTGGATCATTTATCTCTACAGTCTTTAATTTCTCCAAACCAAGCTGAAATCTTCTAAAATACACTGTTTCTCAACCTTAGCAACTTTAAGATGCGTGGACTTCAATTCCCAGAATTCCCCAGCCAGCATAACTGGATTCTGGGAGTTGAAGTCTGCTGATTTTAAAGGTAGTAAGGTTGAGAAGCACTGTGTCTAACACCAGCCATTGGCAGGTAATATATAAGAGAAATAGAGAGTTTGAAGGAAGAAGACAAGTGCAGCAATATATCTGCAATGACAAAGGATTTTATTTTCCTTTTAGACAACAGGGAATGGGTTCAAACATTATGCAAATTTTGTTCATTCTGCCACACAATATTATGCTGTACACCATAGTTTACCAGGATAATGGCTGGATTCACATACATACACACATTCACATACACACTTTTCATAGACAATCAAACTGACCAAGAGCAAACTTTTCTGAAATTTTATATAGGGATTTTGGAATTTTTATTTAACCTTGTTCTTGTTGGGGTTTCAGATCTGGAATATTCATTTTAAATTTCTCTAATCAATACATCCAAAAATTAGGTGCAATTAAAGATTTGCAACAGCCTGCCCTGTACATAGAATCTCAGAGAATCGGACTATATCACTTCAAACTGAGCATATCTGTAGAGTTATTGAGTATATTTATTTTTTAATTAAAAAAAAAAAGAACTGTCAAATATTTTAAAGCAATGCAATTTAGCATCTATGGAGATTCTTAGTCATTCAGTTGATGGTTGTCCCAAAGAGGGTTTTCCAAAAGGGAACTGAACTTATGTTTTTTCTTGAAGACGTTTCACTTCTCATCCAAGAAGCTTCTTTGGTTCAGAACTGAAGAAGCTTCCTGGATGAGAAGCAAACAATCTTCAAGGAAAAACTAAGAAAGACCAGTTGCCTTTTTGAAAAAACCACCTTTGGGACAATCGTGACTGAGAATCTCCATAGACAGTGAGCTGACAGAAGTAGCAAGACTGAAGCCATAAGAAATACTAAGGATGGAAACTAGACTGGGAGCGCAATCAAATATAAGATTAACTGCTTTTGGTGGGGGGGGGTGTTCCTTAAAATTCGGTATGTGGGCTGCTCAACTAGGTGAGACAATCTAGCCTTTATTTTGTGTTGCTTTGGCTTTAAAAGGTGGTCTTTTTCAAGCCAAGTTTGAGAACTAAGATTATTATTTATCTAAAACTGCTTACACCACTCCGGTCAATTTACAATTCTGTACAATTTTCTGCAGCACCTACACCTACACCTAGATAATAGATTCCACCAGAGGTAAGTGGTACCTTCTCTGCTGACCTTTATAGAAGGCTGTGGAAACATGGTCACTCCAAAAATCATTTGGGATGGTAGAAATGAGGAGCTGTGTGTTAGCATAGAAGGATGCTCACAGGACGAATAGCAAATGCCCTGATGGATAGGATACCGCCCTATTGTGACACCGCCACTTTATCAATTTTGGCTTAAATGTGGTAGATAGTTGAAGATGCTGTAATTTTATTGATCTGGTTTTAAGTGAAAAACATTGTTTGAAGGTATTGCTGTATGTAGCGTAAACATATAGAATTGGCAGGGAAGGGGAGGGGAGGGGGAAGAGGGAAAGAGGAGAAAGGAGGGGAAAGGAGAAAAACATTAAGAGAAAAGAAAGGGGGAAGGGAGAGGGAGGGAGGGTCAGAGTATATTCATTAACTGGCAGAGACATGGTTAGCAAAGTAAGCATGGCAACAGACCAGCCCATGGGGAGCTGACAGCCTGGGTGTGGTTTGGCTCTGTGTGCTTTGCTGAGAATTGAAAGTGAAATTAGTCTTGCTTGCTAAGTGAAACTGATATCTGCTCTGAGCTGCTGCTGGTTGTGTTTTTTGCTTATGTTATGTCGAAAGAATCTACAAATGGTATTGTAAACTTCACTCATCTTAATATGTTTATAAAGAAGTTAATGATCCTGCTGAATCAGTCATCGGTGTGTTTTCTGGACTTGAATTTCCACTGCAAATCTAACAGGAAAGGAGGGAGGAAGAAAGCAAGGAAGGAAGGATCCAAATACGAATGAAATAATAAAACCAATCCATTAAACAATCCTGTCATCCATTAACACTCATGTACTCTGCAAAATAAATAGGCCTTACAGCTTTGGGAAAGGTCAAAAGGTTAAGGAGATAGGGAAACTTAGAAGAGAAGGTACTCTAAATATTGGGGTAGTAAAAGAAGGTTTGTGGTTGGATCCCCAACTCCTACAACTTCCACAGGGTGGGACCCTGGATATCTCCTCCCCAGATAGATCAAGACGGCTCAAGAAAAATAATCTTGCAGGTATCTGAAAGGAGTTTTCTTTGAACTGACTTGGAAGTCCACTCAGGAACCAAAACATTGGTGTTGCACTACCAGACCTGCTCTCTCCAGTAAAAAGGTAAGACCAGGGCACAGTTGTTATTATTATACTATTTAGACCTCATTTACAAATTGCCAATTATTTCTGCATTTTATGAAATGCAGTGTTTCCCAGAGATATAAACAGATCCGCTGTAGCTTCACTTGCAACACTGAGAACCCGAGAAAACCCATTTTTTTTCTCTCAGTGCGTCAAAGAACATCTGTTTCTTCTCGTGTGCAAAAACGAAAAATCCCAGCATGCGTAATTAACAGACGATGTGCCACCAGCCCGGCAATCGAGAACTGAAATTGTGTTTATTCTAGAAGAGGTTATACAGGGATTGGGAGCTATGGCCCTTTCCATGGGCTTAACTACAATTCCTAGGAACTGTTCTTCTTCACCATGGCTGATGGCAGAGAAGGTGGGAGTTCAATGCATCTGGAGCGGTGGTGGGATTCCAAAAAATTTACTATCGGTTCTGTGGGCGTGGCTTGGTGGGCATGGTGTGGCAGGCATGGTGTGGTTTGATGGGTATGGCTTGGTGGGCGTGGCAGGGGAAGGATACTATAAAATCCCCATTCCCTCCCCACTCCTGGGAGAAGGTTACTGCAAAATCTCCATTCCCTCCCCACCCCACTAACCTGCTTTCCAGCTCTGATCTCCTGTACAGGGCAACCAAAGAAGACCCAGCCGATCAGCTGGGACTCGGGAAGCAGAGAATAGATGGGGTTGGTGGGACCAGTCAGAGGTGGTATCTGCCGGTTCTCCAAACTACTCAAAATTTCTGCTACTGGTTCTCCAGAACTGGTCAGAATCTGCTGAATACCACCTCTGATCTGGAGGTCTATCAGTCTTTTCATCTCTGTTTTATATAACTGAATGGGACTGCAGGGACATCATAGATCAGTGGTGGCTAACCTTTTTGGGCTCCTGTGCCAAAAATTATGTGCGTGCTAGCACTCACATACCAGCAACCAGAAGACAATGCCCCCCACATCTCCTGCATATGCGTGTGCATCTTCCCACCCTCCACTGCTTCCTTACCTCCACTGTGCCTCACAGCTGATTTTCAGCCTCTCAGAGGTTTGAAAAAAGCCTCTGCAGGTTTTGCAGGACAAACAATAGGCCTGTTTCGTCACTTCCGATATTACAGGAAGTGACAAAATGGGCCTATCATTCGTCCTGCAAAGCCTGCAGAGGTTTTCTTCAAGCCTCTGGAAGGCCGAAAAAGGCCTCAAACCAGCCAAAACAATCAGCTGTGTGGTGCGCACATGCATGTAAGTTTGCCTGCAGCTCACATGCCAGCACAAATGGCTCTACATTCCACCTGTGGCACGCGTGCCATAGGTTCGCCATCATGGTCATAGACTGAAGAGACAACATACTTTATACATGCAGCCCTTCCAACCAAGGAATAATAAAGATTTAATCTCCAGCAGACCTGGTATTTCAATGTTTGTTTATTTACTTGCTTCTTTCTTTCTTTTTTCTATTTGTTTGCTGCCCATCTTGGAAAGGAAGGGAAAGGGAGGGAGAGGGAAAGGAAAGGGAGGGGAGGGGAGGGGAAAAGGAAGGAGGGAGAGGAGAGAGGAAAGGAAAGGAAAGGGAGGGAGGGAGGGGAAAAGGAAGGAGAGGGGAGGAGAGAGGAAAGAAAGGAAAGGAAAGGGAGGGAGGGAGGGAAAAGGAAGGAGGGAGAGGAGAGAGGAAAGGAAAGGAAGGGAGGGAGGAAAAGGAAGGAGGAAGAGGGGAGAGGAAAGAAAAGGGAGGGGAAGGGGAGGGGAAAAGGAGGGAGAGGGGAGAGGAAAGGAAAGGAAAGGAAAGGGAGGGGGAGGGAGGGAAAAGGAAGGAGGGAGAGGGGAGAGGAAAGGAAAGGGAGGGGAAGGGGAGGGGGGAAAGGAGGGAGAGGGGAGAGGAAAGGAAAGGAAAGGGAGGGGGAGGGGAGGGGAAAAGGAAGGAGGAAGGGGGAGAGGAAAGAAAAGGGAGGGGAAGGGGAGGGGGGAAAGGAGGGAGAGGGGAAAGGAAAGGAAAGGGAGGGGAGGGGAGGGGAGAGGAAAAGGAAGGAGGGAGAGGAAAGGAAAGGAAGGGGAGGGGAGACAGTAGGGGGGAATGGGAAAGGGGAGAAGGGAAGGGGGAAGATAGGGAAGAAGAGGAAGGGAGAGAGAAAGGGGAGAGAAAAGGGGTGGGGAGGGAGAGAGGGAGGAGTAGGGAGGGGAGAAAGGAAGGAAAAGAGAAGGGAGGACAGAAAGGAGACAGGGGAAGGGAAAGGGTGAGGAGGGGAGAGAGATGGAAAGGGGAAGGGGAGGGGAGGGGAGGAGGGGGTAATAGCAATAGCACTTAGACTTATATACCGCTTCCTAGTGCCTTACAGTCCTCTCTAGGCAGTTTACGGAGTCACCATATTGCCCGCAACAATCGGGGTCCTCATTTAAGGTGACACATATCATTATAGTGGTGACTTTTATGCGTTCTCTACTTCATCTGCTTCCCTGCCTTGATGGGCAACAGACCTCCCTGCTCTCCCTTAGAGCTTTGAAATGACAGGTGCCTTTTGAGGGTGATGCCCTCTGACAACTGTTTAAACCGAGGCCAAGCTGTCTGTCAACATTTGGTCTCTCCGCTAAGCAGGCCCTTCAGGGGCTCTTCCGTTCATTTCAATATGCGCCATGGGATGGGGAGGTGGGGTGGTGGAAAGCCATTTCTTTTTTGTTCATTTGATGGAACAGCTTTCCTCATTTCCATATCAGAACCGGCGTTATGTCGGGAGATGGACAGAGGGCAATGTTTCCTCAACTTGACAGAAGCGCTAGTCAAGAAATCAAGCTCAATCAAGATAAATTACCCAAAGCTTTTTTTGTGTGTGTGTTTAAATAAAAAAGACAAGTGTTGCGGCCTGTCAGCCACCGGCCCCTCCACCAGCCAAATCGGAGGAGGAGGAGGAGGAGGAGGCGTGGGAGTCAGGATCAGCATCAAGGCAACCTGAGAGCTCCGAGGGGGAAGAGGGAGTGGAGCTGTCAGAGAGAGAGAGAGACAGAGGCGGAGCCTGGACCATCCATCAGCCCTCCGATGGAGAGCCAACAGCCCCTAGGTCTGGAGGTAGCTGATGAGGAAGAGGAGGAACAGCTGTGTCTAGTACCTGATGCGTGGATGCACAGAAGACAAGAGGAGAGGAGAGCAGGGGAAATCTATGGGCTGATCCTTGGGACGGAAGAGCCACCACTGCTAGTGAAGCCTCACCCTAGCTCTGGGGATAAAAGGCAGGGGACAGAGATGAAATAGATGTGGCAGACAACTATTCATCTCCCTTCCGGACAGACTTGTTAGCCTGTGGTGAGAGAGAAACTTTTTGCGGTTGCTCCTAATTAAAGTAATCTTTGAGTTAACTTCAGAGGGTTTGTCGTGTTTGAGGAGCTGGGTTAGAACAAATGGCATGACAGGCCCTTCACTGAAATGAGTAGAAAGCCCACTGGGGTTAGGGTACTGTTTGTCAACTTTGGCAGCTTGAAAATGCATGGAGACTTCAATTCCTAGAATTTCCCAGTCAGCGGTGCTGGCAGGGGAACTCTGGGAGTTGAACTCCATTAATCTTCAAATAACTAAGTTGAGAAATACTTGCGTTATGGAATCCTTCTATTCTTCTATTCTGAACATTGAAAAGGCCGAGTGATTCTGTAGAATCCGGAGGGACAAATTCAAGACAAACTCAACCATTAGTTCAACGATGGACATTTTGGATCAAGTCAATTTTTTTTTTAAAAAAATGCTAGTTAGTTTCTGGAAGGCTGGCATTATGATAAATCAACCATCCAAAGGCCCATAGAGATAAACTCCATTAAAAGCAGAGGTGTCCACTTAAAGCGGGGGTGTCCAACATTGGGAACTTTAAGACCTGAGGACTTTAACTCCCAGCATTCCCCAGCCAGCCATTTGCTTGGATTTTTTTTATTTATTTATTTTTTGCAGGGGGGTGGAGGGGAAGGGGCAACAGTCCCACTGTGAACTATAAGTCAATTTAACCACAACAAAAAAGTTTGTAAAATTGGGTTGATCATATGATTGGCCCACTTTATGAGCATTATGGTTATAACTCAAGGACTAGCTGTTCTATTTGGGCCGAAAAGGAGTGTAGGCATGCATTAAGCAATCAATTAATTAATCAGTTAATTAATCTACCACGGCGGTGTAACAAAACTATTTCAATACACTTTAGAACAATGGACCAGTCTCATAAAAATAACTAAAAGGCAACAAACCAAGGCAGCTGTAGGAAAAAATATATATATAAATTTTTATCAGCAGGAAGCATGAAGTATACAATTCTAGACCAGCGTCAAGTTTTGAAAGCAGATAAGAATTTAAAAATAAGTATTTTTAAGTGGTTTTAAAGAATAACCAAGCAGGAAATCAATTATGGCACCTCTCCTATAGAATCATTTCTGGTCTGCTATGTTTCAAGCAGTTTTAACAATCCATGCATTCCGTTGGCTTCCCACAGCCATTAACCTGTTTTTAGCATAGAAGAACTCCTGTGAATCACTTCCAAATAACTGGTGAAAAGCAGTAACATACACACAAGCAAACAAGCTACTATTCCAGGAAAGGAAATGCAAAACCACACTGTGAATGGTAGTTTCCTAAATATACCACAGACTAGGTTTGCATGATATGCTAAGTCATAACCCGTGATTTACAAACCATGGTGACTGAGGATACGGGACGGGGTGATCCAAAATAAACCAAATTACCAAATGATTTTGCCGGTCTTGTGAAACCAACCTCTGAAAAACGTTGATCTCTTCTAACTGAATTTGATGAGGCAAAACATGTCAGCAAAGGCTGCATGGCAACAATTAATTATGTGCCATCAAATCATTGTCCATTCTTAGTGACTGCTTAGATAGATGTTCTCTGCGATGATCCGTCCCTAACCTATTCTTCCAAGACTTGTAGCAATTACATTACATTCCGTTGTGCTATTCTACCGGTTCGACCCAGTTCTAGCGGAGCGGTAGCGCTGAAGATTGGCAGAGACCGAACCAGTTCTCTCTGAGGAGCTGCTGTTGGGCGCACCCAACCGCCTGGGCTCCCGTACTGACCTTTATTCCCCGCTTTTGGGGTGCAGCTGCTTGGCACGGCACAGCAGAGTACCACGCATCAGCTGCTGAAGCGACAGGGACATTGCAGGAGGTGAGTCGGAAAACCCGCGCAAAGTGTGTGTGCACGCGCACACCAAGCCATGCCCGCCGAACCGGTGGTAAACTATTTTGAAACGCACCACTGATTACATTGTATGTATAAAATCAACCAGTTCTTACTGATAAAAGAGAATATTGGTAGAGAATATTGGTAGAGTTGAACTGTGAGGTCCTTGCTCTCTGAGCTTGGGTGTTTTCTTGCAGACATTTCATTACCCAAGTAGGTAACATCATCAGTGCTAGAAGAGACTGAATTTTGAAGCTTGGTAAAGAAATACCTGCAAGAAAACAAACGAAGCTCAGACGGCCTGTTCTTCTCTCCTCAGACAACTTCTTAGCTACCAAGGAACCCACATGTTACATTAAGTAGGAATAGAAGACACATTTTAATGGTCCATTTTTTCTTTTATCTTAATAGAGTGGAGTGAATAGAGAAGAATAGGACAGGACAGGACAGGACAGAACAGAATAGGAGTAGAGTAGAGTAGAGTAGAGTAGAGTAGAGTAGAGTAGAGTAGAGTAGAGTAGAGTAGAGTAGAATAGGAGTAGAGGAGAGGAGAGTAGAGTAGAGTAGAGTAGAATAGAGTAGAAAAGAATAGGGTAGGATAAGATAGGATAGGATAGGATAGGATAGGATAGGATAGGAATAGAATAGAATAGAATAGAATAGGAATAGAATAGAATAGAATAGAATAGAATAGAATAGAATAGAATAGAATAGAATAGAATTCTTTATTGGCTGAGGGTGATTGGACACACAAGGAATTTGTCTTTAGTACATATGCTCCCAGTATACATTAAAAATACATTTATCAAGAATCATAAGATACAACACTTAGAGATAGTCACAGAATACTAAATAAGCAATCAAGTCATACTGGGAAACTAAATTGGACAATATACTGTAAATCATAAAGATACAAGCAACAAGATTATAGTCATAAGGAGATAGGTAATGGGGGGGGATGAGAAGAATAATAGTGATACAGTCTTAGTAAATAGTTTGACAGTGTTGTGGGAATTAGTTGTTTAGCAGAGTGATGGCGTTTGGGGGGAAAAATGACCTTGTGTACAATGCTGTTCTAGTGTACAATGCTCTAGTCTACAAACTCCCATTTTGAGGATAGAAGTTGAGATAATTTATGTCCAGGAAGTGAAGGGTCTGTAGATATTTTGAGATTTTCACAGTACATGTTTTCATTGTCTTATTTATTCATTACTTAAGATTTATATTCTGCCTCTTATCCAAAAGCTTAGAAAGATCTGTTGCTCTTCTTCCATGATTCCTTATTCAAACCAAAGGTAGAACAAGCAAAAAAAAAAAGTTGTGAGTTTATTTTGAGCTTCCGTCTCCTTAGTCCTTGTCTATCATCTCAGGGACAACACTGCCTTGTCTCACAATTAATTTGTGCCTTTTTGCTTTGTCTCCAAACTGGAAAACTTCTAAGCATCAAAAACCTAACTAGAATTCATTTGAGCAGAAATATATATATATATATTTGCTTCACTTGAGCATCAAATTATTTGTCCACAAACAGGAACTCATTTAAGCATCAAAAACTCAGAATGTTGCACCACAGCTTGCAATTTTTAAAAGCTGCAACAATATATAGACGCTATCAAATACACATAAATTCACATGTATTATTTTAAGAGAGATAGCAAGGTCGAAAAGAAAGTGTCTTCTGCTTGCAGATAAGCAAAGGGGATCCTAGCATAACAGAGATATTGTTCACAGATCATTCCAAGATCTGAGGATTCAAGTGTGTACCTGATTTCATGAGATTGCATTTCCCCAGAGGAGTTCGGGTGTGCAATTGGTGGATACTCCAAAACTAGTCACACTTGTCAAAGACCTCTGCAACTACTACACAGATAAGAGTATAGTTCTTGCTTATCAAACATCTGAAGTTACAAGTGTGTTGAAAAAACTAACTTTATAGCCCCAAATTTATCAAATTTTGCAATGTTCCTCAGTCTCAGGATCATCATTACAGTCAGTACATATTGTTCTGTGCCTGACTGGTGGTTGTTGTTTTTTTTAAGTTTTGCACAGCAGTTTGATTGGAGAGAAAAGGATTTCAGGAGAACAAGCTGTTTGCTTTTGTACGCAATAAAAACAATATAGTTGTGCTGGCAACCCAATCGATCGGCTTGGTCTGTCAAGGAATATGATTAACAGTATTCTCCTGAAATCTCTTTCTCTTCAACCTCTCTGCTCTGCAAGGATGGGAAGAATAAAAGCAAAGCTCTCCTTTACCTGACCCTTTGCCTCAGTTGTAGAGCAGAGAGATTGCAGAGAAAGGGTTTTCAAGGGAGAAATCTGTTTGCATAGTGTGTCCCCAATTCCCAGCCCCAGACTGTTTTTGCTACGTACAAGACACTAGGCAGATGAAGGTCTGAAAACAGTCTTCTCTTCTCCAGCCAGAAAAAATACAATCACGGTTACACGATTTCCCACTTAGCAACTGCTTTGCTTAGTGGCAGAATTGCCGGTCTCAATTAAGGTCATTAAGTGACCCAATGCCTATAACTATTTTAATTGGCCTTCCAATTATGCCCTTTCTTGGACAGTTTCAGCTCAAGTAGTATTGTTCGTTCAGTCGTCACCTCGTGCCCGGTCTTCCCTTCTGTGCCATTTTATTTGCACTGATTGTGCAACCCCATAAACGTAACACAACATGACAGCCGTGTACGCCTCATGCCTCCAAACACTGCAAGCTTCCACAGAGCTACTGAGCTTCCTTTTGAGTTTTTCTCTTGACCTAGGAGGCCGCAAACAATTTTGGATCAGCATCATGCACAGAATGCCTGTGCCATGCTAGGCCAGGTTAACTCCTGCTCTGTTGGCCAAGAACCAACTTAGTCATTGGATGAATAATGTCCCCTGGTGATTACTTGCGGGAAGCTCCTTTTTCTAGAATGCTCCCCAACTTCGAAATGTAGGTTGTCCATGACTTACAACTGGTTGCTTATGATCGTTCAAAGTTATGGTGGATCTCCCTTGGGGTTACTTATCACCCAGATTCAAAGTTCTGAAGGTTTCCCCACCAAAATCACATGACCAAACCTTAGACACTTGGCAACACAGACGCATCTATAGCCGTTTGCAGGGTCCCGTAATCACACGGCCATGTTTTACGACGGCTTTGCTGACAATTGACGCTTCTAGTTTCCGGCAAAAACCCCTTCCATAGAAGAGCCACCGGTTCATTTAACAACCATGGAATTCGCTTAATGACCATGGATTCACTGCAAAAAAGCATCATAAAACCATGGTGACCAAGCTCTTTTACTCATTTTACTAAGCCATCGTGACACAATGAGCATGATGAGCATGCTCTGTTATGTTCGTAAGTCAAGCACTACCTACAATCCCTTACACTTGTCACTTTTAAGGCCCTTCCTATATGGTTGTGAGTGGTTCTCTTTTGGATTATGTTCTCCTTTCCTTTCGCTACCTACCTTTAGAAACACAAGGGCAGGTCAGTTGTGTGTATGTATATTGCCTTTATTATTGTATTTCAACACAGAGCCATGGTGGCGCAGTGGTCAGAGTGCAGTACTGCAGGCTATTTCTGCTGCCTGCCGGCTGCCTGCAATTTGGCATTTCGAATCCCACCAGGCTCAAGGTTGACTCAGCCTTCCGTCCTTCCGAGGTGGGTAAGATGAGGACCCAGATTGTTGGGGGACAATAGGCTGGCTCTGTAAACCGCTTAGAGAAGGCTGGAAAGCACTGTGAAGTGGTATATAAGTCTAAGGGCTATTGCTTTTCATTGTCAATCACTTTAACTTGCACCTGTATGAACAGGAATATGAAGATACCTAAGCAAACAAACAAGCAAGTGAGTTTGGAGGCGGAAAAACTAATGGGTTTTAGAAAAATAAAATAAAAGACAAGACTAGACTAGAAAAACAAGACTAAAGAACTAATTAAGGCTAAACTCTGGGAGCCATTTCCAGATTTCTCTCAGTACAAGGTCTCTAATGAAGGTGAGCTTTGCAAAACTAATAATTTATTACCATTCTTTATTGCTAAGGGCTGATTCACCAATTTACATGCCACACTACTTAATTTGCTTGATGACTGGCACCCGAAGTGTGAAATGAATCGAGTCTGCGGGAAAGCGATGTACAGAATAATACTGCGGTTCTTTCCAGGAGATTATATCCATAAAAGCCCATTCATAAGTATAACTTATAACCAGTGTGGCTTGCTGGTAAGGCTAGACTGCAGGGCAATGTTCCAGAATCCCATAGCTCAGAGAGCCACGAAATGCAACATTACCTATTGAAACGGATGCTTAGCAAAAAAAAATTTCTTCGTTTCTTTCTCCTCCTAGGCCTTTCAGGGGAACAAAAGATGCTGACCTGAACAGTGATGGGATTCAAAAAATTTTTTACTACCGGGTCTGTGGGCGTGGCTTAATGGGCATGGCAGGGGAAGGATACTGCGAAATCCCCATTCCTTCCCCACCCCACTAACCTGCTTTCCAGCTCCACTCTCCTGTGCAGGGCAACCAGAGAAGACCCAGCCAATCAGCTGGGACTCAGGAGGCAGAGAATAGATGAGGGCAGGGCCAGTTAGAGATAGTATTTGCCGGTTCTTTGAACTATTCAAAATTTCTGCTACCAGTTCTCCAGAACCTGCTGAATACCACCTCTGCTCTCGATTCATTTCCTCTTTCAACCAATGTCATCTTACTTATAGGCTGTAACCTATAAGAACCAGTGGTGGGATTCAATTTTTTTTTTTTACTACCAGTTCTGTGGGCGTGGCTTGGTGGGCCTGGCAGGGGAAGGATACTGCAAAATCCCCATTCCCTCCCCACCCCACTAACCTGCTTTCCAGCTCCGTTCTCCTCTGCAGGGCAACCAAAGGAAACCCAGCCGATCAGCTGCGACTCAGGAGGCAGAGAATAGATGGGGGCGGGGCCAGCCAGAGGTGGTATTTGCCGATTCCCCAAACTACTCAAAATTTCCGCTACCGGTTCTCCAGAACTGGTCAGAACCTGCTGAATACCACCTCTGAACCTGAACTACATCCTTCGTCAGACTTAAAATTGAAGGATAGGAAAGATGCCATTTGATGCTGCTGTTTGTCTATTCCTTATCCAAAACCAGAGGTCGCTGTGGCCTAGTTTTGCTCCTCTGCAAGAAGAGATATAAGAAGACATACAGGAAGTCCTCAACTTTTGACTGTCAAGCCCAGAATTAGAATCATAATTCAAGCAAGTCACCATGTGATCCAGCCCAATGTTATGACTCCTTTTGCAGGGGTTTTACATGTGGTCCTCAACCTACGACCACAGTTGAGCCCAAGATTCTGTTGTGGTCCGCCGGCAGCCTGCGGAGCTGGCAGCAGAGTTGGACAGTGGGGAGGAACATGGGCCAGTCCTGGAGTCTGGGGAGGGCTCGGACGAGGGATCTGCGTTCGATACACAGCGCCATCTGAGAGTTATGTGCTGACTCTGAAGCCTCTAGAATCTGACATCAGCGAGATAGAGGAACAGGGGGAGCCTGCTCCCAGTGTGCTCTTGTGCAGAGCTGCCAGAAGGCAAGAACAATTAAGACAAAAGGGGTGACTTGGGAGTAATGATTGGTCCTCCCATAAGGTATAGAGGAGCAAAGGGACATGAGCCTTTGCAGGAAGCAACTTTGTTCTGGTTGGTTTAACTCTGAAGCTCTGTGTTGACTTTGTGTTCCATTTGGCCTTGTACAGCTAATTGGCAATTTAGTCATTGGCAGCATTTCAAGGGAGATAAAGGTGGGTGCTTATCAGTCTTATCCCAAAGGAATGTGGCAGACTTCTGTTGGACTATTCATAAACTGTTTGGGACTCATTATGGGATCTGAATGCATATAATTCACAGCTGTTGAAATAAAAACAAGGTTTTTGGGAACAGCGTGTGATTGTTACCGTCTCAGGAAGCCTTGGTCAGAACAGATTAATGTTGCTAAGTGAGACATACAGGAAGTCCTCAACTTTTGACTGTCGAGTCCAGAATTATAATCATAATTCAAGCAAGTCACCATGTGATCCAGCCCAATGTTATGACTCTTTTTGCAGTGGTTATACATGTGGTCCTCAACTTACGACCATGAATGAGCCCAAGATTTGTGTTGCTAAGTGAGACATTTGTTTAATTGGGTTTTGCCCCATTTTACGAATTTTTCTTGCCACAGTGGTTAAGTGAATCACTGCAGTTGTCAAATTGGTAACACTGTTGTTAAGTGAGTCTGGTCACCCCATTCACTTGGCTTGTCAGAAGGATTGCATGGCCCCAGGGAACACTGCAACCGTCGTAAACATGAGTCTGTTGTCAATCATATGAACGCAAATCAGCTGACCACTGGGATGCTGCAATGGCCATAAGTGTGAAAAAGGATCATAAGTAAATTTTTCAGTGCTGTTGTAAACTCACCTAAAATACGTGTTGGAAGTTAGCACCCACCTCTCTCCTAGGAAAATGAAATTTTAGGTTATATTAAAAAGGCAGAATATTTCCTCTAAAAGAGATGTAGAAACTCAGAGAGGCAGAAACTCAGCTCCCAAAACCTTTGTTAATGGGCCATTAAGGCCTGGGCTGGTCTATTCTACATAACAAAGATCTACCTCCTTCAGGCAGAGCCATAAGCGGAATTGCCCAAAGCCCTTTGGGCAATCACCCAGCAAGACTCAACCAAGCCTGGGACTCAGAACAACCTACAAAGTTGCTCCTGCATGGCCCCATGGGAGTCTGACAACCAATCAGAATACAAGCTCAAATTCAAATTCAGAAGACATAATAAAACTCAGTGATTCTCAGCATCTCTCAACCCAAGAGCTCCAAGGCATGTAGTCCTGTCCACCATTAAACCATCTTTCCAAACAGCCTCTGTGTTTCCATGGAGAAAAGGCGGGGAAAGATAGAAAGGGAAAGAACTTATGAGGGACAAAAACAGGAAATAAAGAAAAAGGGGAAACGTACTAGGATTAAAGGTATTTGCTCAGCTAGAAACGTGAAAGATGTACAAGGTTCATACCAGCACTAGAATGATTTTGAATAACTATTTTGTTTACTAATGTTTATATATACATATATATTGTTTTTGCTATGCTTTTAGAATTTTTCTTTTTACATTTTCAAGGGGAAGTACCAAGCAGAGTCTGAATGATAAGATCTACATGATATAAAATAGATATTAGAAATTTGAATGTTATAATTTTAGAATGCACAAATTGAATGTTTAATGAGATTTCATATGATAATAACAATAAGATTTAAAGGTGTTGCACTTCGATTGGCAATCATAGGGGGAATTTTGCTTCTTAAGAATATTGGAAGAGAACATATGAAATTATAAACAAGACAGACGAAAGTATAAGTACAATGAATAAAAAGATATAGAAATTTAGGTAAAAGAAATACAATTGAATAAGAAGAAAATGAGATAACCATAAAAGAAAATTAAGAGAAGTAAAGGGAGAAATAGTGAGAAGTTGGAAAAAGAGTAATAAGATATGAAACCGAATACATAAAGTTGAAGTTGAAGATGAATATGCATATGAAATTGTGTCTGTATGGAAATGTGATAACCTGGAACCCTGCTGTACTCAAATAAGATGTTTTATTTGTTTTGTTAAAACTCAATAAAACTTTATTTAAAAAAAAAAAGAAAGAAATTTTGGGCTCCGTCATGGTCGTAAGGACTACCTGCACAAATTCCCCATTGGATTGTTTTCTTAGATTTAGCAGCTGGAGAGAACAGCAGGAATGAGAAACTAATGAGCAGAATCATAAGGGATCGTATAGGTGCCAATTTGACTTTCATTTCTCGTGTGCTGCTATTCCTTCTTATTCTCTTTAATTAAGGGAGCATCTTTCTGTAGGAGGCATCCATTAACTGCCTGCTGATATCTTCCGAAGCGATGTAAGATAAAGATCTGGATGCAGATATGAAAATGGGAAGACAGAGGTAAAATATTCGTTTCTTGATCAAGCTGAGGGTGAGATGGTGCAGTAAAGCCACTTCTTGGAGGCTTCTGCAAAACTGCATCCATACTACTCCTGCGAGTATTTCATTCAATTTATACTTTGCAACTTACAAACTTCCATCCTTCTATGGAGGAAGCTGAGCAAGCCAAATTTCTAGAAAGTCAGCAGTCTCTTAAATGCTCAGTTAATGTCTCGTATTGCAAATCCTAGCAGATTCGACTCTGTTCTGTTAGTTGCCACTTAATTTACAGCTTTGCTCCTGGTGTCCCATGTCACACACACACACAAAAATAATCTTGGGCCCCTTTATATGAAGCAGAAATAGTTAGGGCTCTTTGATCTGGGCTGCAAAATTCCAGATAAACAGTAGATGGCAGCTAAGAACTAGCACTGTTGTTACCTCTTTGCTGCCAACTAGTGGTTCTTCAGATGTTTGCAATCCAGAACATATGAGTTGCTTAGTCATAAATCAGGATTTTTCACATTGAAATGGCTGGCTTTCACTCCATCTGTGAAGCCAAAATCAAACACAACACTCTCTGGGTTACCAAGATGTGACAGGCTCTGAACTGTTTTGTTTGGTGTGAATCCAACCAGCTGTGTGGTCTGTACAATGGATCATCATTAAGCAAATTATGGCTTAGTTCAATGGTGACTCAGGTCTCGGTTGGTTTAGAGAAGAATAGGTTGCTTCGTGCTATGAAGTGCTACTTCAAAGGACTGCCTTATTTGCTGGTTCTTCAGAGAATCTTCTAAAAGGCAATTCACATCTATCACTTTTTACACTTTGAAACCAGTACAAATTTTAGGTGACTGTGAAAACACTGAAGAAACTACTAAAAATAACTGCAACATCCAGAAAGGAAGACAAAGGCTGTACTGGCTCTCTACTGCAATGTTTTTCAAGTTGTTGTTGTTAGTTGCGAAGTCGTGTCTGACCCATCACGATCCCATGGACAATGTTCCCCCAGGCCTTCCTGTCCTCTATCATTTCTGGAGTCCATCTAAGCTCACACCAACTGCTTCAGTGATTCCATCCAGCCACCTCATTCTCTGTCATCCCCTTCTTCTTCTTTTGCCCTCAAATTGTTCCCAGCATGAGGCTCTTCTCCAGAGAGTCCTTCCTTCTCATTCGGTGACCAAAGCCTTTGAGTTTCATCTTCAGGATCTGGCCTTCAAAAGAGCAGTCAGGGTTGATCTCCTCTAAGACTACCTTTTTTACAAAGTATTTGCAAAAGTATTTTGCAAACAGCTGAGGAAAGAAGGGAAGTGAAAGGCAAGGGAGAAAGAGAAAGACACACCCAACTGAATGCAGAATTCCAGGGAATAGCTAGAAGAGATAAGAATGCCTTCTTAAATGAACAATGCAAACAAATAGAAGAAAACAATAGAATGGGGAGGACCAGAGATCTCTTCAGGAAAACTGGAGATATGAAGGGAACGTTTAATGCAAAGATTGACAGGATAAAGGACCAAAATGGCAGGGACCTAACAGAGGCAGAAGAGAGTAAGAAGAGGTTTTTCAGGTAGCAAATCATAATTTTGGAAAACTGAAGCTAATTATAAACTTTGCTAGTCAATTTTCGGGAATAATGTCCCAGGCACAATAAAATAATATCGACCTCCATCACTTATTTCTGCAAAGCTGTGGGGAACAAGGAAGCAATTTAAATTCTAGACTTGTAACTTTATACATCTTGATATTATTTCTGGACCCAAATCTGTCATTTTTATTAGCTGTACATTGGAAAATGCTCAGTTCAAGCTCCTCTAAGAAATAATCACGCATCTCCCCCACCCCTGTCCCAGAGAATGAAATCTTTTGGGGAATATTAAAAGAGACAGAATATTATGGTATATTTCCCCAAAGGAGAAATAGAGAAACATTTCTTAAAGGCAGCAAACAGTCTCAGTCTTTTTAATAGCCTCCAGCCGATGCTAGATGGATGGATATTTTATGCCCATTTAAGAAAGGCTGGGCCAGCCTATTCACAAATATAACATCTTCACCTCCAACAATGGAATTAAAATTTACACACACACACACACACACACCCTCCACCCAAATTCTAAGAACAGGACGTGACATTTAGGATATAACAGGATTAACCCACCACCATCAGAGTAGCAAAAGACACCAGGCTCACTACATTGTATAACCCCCTGCAGCATTTCAGAAACTGTATAAAAATCCTTGCTAGTTCATCAGCTGTCCCAGAACTGTCTGCTATGTTGGTTGTGCTCATCAATAAACAGAGTTTTTCTTTCTAATCGGCCTCTATTCTATTTCCAGTGCCTTTTTTCCCCAGCTTGGAACCAGGCGGGATTTTTCTTCCAACACTCTCCCATATTGATGGAGGGCTTTCTGAATTATTTAAATAAAGCAAAATGCTTTGGGTCTCTCAAAATAAGAGACAACTGCTGTGAAACCTGACATATAATTATTAGAGGTTTCTTGAAACAGCACCTTGAAAATAAAGGAGTCGGCCACATAAAATATTATGCAAATCTGTGAATACTCTACAATTCAAAGCTTCCAGATTTCTAATTAACAAGAGAATAATTACAAACAGTACAATTTAAATATCCTGATGCTGGATCATCTTAAAACATGGTTTTTTTTTTCTTGTTCTTGAAGCAGTGGTGTTTATACAGAACCAATAAACCAGTACCAGTCAATATTACTCAGGATAAAGGACATTTGACTTGTGCCTTGCGTGCAATCACAAAACACATGGAGCACCACTTCAATGCCATCGGCATTGACAAAATCACTATCAGTCAATTGCAAAGGGCTGCTTTACTTGGGACAGCTTACATATTATGACAATACCTTTAACACTATCGAAGAACATTTGCCTATCCCAGATCTTTGGGAAGGATTCAGGACAGTGGAGGGATTAAATTTTTTTTTACTACGGGTTCTGTGGGTGCGGCTTGGTAGGCGTGGCTTGGTGGGCGTGGCTTGGTGGGTGTGGCAGGGGAAGGTTACCGCCAAATCCCACAGAGTCAAAATGTGGTCACATTGTACATGATTAGTTTACCTAATTCCTCCCAACTCTCATGCTGTAGATGTCCAAAAGGGGGTGCTCGAAGCTGTAGGAAGTCAGCACCCACCCCACTCCGAGGAAAATGACATACTTAGGATATATTTTAAAAAGCAGAATATTTCCTCTAAAAAAAGTAGAAACTCAGAAGCAGAAACTCACCCCCACCTTCGTTAATTGGTGGGTCATTAAGGCCTGGGCCAGAGTATTCTTTTTTTTTCCAATTGTTTATTATTTATTGTTTTCTTTATCTGAATTATACAATTTTTTCCACTTCAAACACACATTCAAGGCTGCTGATTATATATTTGTCGGCTTAACTGGTTTCCATTTGACTGATTATATATTTGTCTATTTGACTGGTTTCAGTTGGGGAAAATATAGAGACCTATGCATAACATCGAAGATCCCGCCTGATCAGCTGGAGAGAATACATACGCCAAGAAAAAGGGGGCAACTTCTTGGGTGGAAGGAAGAACTTTAGAAGAGAAACTTCTTCAGGAGGAGCCCAAGGACTGCTGGGAAGAAGGGTGCAAAGGAAGGAGGGGCTTTGCTGCAGATAACTGGTTTAGTGATCGCTCCAGCTGGAACAGTGGGTGTTTGCTGAGTGGTAGCCTTTCCTTTCATATCTTCAAATACCTTGCAAGCGCCTTTTGTACTGCAACTTCTGATAGTGTTTGTCACTTTCTGGGTTCCGTATTCAGTCGTCAACGTCATGCAGACGGCATTGTCAATATTACACTCCTGCTTTGAACCAGTACAATCTGAACTTTGTGAGGAGCATACTTCACAAGTCAAGGCACTGCCTGCAGTCAGGAGGACGGAGAAGAAGAAAACTCCCAGCAGAAGCCGAATGGCGATGAGTTAGGCACAGAGATTCCCCCCCGCCAAAAAAAAAACACCCTCACCTTGAAGGAAAACCAGCTGCCGTGAAAGAAATCCAGGGAGAAGAGGGCGAAGAACTTGATGTTGTTTGAGATCCAAGCTTATGAACAGTCGAGCAACCTCTGCCTGTATCTGGCCAAGAATTTCAGAGGGGAAAACTTCTTCATAAAGGGAGGAGCCCTGGGCCATCTCACCACCTGGGCCTGGGAAGATTGCATCAGCCGGCATTCAGGTGAAGCCATGGGGTCCAGACAAAGCCTACAGGTTATCTAAGACCCCGCCCCTGGGAGTCTGACAGCCAATGGGATACATTTGTTACATAGGAACGGGAAACACTAAGATGGGGGCCCAATGGAGGGTATAAAACTAAGGGTCTCTCAGCATCTTGGCCCTTCTTTTCCTTCATCCAATATCTTGAAGCATGTGATCGTCCTTTTCACTTTGGAACTGCAAGCCACGTGATCCTGCCCACCATTAAACCATCTTTCCAAACAGCCTCCATGTTTCCAGTGTCTTTCTTCCCCACTTGGAACTGAACCCAGAAGGATATTTCTTCCAACACCATATTTTATTATTCTACTCTAGTCCTACTCACAAGAACCAAAATATAGGTAGAAAGCGGTTTTAAGCGTGACAATCACAACAATTTTGCATGTTTCAGGGTCCCCTACATTTATTATCAAACCAAAGAGCAAGTTGAGGCTGCCAGAAATAGCTTTAAGATGACGTGTAGTCTGACCCCCTCCTGCCCCATTTGTACATACAAACACCTAGAGAGCATGGTGCTTAAGATGAACCAGGTAATCAAATATCGCTTTTGATCTGGGACGAAAACAGAAAGAAAACCCCAGATACTCTGGATGTAAACTTGTCGTGCTTGTTGCAAGTGGCTCACACACACACACACAAGAACCTTGAGGCAAGATTAACAGCTGGAGATTGCAGGCTTCGTGAGCTGGAGAGGTCATGCCTCCAACATTAGATATGGTTAAAAAAAAAAAAAATTAAGTTAGACTGTCTTCCCGAAGGAAGGAAAAGCAGAACGCATCAAGTACTACAGGCAGGTGGTAATTAAGAGCCATTCATTATTACTGAAATACTGATGCGGTTCATGAATGATGTCATTCCTGTTTTTATGATCTTCCATGAAGTTGTGAACCTGGCGTGTCCTACAAACGACTACTAGCAGATGGAAGGGCAATTCACGGCCCTTATTTGTTGTTTTCCGCAGCATGAAAACAAGGCCACAAAAAATGAGTAGAGCTCAAATAAAAGGACTTAAAAAAAAACAAAAACAAAACAGGAATGTCTTGAAGTAAAGCTCAAATTCTGAGGGCTGTATCATTGCAGCTTTTTTAGAAGCCTTAACAGAAATGAAGGCTACAGGAGCTGGGCTGAAAATATTTGAATAGCCACTAAAAGATCAGCCAGACTTAAGGTGCCTGGGTGGGGTGGAATGTTGTATGGATTGCTGCCATCCTGTGGCCATTTGGAGTTTTGCAGCCAGATCTTCCATGGTCTTAATGGAAAACGTGCACCTGTCAGGGATAAAAGACCAGGTCCACACCTGAAGGTCGAAATAAAATGATTTGTTGCTACTGGTGTCTATGCACAGGACTCTGGATGCAGTATTCTAAATGTGGCCTTACCAAGGCATTATAAAGTGGTATTAACACTTCACATGATCTCAATTCTATCCCTCTGAGGTTGGACTTAGTTTACTTATGGCTATGTAGGGATTCCAGGCTAGTCCTTCTTTTAACTCCACCCCCAGCTTCTGCCAGTCCTTCTTCTACAGCACCTCTGTTTTCTTCTTGGTGGGTTCAGTGTCCACTTTAGCAATATGCAAAGCTGACAGGGTGATGTAATTGATAGGCTCCACTTCTTTTTAGATACAGGAGATTCTGGTCCAACAACTAGTCTAGGGTAATCATATGGTTGTAAGCAACTTTGAAAGTATTTTTAATCCAACTCCAACTCCTATTCCCACACCATTCCAATTTTCAACAATTCATCCCCCAGTACTCCCAATGCAAGCTGTTGGGCTACTTAACATTTCTTGGGAAATTCTAAGTCTGGATCTCCCTCTGTAAAAATGTCTGCCTGTTGGCTCTTCCCTTAGTTTTAGGTATTACAGAGAACAAACCCACACCCTTTTCCCTGTCAGTAGCAAGCAACCAAAGCCACTCATGAATAATGAAATTCAGTAACTTTATTATCTACCACCTGTGTTACAAAACTCCCACCAGACTGCTCATGACTTCCCCTTGGAATAACCACATAAGGCTTCATGGATCTTGGGGGGAGGTAAGCTTAGGCTGCTTGTGATTGCAAAAGGATTCCAAGCTAGGTGCTCATTTGACCCCTACCTCCAGCCTGGCTGCCAGTTTCCCAATAGTAATATCCCTTCAGGTGTTGGAAGATTTCTAGTAAGTCTCCTTTTAGCCTTCTCTTCTTTAGGAGAAGCGTACCCAGTTCTTTTGTTGCTCTTCTCTACTTTTGTTGCACACTGAAGATTACTAATTCTCCATTATGTGCCTATAAAATGGTCTTCAACAGTATATTAAACAGAGTCACCCAGTGAAATACTGTATAGAGTTGATGAGAATAGTCAAGCTTCAATCCAAGCCCAGCACTCTAGCCAATATGAAATTATTACATTGACACAGGAACTTCTCCCCATTATTCCCTTGGCTGGGCTCATGCATTTGGCTAACCCCAAAGCAAACCAACCACGTTTCGGCTGAGTCCGATAAATGAATCCACCTGTTCATCTGGGAGCTATAAAAACTCCAGTGACAGCACAAACACCAGCCTGCAGTAAATTCATCTGTCAAATCCCCAGGAGAAGATGAGATAACTGGTCTCATTAATGTTTCATTACCTGCAAATTTCTAGTGTGCCTGTGTTGAAACTTGTGGAGAAGCACAATTCGGAGTTCTTGCTATTATTCCTAAAGTAAAATTCATTTGCATTTTCACAAAGGTGCAACTTTTGAGTCTGCCAGAAGGCATTTTAAAAACCTTTTTGGAACAGAAGAGACCTTAATTGTCCATGACAGGTAATCCTCAAACTTACAACAGTTCATTTCATGATCATTTGAAGTTACAACAGCACTGAAGAAAGGGGACTTATGACCATTTTTCACACTTATGACCATTGCAGCATCCCCATGGTCACATTTGGACGCTTGACAACTGACTCATATTTATGATGGTTGCAGTGTCCCAGAGTCATTTTTGAGACCTTCTCCCAAGCCAAGTCAATGGGGAAATCAGATTCACTTAACAACTGGCTTACTAATTTAATAACTGCAGTGATTCACTTAACAAACATGGCAAGAAAATAGAATTCTTTATTGCCCAAGCGTGACTGGACACACAACGAATTTGTCTTGGTGCAAATGCTCTCAGTGTACATAAAAGAAAAGATACATTTGTCAAGAGTCAAGAATCATCAGGTACAACACTTAATAATAGTCATGGGGTACAATAAGCAATCAAAATCATACTAGGAAACAGTCAATATAAATCGTAAGGATACAACCAACAAAGTTACAGTCATACAGTCACAAGTGGGAGGGGATGGGCGATAAGGAGTGATGAGAAGGTTAATAGTAATAGTAGTGCAAGCTTTGTAAGTAGTTGGACAGTGTTGAGGGAATTAATTGTTTAGGAGAGTGATGGCATTTGGGAAAAACTGTCTTTGTGTCTAGTTGTTCTGGTGTGCAGGGCTCTATAGCATCATTTTGAGGGTAGGAGTTGAAACAGTTTATGCCACAAAAAGTCATAAAATGGAGAAAAACTCACTTAACAATATAAATTTGGGGTTCCATTGTGATTATAAGTTGAGGACTACCTGTATTGTTGGACATTCAAGAGCCACATTGGACTCTATTGTCAACCACAAAAGCCTACTGGGTTGGACTCTTGACCAATCCACCCTTCTCAGCCCTCACCAGGCTAGGTGCTACTCAATGCCTAATGTGGACCAGAAGCCAAGGGAAGCTTTGCACCCTCAGTTTTACAATTTTACAAGCACTTAGCAGTAGCTCTGGCTTACCAGTTAACATATAATTCAGGGGAATGGTCAATCTCTGACAAGTAATAGAGCTTTCAGAGAAATGCTGCTGATACCTAAATCCATAAATCAGTTTGAGCTGCCATTTCTCTCTTGGACTCAAAACTATTTTTATCTGAGAAATGGATATTAAGCAACCATGAAAATGGAATGGGTTTTTTTGTTTTGTTTTGTTTTGTTGCTGTATTGGCTCCTATCAAGTAGTTTCTATTGGCAAAGATGAGGTGTCTTCCTTATCTGTAGGGAGTTTGCCACACATATTCCTTCTGTTTTTCCTTCATGCTTGTCCTATTGGTAGTGTCCCTATTTCCAATTTTGTATCTGTTTCTCAGTCCAACCTCCCTTCTTATTCTCTACTGTGTACTATAGGTAGTCCTCGGCTTACAACTGACCCTTTACTGACGGCTTGAAGTTTTGCCGAACCCGAAAAAGGAGACTTACGATCTGGATCTGAAGTTCCAATGGTTGCCTCCCCCATATTTATGTGACTGAACTTGGGGCGTTCATCTACCCAGCTATCTTTATTGGGAACCTTCCCACGATTGAGAAAAATGTGACCATCCGAGACCAGGCCTAGTCCAAAAATGCCAGGGAATTTCTAGAAGCCTGGCACTCTGGCAAATCAGCCATCGCTAGACACATAGACATTAACAAGATCTATAGATTGCGCCAAAAAGAAAAAGGCAATCAACCAGCCCAAAAGAGAACAAAAAGACTCCAGCACCTCTCCACCAACAATCAGCACCCAGATCAGCACAGATTAACTCCAAGGTTAACATCAGACCAACAACTGAGTAAGCAATATCCCAGTCAAGAAACTGCCAAAGATCCATTACTAGCAGCCCAACTAAAGAATCTCTAAGGTCACCCACACAGACAGGCAAGTCACCAGAATATAAACTGACAGCAAACAACACTCCTTTATAGTATAAGAAGTAATCACACACACACACACACACACACACACACACACACACACACACTCCTAGAGAATGAAAAAATTGGGGAGGATATTAAAAGAGGCAGAATATTATATTTCCCCAAAGGAGAAATGTAGAAACATGTTCTTAAAGGCAGAAAGCAGCCCTAATCTTCCTGCCGAGCAAAATAACCTCCAGCAGATGCCTGAAGTCTTTTGAGATGGATACTTTTGTGCCCATTAAGAAATCCAGGCCAATCTATTCATCAACAAAACATCTTCAGCTCCAGGTGATGGTAATAAAGAAGACAGAACAGGACCTTTAGGACATAGTAGGATTAACCCACCACCGGTAGAACAGCAAAAGACACTGAGCTCACTACATGGCACAACCCCAGCCGCATTTCAGAAACGGTATAAAAATAACTCAAGATAATATGTCTGCTGTCCCAAAACCGCATGCGGTTGTGCTTCTGTTCATCAATAAATGAAATCCTTTTTTCCAACCAGCCTCCATTTTATTTCCAGTGCCTTTCTCTCAGCTTGGAACTGAACCAGATGGATTTTTCTTCCAAACACTAGCACTGATAATGTTACCTAGTTAGGGTAATGAAACGTCAGCAAGACAGCAAGCAAGCTCAGAGAGCACCAAGGACCCTTCAGCTACCTTTATGGCATCTTGCAGCATCCAGTGGCCAATATTCCGACCTTGCCAATAATCCGCAAGCTTGACTGATGAAAGTTAAGGGCCACTGAGAAAAGCAGGACTAAGATTAAACATAACTGGTACAGCAGTCAGCCTTAGAGCTGAACTGGAAAATAGTTCTGCCCTTTTAAGTCTGACTGTCAACAGTTAAGGAACCATCAGGAGATACGGCACAGATAAGCACTTGGCAGGATGGCAATGAAGGCTTTGGGAAGATGCCATGATGTGCTCACACCTACAAAAAATAAAAAGGAATTGTACAGGTAATGAGCACCCTATGGAAGCAAAGATTGGATTCTGAAGCTCAGGTGGTTAAAATGATTGTGGGAGGTTTATACCTTCAGATTTGAAAGATTCAATTAAGGTACTAAAGAAGTAGAAATAGCTTATGTAGTGATATTTCCTATATGGTTTACCTGGGAGATCTGACAGTATACTAGAGATGGGTGGGTCAACCAAGCTGTCACAAAACATTGAACCCTGACAACTTGAAGACTTGCGGGCTTCAACTCCCAGCATAGCTGGCTGGGGAATTCTGAGAGTTGAAATCCACAAGTCTTAAAAGCTGCTAAGGTTGGACACCTCCTGCATTAAATTCCCAGGTGAGGTGCTATTTCTATTCTCCCTCACGACCTATCTATGCTAATGTCTTCAAAAAGTAATTAACTGGGTACTTTTCTTATGGCCCTGTTTGTAGGAATTTCTTCAATTAATGAATTTCCTGCTAAAGAAGCTGGTAAAATGGTGAGTCGATGGACAAATGTCACACCCCTGTCTTAAAATACTGAGAAACATTAATCAAGAAGTGATATATGAGTAGGGAAGTCCTGAGCAAACTTACATGGGGATAAATTATCTCTAAATAGATAATAGAACCTACTTTTGAATAATTGTGCTTTGGGGTTTGTTTGCTGGCTTATTTGATAGTGTTTATAATTGCCTGGGTAAAAACTAGCACATAAGGAATGAAGAAAAAAAAGACTTCAGCTATTAACTATGTTGGCCTAATCAACTGGCCTGTTGATTAGTCTTTCCCAAACAATCAGACCCACACTTGGAAAGTTCAATTAGCTGTTTTATTTTTCAAGCCCATACATAGGTATCTTATCACACTGATGATTTGCAGCTGGGTAAAACTAGGTAAGGTACAACAGTGTTCAAGGGGGGTTAGACTCCTTCCTTTTGTACCCATATGGGTGTAGGAAGTCAGCACTCTTCTCTCCCAGAGAATGAAATATTTTGGGTGATATTAAAAGAGGTGGGATAGAATATTTCCCCTAAGGGAGAAATGCGGAAATAAATCTTAAAGGCAGGAACCAGCCCCTGCCTCGAGCAAAATTTACCTGAAGAGCCCATTCTTTAGGACATGAGTATGGCATCATGCTGCCATCATGTGATGTATCGCAACTTTTTCCCCCTTTGAGGAACTGGGGTGGGTGTGGCCTGTGTGTGACGCATCCAGCCCATGGGCTGCCAGATTCACATCCTTGCTTAAAGAGATTTTGTATCCATTCAGAAAGACTGGACCACTCTATTCCTAAGCAGAGAGCAAACAGAGACTCCAGATAAACAACACAATTAGGCAAGCCAAAAGCTGACAAGATTAGCTCAGACAAACCCCTAGGGATTTGCATTTCCCCGTCTGCCTATAGAGCCAGCCATGATCCCATAGGAATCTGACAACAACCAATAGAATAGTAAAGGGGATGTTCTTACACAGGAACAGGAATCTCAAATACAAAGGCCAAAGAAGGTATAAACGCCCACCTACTCTCAACTCCATTTTGTCAGCTGCCCAGAATCACATATGTTTCTGGTTCATCAATAAACAGAATCCTTCATTCCAATCAGCCTCCATTTTATTTCCAGCACCTTTCTCCCAGCTTGGAACTGGATCTGGATTTGTCTTCCAACATAGGGATTCTAGACCGGGATCTCCAACCTTGGCAATTTTAAGACTCGTGGATTTCAACACCCAGGATTTGCTGGCTGAGGAATTCTGGGTGTTGAAGTCCACAAGTCTTAAAGTTGCCAAGGTTGGAGACCCCTGTTCTAGACTAAGTCTCTGTTTGACACCTCCCCCTGGCTCAGCCTATATGGCCTGTTTTTTGTTTTTTTTTTATGTATAGGAAAAGACAGTCAAGCTGGGCAAAAAACTGACTTTGAATGCCTTTTGGAAAACCATTTATTATGGAGAATGTAAGTCACACAAGCAGTTCTGCTTTCACAAGCACAGCAAAATATATCATTGCAGACAAAGCTGATTTATTTCAACCAATAATCCATTAATGTACAAGAGAAACCACAGTGAGAGTACGGCTCTTTATCAGATTTGGTTATGCATCTTCCCTCGTTTGCCTCACCCTGAGTTGCTGCTGTGGGAATATTAAATTCCTTGGGAAGTCAAACAAATCCAGCCAAAAGAAAGTAGTTACAAGAAGTTATGACAACTAAAAAGGTCATTAGTCTTTTGATACAATGCAGCTGGAAATGAGAATGAACTTTGGTAGGTCCTGTAAGGGTCTGGAGAACACACAACTGTGGAGAATTTCAAAGGATTTTCCCCTGGGAGAAAGATTAATTGACTTCCTCTGTCGACTTCCTGGTCTTAGCTGGAAGGGGGAATCCCAACAATCTAAATTAGATGGACAATGAATTGGGGTGAATTGTCAGAGATCAATTTCATTTGCTGTTAAGCCCAGAGACAGCCCAGTGAAAATCCAACCAGGATCAATCCTTTATTTACTTCTACCTAATGGACAGAATCTTGCCAAACTAAAGCTATAACCTTCTAACCTACTCGATATATTATGAGATGGATGGAGACGATTGTTTATCTCAGGGGTGTCCAACCTTTCACCTTCCCTGGGCCACGAAGCGGCGGCAGGGCAACGGCGCAGGGGCAGAAGCAGCAGTGGGGGCGGGGAAGAAGCGGCGGCGGCGGGGGAAGAAGCAGCGGTGGCGACGGGGCGGCGGAGGGCAGAAGCGGCGGCGGGGGAAGAAGTGGCGGCGGGGCACCGCTTCTGCCCCCACTGCCACTTCTGCCACCGCGCTGCCGCTCTGCCCCGCCGCCGCCGCTTCTTCCCCCGCCGCCGCTGCTTCTGCCCCGCCACCGCTGCTGCTTCTGCCCCTGCCGCTGCTGCCCCCACCGCCGCTTCTGCCCCGCCCCACCTCTGCCGCCACTTTTTCCCCCACCACCGCTGCTGCTTCTGCCCCTGCTGCGGCTGCCCCCATCACCGCTTCTGCCCCCGCCGCCTCCGCCGCCTTCTGCCCCTGCCGCCGCTGCTGCTTCTGCCTTCCAGTCCTGCCTCATCCAGCCGGGCCATTTGCAGGAGGAGAGGTAGGCGCGAGGCGACGAGCTTTCTCCCCTCACCCGCAAAATTTGGCCAGAAAATAAACCGTGATAAAAAATAAATAATTTTTAATAAATAATTAATAATAAATAATAAAAACATCTCACTAACTTAATTTCCAAATAAATTTAATATGTTAACTATGTTTTCTATGTTTTTTTGGATGATCAGGTATCGTTACTGTTATTTTATTTTATTTTATGTGCGGCCCAAACCAAATTTTCATCTTCTAATGTGGCCCAGGGAAGGTGAAAGGTTGGACACCCCTGATCGATAAGGAAGGAGATATTCTGGACCTATTGCTTTCTTTCCTTGATCATGTCTACTTGCCATATAAAAGTCAAGAAACACAACCAAACTCAGAAAACATTAAGAATGCAACAGACACCTGATTTAGATAGTTATTATCAGAGCGATCTAAATCACAAGAAATAGACCAATATAAAGATGCTAACATACTAATTGATGTCCAAAATGCCAGGCTTACCTGCATCTTTATCTATCATTATCTCAATTAGGTATGCTTTGTTTTCATTGGTTGATTAACTATGCTAAACTGGCCGGGTTCACACATGACATTAAGTATAAAGTGTGATTTCCAAACTGTAACACACTAAACCAAAATCAGATAAATCATTTTGTGGGAACCCACCCACCCATTCCTAGAAGAATGAAATATTTTGAGGAATGTTTAAAAAGGCACAATATTATTTTTTTCCTAAATGAGAAATAAAGAAACATGTTTTTAGAGGCAGGAAGCAGCTCCCAAGTCTTTCTTAATAGCCCCAAAGCAATAACTGAGGAGGCCAGCTCTTAGAAATGCAGATTTGGTAATCCCTTCAAGACAGGATATTTTGAAACTCCTTGCAACAAAGCTAATAAAGGCAGAGTGATAGGATTAGAAGCAGCCCCTCACCCAAGATCCAACACAGGACAAAAGCCATTAAGCCCGAGGTTGACCAGATTAGCTCAGACTAGCACCTAGGATTTGCACTTCCTCTTTTGCCTATAGAGCCAGCTATACCCCTACCTAACCCCTATCATGACCCCATAGGAATCCAACAACAGCCAATAGAATATTAAAGGACATGTTCTTGCACAGGAACAGGAAGTTCAAATACAAAGGCCAAAGAAGGTATAAAAACCCACCGACTCTCAACACTATTTTGTCAGCTGCTCAGAATCACATGTGGTTCTACTTCATCAATAAATCATCTTTCCAATCAGCCTCCATGTTTCCAGTGTCTTTTTCCCAGTTTGGAACTGAACCAGATGGATACTTCTTCCAACAACTTCATGATTTACCTTGATGTAAATCACTTTACCTTCCACCGTTCACAACTGTTTTGCTGTCCGGTACTGGATTGTTTCCTAAGATGGGATGGACAAGTGTTTGACCTAGAATGACATCCATCTTCTCTCTCTACTTGCTTCCATATTCTGATCTGCCTAATTATGCAGCCATACTCCTCCTTTTTGTGGGGACAAGACAGCGTGCAAATATTGTATTCCAGAGGATTCCAGCCTTGCCAAAAAGAAAGTTAACCCTAATTTTCAAGAAGCAGGAGTATAAAATAGGTCATTTTAAAAGAATAATAAAGGTGGAAGTGACCTTGGAGGTCTTCTAACCCAACCCTTTGCTCAAACAAACGCTATACCATTTCAGACAAATAGTTGTTCACTTTCATCTTAAAAACCTCCAACACTGCAGCATTCACAACTTCTGGACGCAAGTTGTTCCACTGATTAATTGTTCTGTCAGGAAATTCCTCCTTAGTTCTAGGTAGCTTCTCTCCTTGATTAGTTTGCATCCATTGCTTCTTGTCCTGACTTCAGGTGCTTTGGAGAATAGGTTAATCTCATTTTCTTTATGGCAGTCCCTTAGATTTTGGAAGATTGGAATCAATCCTTCTTTTCATTAAACTAGGCATACACAATTCCTGCAACAATTCTTCGTAATGCTTTAGCCTCCAGCCCCCTAATCATTTTTGTTCTGTTCTCTGCATTCTTTCTAGAATCTCAACATCTTTTTCATATTGTGGCAACAAAACTGGATGCAATATTGCAAGTTTGGTCTTACCAAGTGGTATTAACATTTCAGATGATCTTGATTCTATCCCTTCGTTAATTGAAGCCTAGGATTACACTAGGTTTCTTTGACTGACAACTTCAAGAATGGTTGGGCATTTCTTCCCTGCACAAAGTGTAGTCCTTTTAGAAAGTTCCTGCTCTATCAGTGAAGATCTGCAATTTAGATTATCTTTTAAATAAAGAGATCGACTCATGGAAAAGAGCTCTGCCAACAGCTATTTAGCCAAAAATAGCTAATTGGAAACTTCAAGTTCTAGGAAAGTGTAATTCCTAGTAGCAGATGGAGGACAACAAAGAACCAGAAATTATTTGTAGACATTCCAAAGGCAGATTTCCGGCCATATCAAGAAGTAAGACAGTCACGTTAGCACAAAATTGGAGGAATGATAAAATACCACCAGATGAAGTTTTGATTCAAAAGATAATGGACTGTGCTGAACTAGATAAATTCACTGTGGAACTGAAAGGCGAAGAGGATCGAGAATACTATGTGACATGGGAGAAGTGGTACGAATGGGTTAAGGATAAGGATAAAAATAAGGTATAGTCACAAAATAAGAAACATGTATATACAATGACACAACAACTGTTAATGGAAATGAGATTTTTGTATTTTTTGTTTTTAAAGAATAATTTAAAAAGAAGAAGACAGACAGATTGTGAAAAAGGACTGTAGTTCAAGAATAGATCTGTCTATGGCAGAGGTCTCATTCTCACGGCCCGCGGGCCAATTGCAGCCTGCAGGACAATATCCTGTGGCCCCCACCATGATATGAAAATATAACATTTGAGGATATTTTTTTAACAACGTTTTTGGTGAAATCCCTTATGCGGCCCAGCCTCACCCAGACTCTGCCTCCAGCGGCCCCGAGGTAAATTGAGTTTGAGACCCCTAGTCTACGGAGATTCTCAATCATCCAGGTCATGGTTGTCCCAAAGTGCTTTTCCAAACGGCAACTGGACTTCCTTGGGTTTTTTTTTCCCCTCTGAAAATGATTTACATCTCATTCAGAACTGAAGAAGCTTCTAAAATAAGAAGCAAAATATTTTCAAGGGGTGGGGCGGGGAATCTAAGGAAGTCCAGTTGCCTTTTGGAAAAGATTCCCCGCTTCTAGTGAGAGAAATTCCCATGAAGACTCAACGTGGTAACTGAAAAAGATTTCTGCTGAAAACGTTGAGAAATTTTCTCAGTTGGTGGCAAGTGAACACCTCCAGATGTTCGTGAATTTCAACCCATCCTCTCATTAGCTTGGACTGATGAGACATTGCAATTAGCAAATATGGAGAATCATCTACAAACCAATCTAGGTACAATAATGGATTTTAAAAAACCACTATTTCTAAGTTCCTATATTTATTGGCAAAAGCTCATTTTTCCATGCTCCGGCTCGTATTTTCTTTTGTTTCGGTTCCTAACAGCTGGGAGAAAGCCCTTCTGAATATCCACAAAAACTGGAACCAGATTTGCAGGCTACAGTCCATTAAACGGATTAATGATCTGGTTTGGAAAAAAAAAATTGAGTTTCCTACAGATTACAATAATTGTTTCTGCAACGTTAAAAAGAAGCTGAGAAAATGATGTCGGTTTGCAGCTGTAGCTTTTCCCAACTGAATATCCCCCCTGATGTGATGGACAACATCTTTCATTTCCCCCCAAGCAGCGTGGCCATCATAGCCCAACCATCCACCAGAAGGTGGAGGAGGCTGGTGAAGAAATTATAGGACAGACTTTTTTCAATGCATTTTTGAAATGTATCCCTAGGGAGTGAGGTGTGAACCATGAAGATATCTTACCCATCATGACACACACATGATATCAATTGTGTAATGTGCATTATTTGTGTGATGACATTGTGGTGCTTTATGGTGCTCCTGACTTTCTCTCCGCACAGATTCCCAGGGAGACTGTGAGTTTTAGTCCCACCTTAGGCAGGAAAGCCAGCTGGTGACTTTGGGCCAATCATCAGATTTGAGTTCTAGTCTCACCTTAGACATGACAGCTGGCTGGATGACTTTAAGCCAATCACCAGGAGACTGTGAATTCTAGTCCTGCCTTAGGCATGAAAGCCAACTGGGTGACTTTGGGCCAATCACCAGGAGACTGTGAATTCTAGTCCTGCCTTAGGCATGAAAGCCAACTGGGTGACTTTGAGACAATCACCAGGAGACTGTGAATTTTAGTCCTGCCTTAGGCATGAATGCCAGCTGGGTGACTTTGGGACAATAACTCTCTGCCAATCCAACTCACCTCACAGGGTTGGCATTATGAGAAAATAGGAGGAAGGAAGAGTATTAGGTATGTTCGCCACCTTGAATTATTTGTCTCCATTAATATATCCAATGCATCATTTTTTAAAAAAGAGGTCAACCTTTTGATAGAATCAGGAATACCTATATTTCAGAAAAGGATAAAGGAAAACTTATTTTCAGTTCTTCTATTTTGCGGTGTGGAGCCATCTTACATTGTAAAAGTTTATGGGGTTTTCTTTTAACAAAAAATATTTTGGGGTATTAAAATTTCTAGTAAGTTTAGCAGAGATTTTTTTAAAGAAATCGGAGGACTTCTTTAATAAAAATGCTAAGCATACCGTCGCCTAATCATAAAGCAAGCCAGAGTGTTGAATCTACAGATAATTAATTGACAGCAGTCCTCCAATTTGTCTAATGGCAGCTCATCAAACAGGAATGCTCCTGGCATGCAAATGAACTGGAAGAGCCCGTTGTTGGACCAGCTCTAATGTCACAGCAATTACGCAGGAGGACAAGGTGATGCTTGGAGATATTTTCATCTTCTTGCAGCCTGGAATTATTCATTTGAAATCCTTATTCAAGATGTAAGATTTTACCAATGAGATGTAAATCACAGTATGATACGGACCTTGTTGTGAATATACATGCATGTTTACAACAATACACATTATTGCCTGTTCCTAGTTAAGAGTAAAAGCAGTTAAACCCATTTGGTTTAGTGGTTAAGACAGGGGTGTCAAACTCGATTTCATTGAGGGCAGCAGGGGGGTTGTGTTTGACCTTGGAGAGCCATGTGGGGGCTGGGGAGGGCGAAACATGGGACTCATTTCTATGGTGGCCAAGTGCTAAGGCAGGACTTCTCTGAGACCCTTCCTAACTCTCATTATAATCTCCTTCCTTCCTTCCTTCCTTCCTTCCTTCATTCCTTCCTTCCTTCCTTCCTTCCCTCTTCATTCTCCTTTCTCCTTTCTGCTTCCTTCCCCTCTTTCCTTATTTTTCCTTCCTTTCTCTCTTCCCACCTTCCCTTCTTTTTCTTTGTCTTTCCTCCTTTCCTTTCTCCTTTCCCATCCCTTCTTGCACACTCAAATGCAAAAGGGCAAACATTTCTCCTTTGGATTTGTTTTTAGTTTGTTTTGATAGCCCTCTGCCAGCGAAAACAGAGTCTGTTTTGGGGGTCTGCACCCCATTTTCAGCCACAATGGCCTCTTGCATCCCCTGCCAGTGCAAACAGAGCCAGGGGGCATATGTGACCCCCTCCTTTTTTGCTGGCAGAGGCACCGCGGGGCTGTCCTTTGCTGTTTCCAGGCCAGCCCTGCCTGCCGATCTAAGCAGATCTGGGTTAGGATCTGGGCCACTTAACAACTGGCCAGATCTGGGTTAAGGCATCAGGCTAAAAACCAGGAGATTATGAGTTCTAGTCCCACCTAATGCACAAAGCCAACTGGGTAATTTGGGGCCAATCACCCAGAGACTGTGAGTTCTAGTCCCACCTTAGCCATGAAAGGCAGGTTAGTGACTTTGGACCAATCACCAGGAGACTGTGAGTTCTAGTTCCGCTTTATACACAAAAGCTAGCTGGGTCACTTTGGGCCAATCACCAGGAGACTGTGAGTTCAAGTCCCGCCTTATGCACAAAATCCAGCAGGGTGACTTTGGGCGAGTCACTTTCTCTCAACCCAATTCCCTTCACAGGGCTGTCATCGTGAGGAAAATAGGAGGAAGAAGGAATATTAGGTATGTTTACCATCTTGAGTCATTTATAACAAATAATAAAGGCACAATATAGATAAAACAACCAACAAAAGCAACAAACCCATTACATATTTGAAACTTTTTCCTTTTCTGTAACAGAAAGAAAACAAAAAAAAAACAATGCTCCCAGGTGGGCACCTGTGATTTCACCTGCCCCAAACCACAAAAAACACTATTATTTAAATGAAGAGTGTATTTTGCAGATGGAAACTTGGTTGCACTGGTAATATCCTATAAGACAGAAACAAGGTTCAAAATAAACTTGATAATGAAGAGCCGCGAAGATCCCTAACATCCCTTCCAACCCTGTTATTCGGATTTCTGCACAGGTCAGAAACAGAAGGGAGAGTCAGTGTCCTTCCACCTCTCGAAACTTTTTGTCATTCTGTGATACATTCATCTTGTTTACAGACTCTGCCCAGCTTAATCAGTCACCTTGTTAATACCCTAATCTGCTGTTTCCTCAGCGCTGATTATGTTGATAGTCAGCTACGGAGAGAGAAAAATACACAATAGGTATCTGTGTGTTTGTGTGTGAGAGAAAAATATTATAAGTTACTCTTCTATAAGAGGATTTTATGTAGTTTAAATATGGTTGTGCTTTACTCTTTCCGCTACATATAAACCCAGCCACCCACCCTAAAACCCAAAATGTGTTCAGTTACAAGTACATGACGCATTGTTACAATCTTCTTGGAAAACAGGGAGATCTGCCTGGGCTAGGCAACAAGTAAATAAGATAAAGGACATTGTCATACCCCCGTTGGAGTCTGACTCTGAGGGAAAGGAGGGACAGCCGACAGGGAATGGAGGTGTGGCTCCAGAGGTTGTGGAGGAAGCACAGGCCAGCTGGGCAGTCAGAGGAAGACCCAGGCCCATCCCCTCTTCATCCTAGGGCACATAGGAACAAGCAAATAAGGGAGAAATGTGAATGGTGTGGTCTATAGGGCAGGAAGGGGCCCTGATCCCCTTCATGGGCTGCAGCTGTGAGGACTGTTTAAAAGGACAAACTGCGCAGGGCCCAGTGCTGGAAGCAAAGCATGAAATAATTCTAGTCTTTCAGTTCTTAGCTGACTTCTGGCATCCTTCCCAGTGTGTGTATATTTCAATAACTGTGGACATCTTCAAGCCCTTATCCTGCCTTGTCTTCAGTGTGGTTTGTGTTGTTATTTCTATTTATAATTTATATGTATTTTGAGTTTGAACGGCATTTCTTTCTTTTCGCAACTGTTTGTGGGGGAGTTTTTTTCTCCAGTCAATGATAATTGGAACTTTGAAGCCAAGTTGAAGGAATTCAAGGGACCTGTTTTTGTGACTTTGTTGTTTTTGTAGCCCACCCCGGGTCATCACAGACATCCTCTCAAGGTAAAGCCCAGCAGTGAAACAAGGTAAGACACAGAAAACAATGTCATGTTCACCCTTAAGCCTATAGTTAGCTCATCTTATAATAACGGGATGTGGGGAGGGCCTCTCAGGCATAGCATGTTCTGTGCAGGGGTATAAACATATTGTTTGAATATGGAATTTTGCTCTTCTTGTACCCAGTCCACTTTGGAAGGGACTTAAAGGCCCATCTGCAAACGCTTATCTTCTTTAATAAACCTTTGAATTGTGAACCAGACCTATTTCTGTATTGTGAGTATTAAATAATTCGGGTCTTACATCTTACATGTGTGTGTGTGATAAAAATGCAAATAGCAGCAGCAGCCATTTCATTTGACCATCCAATTTGAGACCGCACAACAATAACTGCTCTTGTTCAGAGTGTGCGCAGGAGAGGAAGCTCCCATCCCATTGAATGCTATATCCCACTTTCCCAGTGGTGGTATTCTACTGGTTGGTGACCACTGGAGCAGAAGACCTCGAGGTCCCTTCCTGTCCTTATTCTGATTCTGATATAGATGGCCCTGGCTCTGTTTACTTTTCAAAAAGCTTGAATGACCTGTCAGTTCCCCCAGGAGTTTTGGGCAGGAGGTTGAACAAGTCCTGTTGATCGATTTGCTTAATTCATGTTCTTGGATTAGAAGTGGAATGTTTTGTAGATGTTGCCCATACGTTGTGTAGTTTGTTTCTGGAGGGATATTTTTATACTACTTGAGTTGCTGTTTCGGGTGTGAGCACTCGGCTTGTTGCTTGGAGCCACTGATGTGGGATGAGTGACTCTATTAATTATTCTAATTAATTAATTGAGAGGAAATTTTGTGTAATGGTGAAGGCACCAGGCTAGAGCTGGGAGAGTTCTACTCCCACACCCTAGGCATGAAAGCAGCTGGGAGACCTTGGGCCAAAAAAATCTCTTTCAGTCCTTGGAGGATGGAAATGGCAAACCACTTCTGAAATCATGCCAAGAAAACTGCAGGGGCTAGTCCATCAGATAAATAGATAAACAGAAAGAGAAGACATAAGGGAGGGAGGGAGGAAGAGAAGGAGAGGGGGAGGTAGAGGGGGAGGAGAATTGGAGAGGAGATGGGAGAAGTGAAAATGGGGAGGAGAGAGGAATGGACCAGGGGAGGAGAGTGAGAGGAGAGAGGGGAGGGGAGGAAATGGGAGGGGAGGGGAGAGAGGGGAGGAGGAGAGGAGGAGAGGAGAGGGGAGACAGAGGAGGAGGAGAGGAGAGGACGAAGAGAAGGGGAGGGGTGGAGTTTTTGATTTTTGTCTCTCTCCTTGCCATTTCATTTCATTACCGATTGTTCCGTTTCTGACATAGAATCCCCAAATACAGTACATTTCATTTGCACCCTGCAAATCTGTGGCTCCATATTCACCACAAAGCCACATGGCTCTTCATCCAATAATTCTCTCCTGCTGAAAGTCATTCTCACATTTTTAGCAATGCACATCAACACACCTGATGAAACTGTCCCTGGTCTGTAAAATCCGATGCCCCAGTGCCTTAAAGATGCAACAGGGACCGACTTGGTGCATTTGTTGTTCCTCATTAGCATATTAACCCTGGAGAAATTTCCCCCAAAGGATTTCGTGAGTACGGTTACATCACAGAGAGGTGCGAGAAAGGCAAATACATTTGCTCAAAGGCAAATACAAAGTTTGGCACACAATTTGTAGAGTACATTCCCCAAATGGTGAGGGACGGTCATGTAGAGGACAGTGTGAAATAGGTGCCTTAATGTTTCAAGTGGAAAAACACACAGGCAGGCAACATTTTGGCTGGGGAATTCCAGGAATTGAAGTCTGCACATCTTAAAACTTTCAAGGTTGAAAAGGTTGCTGGTGTCAAGCAATGTCTTTTCAGGTCAGATTGAAGACTATCCACTCCAGAATTTTATTGAAGAATGTAAGAAGCTGATGTATATCAAATTTGGAGGATCTGGGTTGGGTTTTTTGTTTTTTGTTTTTTGGGAATGAACCGCTAGTGGTGCAGTGGTTAGAGCGCAGTACTGCAGGCTACTTCTGCTGACTGCCGACCGTTCTGCAATTTGGCAGTTTGAATCTCACTAGGCTCAAGGTTGACTCAATCTTCCATCTTTTCAAGTTTGGTAAAATGAGGTCCCAAATTCTTGGGGGCAATAGGCTGACTCTGTAAACTGCTTAGAGACGGCTGTGAAGCACTGTGAAGCGGTATATAAGTCTAAGTATTATTGCTATTTGGATGCTGTGCCCTGATGATGGAATGAAATATCTGCAAGCAAACAACCAAACTCAGAGAGCACCAGAGAGCACCAGAGCTGGTGGACAGCAGGTTCTGACCAGTTCTGGAGAACTGGTAGTGAACATTTTGAGTAGTTTAAAGAATTAGCAAATCCCACCTCTGACTGGCCCCGCTCCCATCTATTCTCTACCTCCCAAGTCCCAGTTGATTGGCTGGGTCTTCTTTTGTTGCCGTGCACAGGAGAACGGAGCTGGAAAGCAGGTTAGTGGGGTGGGGAGGGAATGGGGATTTTATAGTATTCTTCTCCTGCCATGCCCACCAAGCCACACTATGCCCACCAAGCCACACTCACAGAACTGGTAGTAAAAAAAATTTGAACCCCCCACACGAGCACTTCAGGCATGGATTCTGCATCTTCCTCGGATCTCTTATTATGGAGCAAAAAGAAAGAAAGAACAATTAGTGGTTTTTATCAAATAAAGCCAGAAATGGGATAATTTGAATCTCAAGGCCCAGTTTTTATGATGCTAATGTATTCCAAAGTACTATAGCCTGCTTTTGGTATCTGTGAGGCTGACTGATGAATAGGATCCAGAAAATGTTTGTCCCAGCTAATCACCCCAATGACAACCTCAAGAACCACACAAATCCTTCACACTACAAGCTGCATCTCGGATTTAACTGGCTTCCGGAAGAAGAATGTGGCTTGTAAATTCCTGCTCTCTGCTTTTTAGAGTAAACTCACCTTTAACCTTACTGGAAAATAGTCCAATTATGTCTAAGCTTTGTGACATTACTGACGCATTTCCATTTATCTCCTGCTCAAAACACAGAAATGGGTTTTTACATTCAACTAAACCAAAGATGATAATCACTTACAAAATAACAGGCAGGCTAATTGAATTAGGTAGTGCTTTCTCCCTGCCCTGAGCTGAGACTAATGTGGCATCTGTTGATACAATTAAATATTGACTTTAGTTTTTCTCATAATTTGTAAAAGCTGAAATACCTTGCAAGATCTCCTGGAAATCAACAGAAACCAAGTACAGAAAATATTTAAGATGCTCTTCTTCTTAGTCAAAGGAGCCAATGTTGTCATTTTCCATGTTCATGTGGCCAGCGTGATCCGTGACTCACGGATGCATTCACACAATATATATTTTTGGAAGCTTGCATTGCTAGAAGATACAAGTGACCAACCAGATTGTCATGGTCAAATCTCCAGTCCATTGTCCCCAGATACATATGTGGTAGCCTGTCAACTGGTGACCCCTCCAGTGGCTGAATCAGAGGAGGAGGCGTGGGAATTAGGGTCAGCATCAGGGCAACCTGGGAGCTCCGAGGGAGGAGAGAGGGGGGGGGAGGGAGGGAGGGAGGGAAGGAGAGAGGGAGGGAGAGAGAGAGAGAGAGAGATGGAAATTCCATCAGCTCTCAGATGGAAAGTCAATAGCCCCCAGGTCTGAACGTGGCTGACGAAGAAGAGGAGGAACATCTGGGTCCAGTGCCTGTGAATGCATAGAAGGCAGAGGAGAGGAGAGCAGTGGAAATCTATGGGCCGATCCTTGGGAAGGAAGAGCCACCACTGCTAGGTAGCCCCACCCTCGCTCTGCGGATAAAAGGCACGGGGCTGAGATGAATAGGTATGGCAGACAGCTATTCGTCTTCCAGCCAGATGGACTTGTTAGCCTGCGAGAGTTAACTTTTTGCCGGGACTGCTGGCATTCCTAATAAAAGCTTTGAGTTCACACCAGAGGGTTGGTCACGTTTGGGGAGCTGAGTCAGGACAGCATGTTTCTATTTAGGTCCATGAAGGCCTATGGGTGGCCAGTCATCTAGGATTTTAAAGATTTCTCTCAGCAGAATTTAGTTCTGTTGTTAGTCTCAGGCTAACAGCAGGCTGCTGCCTCCACTCAATAGTATCTCACTCTCTGTTTTACTTTACTGATTATTGATTTATTTATAGTAGGCAATTTGCAGGTTTGTTGAAATGCATTTGTCAGCATTCCTACTGAGTAGAGCCAGAGGAGAAGCATAGCCCAGTAAGGCCAATTGAGAACAATACTTTTTTAATCACCAAGAGAACACAGCAAACATTCTTTTTTTTTTTAATTGGAAGGCGGGAGGGAAGGACCTAGTTCTATTCACCAAAGGACAGAAGAGATACCCTAAGGAGGTTCTATCTTCTCATCAAAGAAAGAAAATTCCCCAAACACCCTTTACAAATTCTCCTGCCAATGATCAGATTCAGCAATTGTAATCTCAGCCAATGAAGCATTGGACATAACTGGCTTTTCCCTGGCTAAGATAAATTCTTTGTAAAACAACCATATTTCAGTGATAATACATTTTCCTTATCCAGGGGTACAGGGGATTAATCTGATTTTCCATCTTATTGCTGTCTGTTCTCTTTCATGGCTTGCCGCCCTTATCAAGAACAGGCAGGTCAGAAGCCTAGTTGTGCATTTCATTTGGGCGTAAGGCTTCCAGCTATCATGGCTCCAATTATGTAGAGAAAGCTGTCTGGAAATTATTCCCCAGGGCCTCCTAGCCCAGTCCTGATTTAGAGCAGTCCCAGGGAGATGTAATTACTGCAAGAAATGAGTTCTTTTCAAGAGCTTCATTCGGCTGTCCTTATTTCTGGGGCAACTTCGCCCTGCAACTTACATGGCACAACTTGGTAACTTAAGATCCCGCCCCTTGGAATCCTGTGGAAAATGGGAACTTTTTGGACCTAGTCACTATGGCCAGGCTTGCAAAGTTTAGACCTGTTTTATCCATGGACCTCTTTCCGTCAGGTTGCAAGTCTTGGTGCTTCTTGTTAGCACAAAAAGGTAGATATTCATGATGAAGTCTCACAATGTGATTAAGGGTCTGGATTTTGACCACGTGACAGTGGGGATGCTGCAGTGAGCGTTAAGTGTGAAAAACAGTCGTAAGTCACTTGTTCTTCAATGCTGTCATGACTTGGAACAGTCACTAAATGACTGGTTATAAATCAAGGATGACCTGTATAATTTGGGATTTGGGAAATCTCACCCTCTCTTCTTTTTGGATATGCAATTAAAATAATTTTTAAAACTATCCTGGGAATTCCAGTTAAGGAAAAGCTCTTAGGATCACACATAGCTCCTTAATCTTGTCCAAGTGAAGTGACATGTGTGCTGTCCTCACAATCAAACCAGAAGTACCTCCAGCACTGAATTCCATCATGACAATTGAAGCATCCATTTCTCAGGATGATCTGATCTTTTTGCTAATCAATGGAGGAAGTAACTACAACCATAAGGCAATACAACGAGAGAATTTGGCACGATAAATATTTATAAACATTATGGCTAAACAAAATATTGATGGGAATGGAGAAGGCAATACCGTATGCCTTCTTTATAGATGCTCTTAGTACACTCTGTATTGACCACCATTGCAAACTCAGTGGTTTATTTTATTTAAATGTCACCTTTCTTCCAGGGATGCAAGGATACAATACATATCTCCATTTTATACCCACATAATATAACAGAATAACAGAGTTGGAAGGGACATTGGAGGTCTTCTAGTCTAACCCCCTACCCAAGCAGGACACCATTCCTGACAAGTGGCTATCCAGTCTCTTCTTAAAAACCTCCAGCAACGGAGCATCCACAACCTCTAAAGACCATTTCATTCCTGTTCTCACTGTTATGAAATTTGCCCTTAATTCTAGGTTGCTTTTCTTCTTCCACCCATTGTTTGTCTTGCCCTCAGGTGCTTTGGAAAATAGTTTGACCCCTTTCTCTTTGTAGAAGCCCCTCAAATATTGCAATACTGCTAGCATGTCACTCTTGGCCCTTCTTTTTTCTAGACTAATACCCAATTCCTGCAACTGTTCTTTACGTTTTAGCCACCACCCCCTTAATCATCCTCGTTGCTCTTTTATGCACACTTTCCACTGCCACCCTGTAGGTTAATATTGAGAAGAAAAAATAACTACCCCCAAAGACACTAATTGTCAGGTTTCCAAGTGATGAAATCCATTTTAAAAGAAAAGAACAAAGTCCATCTTCCATAATGATTTCTTTTATTCAGAATAGCATCAAATTGGCAAAGTCCATTGTAATTCTGGATCTGACACAACCCAGAATTACCCCACAATATTAGAAGTTAGAAACAACCCCCCAAAGTCACATTCTCCAATAGAAGTAATTCAATGTTTCCTGATGTCATCAATCTCCCCCTCAAGGAGCCTCAGCATGGTCAGCTTGTGTTCCCACAGGAAGAAACATCACCTAGCCTAAACAACTCTCTCTATTTCCACTCCTCCCTCCTTAGGAATGTGGCAAGTCTGAAACCCTTCCCCCATAACCACCAAAGGGAAAATAAGAAAAAAACAACAACTAACTAGCCTAACTAAAATGGCTACACATATGTTGATTTTGCGTTTGACAGGCTGCCCTCCCTCATTTGAAAAGAAACTTCTGAAATGACAGAATACACAAAGATTGAAATTAAGTTAAACACAATCATACAATGCACATTTTAACCTCCTCTATCACCCACAGAATTCACCTTGGGCTTGTGTGGATATTTTTCAGGGAATTTTCTCACCAATCTATCAGCATTAACTTTCCAGCTATTTACCCAAGTCTATTGTGAAATTGGATAGCCTTTCCAATAAATTAAATATTGTAACTCCCCCCCTGAAAATAATAGAATTATGAGTTATTTGACTGACTATGGACTTGAACTTGAGGGTCTACAATCCTAGTCCTACATCTGCATCCCTACTTCATACTGCTTAAATAATTTTTGAAAAATGCAGACAATTCTCAGTGGTTAACAGGAGTAGCATCAGTCAACCATCTAAGTCCTCTACATTTTATTATGGCAACTGTAGGTTTGTGCAATAGGGGCTGCTCCAACATGAACAGTTGGCTGTATTCAACTTAATGAGGGATTGTCTATGGAGATTTTCAATTATCCAGGTCATGGTTTTCCCAGAGGTGCTTTTGAAAAGACAACTGGACTTTCTTGGGGTATTTTTTTTTTCTCTTGCAAAAAGTCAGAACGGAAGAAGCTTCTTGGATGAGAAGTGAAATGTTTTCAAGGAAAAAACCCAAGAAAGTCCAGTTGCCTCTTCAAAAGCACCTTTGATTCAATGAGTGATTTCATTTGGGAATCTTTCAAGATGGATTTGGACACCTAAACTATAAACGTTGACATATAGAAAGCAAAGACACTTTTCCTGAATGGAACCAAATTGCTGCCATCTGATTTAATCTGGTGGTTTGACATGAAAACCGGGTTCAGAAACCTTATTGAGAAATGTGCTCATAGGTTTGCAAATGTAAATGGACTCAGACAATACACTGTTGATGAAGCACTCATGCATATTAAAGAAAAATGCATAAATAAAAGTTTTTTTTAAAAAAAGAAATTTGCTCAAATCATCTTCAAGTCATCAAAGGAAGCATGCTCCCTACAACATACAACATGCTCTGTCCAGGGTCCTGAATCTTTCAGCCTTAATATGACTATTCCCTTCCAAGGTGTCTTTATCACCATTAACTTCCCCTGTAAACTGTGAAGAGACATGGCAACCATATGATCTACAGCAGTGGCCCCCAACCTTTTGAGCACCAGGGACTGGTCCCATGGAGAGAGGTTTTTCCATGGACTGGAGAGGGATGTGGTTTTGCATGCTGCCTGCATCCCTCGGATGGGACTTCACTTGTTTGCGCGACCTGGTTTATGGCATGCCATGGCCCAGTGCCAGTCCATGGCCCGGGGGTTGAGGGACTCCTGATCTACAGGATAAATCAACACTGTCCCCAAACCTGTTTGCCACTTTACCTGCAACATATGCAAATTAACGAGCCTCAGCGGCACAGTGGTTAAGAGTGCAGGACTGCAGGCTACTTCTGCTGATTGCCGACTGCCTGCAATGTGGCAGTTCAAATCTCACCCGGCTCAAATTGACTCAGCCTTCCATCCTTCCAAGGTGGGTAAAAGGAGGACCCAGATTGTTGGGGGCAATAAACTGACTCTGTAAATCGCTTAGAGAGGGCTGTAAAGCATTGTGAAGCGGAATATAAGTCTAGGTGCTATTGCTATTAATGCTTCAAGAAGGTCCAAACTACATTATCAAAATCACCTGTGAAACCTATCAGTTCAGCAAACTGCTTGGTTTTGTTCTGAAGATTTCTTTTTTCTTTTTCCCTTAATTTGATTCACTTACAGTATGGTTATGCAATTAAACATGACTCATCAGCAGGGAGACTCGGCACATGCGGAGGTATCTGCAACATTCTCGCCTTCCGTACAGATTATTTCAGAAGAAATCTGAATCCGTTTCCTTCATAAGAAAGGGAGATTTTTCCCCCTTCAACATATATAGCAGAATTTTATTTTTTTTTTACACAGGGAATACTTCTAGATGGATGTTGACATATCTAATCCTGATTTTCAGTAGGCGCAAAAATTTCTCCACTGGAAAACAAGCTCACAAGACAAGAAGACACCTGCAATAAAACACCAGCTGCTCCTGTTATGGAAAACAGGGGGAGGGGGGTATTTTGAAGTACAGGGAGAGAGATTGTTTTGGAAAAACATAATTTAGAAATAATGAATGCTATCCCAAATCTCTCAATGTGCGGTAGTCCTCAACCTGTCAGCTTTGGAAGCCATATTCCACGCTGCCACGTAGTTTGAGAAAATGGGAAGAGGGTGATTTCAATTGAGTAGTTCTAAGTAGACAAAATAAAATTCTTTTTGTTACTTCAAGGTTATTAAGGGTGGCGCGGCAGAGAAAAGGGATCTTACACTGGGACAGATCGCAATTGGTCCATGTGATGTGACGGTGAAAAAAAAGAGGATGGATTGTAGTTTGGGACATTGTAGGAAGTCCAGGAAACTTTTAGTTTTGAGATTCCACAGATGTGCCAGGTGCTATTCTAATAAAGGGACTTTTGAGATTATGCTTGTCTCGGAGTTACTGATTGGAATGGAGGTTTGCTGGAACACTGACACAACCATTCATTTGGTGACTGTTTATAGGGTTTCTAAGTTATGACTGTCTTTCACACGTAGGTTCGTTGCAGCATCCCCATGGTCACGTGTTCCAAGTTCGGGTCCTTGACAACTGTCATGTATTTATGACAGTTGTGGTGTCCTGGGGTCATCTGATCACTTTTTACAACCTTCTGACAAGCAGAGTCAATGAGAAGGCCGGATTCACTCAGCAATTGTGTTGCTAACTTAACAACTGCAGTGATTCACTTAATTAAGTGTGGCAAGAAAGGTTGTGAAATGGCATAAAATACACTTCCACCATCTTGCTTAGCAACATTGGGCTTCATTGTGGTTGTAAGTCGAGGATTATCTACATAGCTTTTAAGAGAATACAAATTCAGTCTTTCTTGTGTGTGTTTGTGTGTGTGTGTGTGTGTGTGTACACAAATACATACACACACACACACATATTGGATTTGAAGCTTTAAATATTGAACAGTAGAACTCCTAGGATGCAGTAGTGGGCAATTGTGATTCTAGCCATGATTAAAATATATATATATATATTATTTTATTTTATTTTATACAAACAATCCATCTTCCATTTAAACCAGGGGTGTCCAACCTTGGCAACTTTAAGACTTGTGGACTTCAACTCCCAGAATTCCTCAGCCAGCTGGCTGAGGAATTCTTGAGTCAAGTCTAAAGTCAAGAACCTTTTAAAATGTCATCTGGGTACAAATATCTTATGCAATAAGAGTTACAGTTTATACACATTCATTACTTTAGTATCGATACTCTATTGTTACTTAGTACTGATATACTTAATATATCTACATGATAAAATATTGAAGGCAGATCTGTACGGTCTTTCCAAGGGGATAAAAAGAGATTGGGTTTAGTTGGGTTGTGGGAATCCAACCATTAGCATGGCGACAATGCTAAATCAGCATATGAATTGGGTACGGCCTAGGATGTAAATTCAATTGTGCTTTCTTAACCACCTTGGTTAAGGTATAGCACGTCATCTGTTTCTTTTCAAAGGATCCCTATCAGCTTGGTGAGGAGGAGGAGGAGGAGGAGGAGGAGTGGGAGTGGGAGGAGGAGGAGGAGATAATCTGTTCTAGTCTCTCATTAGCATAATGCATTTTTTAATTAAACCTGTGTATGCACAAACAGTGTGTGTAAATTTGAATAAGGGTGTAATGGTAAAATGAAGAGTTGGCAAAGGGAGGGTGTATCTTTTGGATAATCTTGTTAAATATTTGTGATTCATACATTTTATGCATGTGTAAAATAAACATAATAGGCATGCGTAAATGGCAAATGAGATTTTATGCCTGCATAGAAGCATAGAGAGTAAAATATGGATAGATTTTGTATATGTGAACCCCTCTCTCTCTGACAGACTTCCTGGACTTCCTACAATCTCTCTCTCCCTCCCTCCCCCCCTCTCTCCCTCCCTCCCTCCCTCCCTCCCTCCTTCTTTGCAAAGGTATGTGACTTGCTTAATTTATGCTAGATGACTGCTACAAGGTTTGGCAGACAGAATGAGGGAAAAGAAACTTTCCATACCTTGAAATCAATATGTCCACTGGGTTACAGTTCCGTGTCAGCAGAACTCGACTCAACATTAAAGTCTAGGCAAATTATCATAAAACCACGCTCCCGTTGAACGCAGTCGGAGCTGGCATGTCCCTGCATAGATCAGGAACATTATCAAATTTCAGAAAAAGCTTCACATATTTCTTACCTTTGGTTATAGCCACCTCAAAAGGCATGGTCTCCCGAGCTTTGGCATAGAGTAGGGATATTAAAATTAGAATATAAATAGCTGCTAGCACCATCGCTCTCTCCCTCAAACCTTCTGCTGCCTATTTGTAAAATCAGACTGGTTGAGGTGATGATGAGCTTTTCCTCATAATGCTACCTGTTGTCCACATTCACACAACACACTCTGACAGCTAACGTCCCTTGAGATCTGCCTGTCCAGCATGCTGAGTTCGGTTAACGGGAATAGCAGATTTTGGGGGCATATGTGTGGCTTAATATATCACTCAAGCCCAGCCTGTGGGGTTGCTTTGTGGCCTAGAACAGGAGTCCCCAAACTGTTGGCCGTGGCCTACTGCTGATTCACAACCTATTCGCAAACGGGCCATGTGAAGGGCTGCCTGGTGCGCACACATGTTTTGTGCGCACAACCCTACTTGTGCGAGCATCATGGGGGTTCCTGGCCCCACTTGTGCAAGCGCTCTGGCCCCACTCAAGGGGCCCCACCCCAAGTGTCACAGGTGCTCTCAGCTCGACTTGCTCGACCAACAGGTACGCTCAGGGATGGGATTCAAATTTTTTAACAACTGGTTCTGTGGGTGTGGCTTAGTCGGTGGGTGTGGCTTGGTGGTCATGTGACTGGATGGACGTGGCTTGATGGTCATTTTATTGGCTGGGCGTGGTCAACTCAATATCACTCACATCGAGCCACGCATCTCCTCGCCTGCCCTCTCATGACTGTGAGGATGCTGCAACAGTCGTAAGTGTGAAGAATGGTCATAAGTCACTTTTTTCAGTGCCATTGTAACTTTGAATGGTCACTCCACACAAGCAAAGTACCAGCAAAGGAAGGAAAAAAAACTCCAGAGATGTTCCTGAGACAGGAAGTCTAGACCTCCCAAGAATGTAATAAATGTTAATGGAGAGGCAGGTTCTGTAAGCAACACCAGAATGTTTCCTTCCTTCCTTCCTTACAGGATTAGGCCAGTAATTTCTTCTAACAATTGGTTCTACGAACTGCTTAGAATATTAACAACCGGTTCTAGCGAATAGGTGCAAACTGGTAGAATCCCACCCCTGGGTGCGCTCACACACATGCATGTCCATCCCACAAAACCATGCCCTCTTTCCCTCCTCCCGCCAAGCCAGAAAAGTTGGGGAACTCTGGCCTACAAAATTGGCTAATTCAAATAACTAGGTTACCACGAATACAACTCCTGAATTCCGTATGTTGAAAACAACTCAGTGATTATAGGTTCCGAATAGAGGTGCACATTAAAGTGACTCCTTATTTCCTTATTCCCAATGTAGAAACATCGCAGTTCTGCTCAGAAGGTTCCACTGGGACAGTAAGAGATTGCTTCAACCTCAGAATCAATTCCCAAAGGAGACACTGGAAGTATTCAAATGACCCTGGAGAGATAACTAGTTGAGATGCCTTAATTAGGTGCCGGCCCTAAGCAGAACGAATTCAACAACTTCTGTAGCTCCTTCCACTTCTGTGATGTTAGCTTATTTAATATTTGAGGTAATGAAATGCACTAAGTACAGATAGTCCCTGACTTAAAACCATTCATTTACTGACCATTCATAGTTAACAATAGCCTTGGAAGTTGTGCCACATGACTGGTCCTTGCACTCGTGATCGTCACAACATCCCCATGGTTACACGATCAAAATTCAGGTGATTAGCAACTGGGGATTTATAAGGAATGCAGTGTCCATGTGATCACCGTTTGTGACCTTCCCAGATGACTTCCATCAAGGAAACTCAAGGAGAAAGTGGGATTTGTTTACTGTGTGCAACTGTGTGATGCACTAAAAAAACTGCACTGATTCGTTTAACAAAACAAATCACAAAATCGGTTGTTTTCATTTGTATTTTGTATCATGATAATCTTAATAAAATTCTGGGGGAAAAAAATAAAAATAAAAGACAGACACGCAGCAACCGTGACATTATTTCTCAAGCTGAGTTGTTTAGCTGATGTTTTCCCCCCTTTTAATATCTTTCTGCTTTCTTCTCATCCAGCTGCACGTTGTTCCCAGGGAGGCAGTTGTAAAAACATTCTTCCATGGCTACAACAGCTCACAATACCATTTCCTCCATAGGTTATGCAACGGAGATTGGGGTTGTGTTTTGCAGCCCAATGTAACACGCTTCGTTTTGTTCTGAAATTTTGCAGGGTTTGTTTAGGAGACAAGTGCAAGAAGACCATGGATGAGTCAGAGGTAAAACCTGGGCATGAGTCAATAGCAAAACAACACACACACACACACACACACACACACACACACACATACATAGTGGAGGAAAACAAACACGCTTAAACCGCACAAAAGGAAGCCGGTGATAGGGGTGTAGGCGGAAAGTTGTATTTTGATAGCAGTGAGCAATCATTCCAAAAAATAAGACTCACATCAGGGTGAGCAACTTCCAAGCTAGATTGAGATGTGACATCCTTTAGCTATTTTACGGGGAAGTATTTCCCCCACCCAAAGCAAACTACCGCTTTTTGAGAAGGGAAGAGGAAGAATCAAATCTAAAATTAGAGAGAAATTTCCTGACCGTAAGAACAGTTAATCACTGGAATGGTTTGACTCCAGAAGTTGTGGGTGCTCCATCACTGGAGTTTTTTAAGAAGAGACTGGACAGCCATTTTGTCAAAAATGGTATAGGGTCTCCTGCCATGCCATGGGGGTTAGACTAGAAGATCTCCAAGGTCCCTTCCAACCTTGTTATTATTCTGTGTAGAAACTGCGTTGGGGACAGTTTGTGCAAAACATAAGAAACTTTAACCACATTTAGGAAGTGCACCTAGAATCTCGTTACATTAAACTAAACTTGTTTTTCAAATTTGACCACTTTAAGATGTGGGGGGAAAACCCAGAATTCCTCGGCCATGCTTAAAGTTTGAAAACCACCGCATTAAATTGTCAACAGATCTATGTGGGCCTTTATGCACAGATTAAACCCCGCACCCCCGAGTACAAAAGGGCATATGTAGTTCAGTCAAAGAATCCTTGCTCCGTGCACAAAAGGATATCGGGTCAATTCCCAGTAACTCCCGTAAAAGGAGAAAATAACTTGGAACAGAAATGATAGAGACACATTGACGCCTCTATCATTTCTGCCCCAAGTTTTTTTTTTTTCTCCTTTTATTGGAATCACTGGGAATTGATTGAGCTACATATTCTATATTCTACTCTGGGGAGGCCTGGATCTGTGCATAAGCATAGAAAGTATTCAACTGGTTAGGCCTCATGTCTGGCTTATAATCTGATTCAAAAATAAACCACTTTTTTTTAAAAAAAACAACAACCCTGTGGTTTGTTGTACAAGCCACGTATCGAAGAAGCCTTTTTTTTTCCCCTTAGTGAGATGTGAGAAGTTAGGCAGTACACAGTGGCTTTGTACGTTATATAACTCTTGATTCATCCTTTTCTACATGCATCTTTGAGTAGAAACTCCCCTTATTTTGAGGTCTTTCCATTCCATAAATATAATATCTGGATCGTGAATCATGCTGTTGCAAAGATAAACAAGGTATTTTAATCCCAACACACACACACACACCGCCAATTTAAATAAGACTGTACTGTTATGGCCCAAATCTAGGTTTTTAATAAAGGAGAATAATTGCAGCTCAGGGTTGAAATGAGCGTTTTTGGTGTTCTCTGAGCTTAGTTGTTTTCTTGCAGACATTTCATTTGCCAAACTAGGTAACATCATCAGTAACGGATGATGTCACCCAGTTTGGGTAATGAAACGTCTTCAAGAAAACAACCAAGTTCAAAGAACGCCAAGGGCCCCTCATCTAGGTTTTGGTTTTTCGTGGTTTTTATAATGCACAGATGCCCCAATTGACACAAACACCCACCCTTCTTGCACAGACTAGAGATAGAGATACGCAGGGGTGGGCCTACTAAGGGTTTGCCCGGGTTCGGCTAATGTTATGGCTGGTTCAGCGAACCACCAAATCCCACCCCTGGCTGGCCCTGCCCCTCCCAACCTGCCCCTCCCTGGAGTCTCCACGTGGCCCATTTTGGATGCGAGGTAAATACAGGGTGTGCGCGGAGGATTGGGGAGGGGGGGAAATGGGCCTCCCAGAACAGAGGTGGTATTCAGCGGTATTCTGGAGAACCGGTAGCGGAGATTTTGAGTAGTTTGGAGAACTGGCAAATACCACCTCTGACTGGAGATTTTACAGTATCCTTCCCCTGCCACGCCCACCAAGCCACGCCAACAGAACTGGTAGTAAAAAAAGATTTGAATCCTACTACTGTCCCGGAAGTTCCAGAAGGCCGGAAACAGGCCCATTTCCCGCCTCCGGAGGGCCTCCAGAGCCCGGGGGAGGCCATTTTCGCCCTCCCAGAGGCTCAAAGAAAGCCTCCAGAGCCTGGGGAAGGCAAAATCTCCCTTAACAAATATCTCACTTAGCAACAGAAAATTTGGGCTCAGATGTGGAAGAGAGTATAAATAATAATCTTTTTTTGATTAGCTGAATGCAGGAAGCTCTCGAGTTTATAAGCAAAGATCGTTCTCATCCGAATTCAGATCTAGCCATGGCTCTTTACTGGTGCCAGGAGAAAACCTGTACAATCAGTACGTACTTTGGAGATGCAGCTCTAATTAATCACAAAGTAAGATTAATAATACCCTTTTGTTTTTGCATAGACAAATCTTCCAGCGTCTGCTGAGCCCATCTTTTTTCAATCTTGTCATATCCTCTGTCAATATAATTAAATTCAGACAGAATGTTCACCAAGACATTCCTTGAATTCCACCTCATATATCTTGATCCCAGGAGGTAAAAACAAAACAAAAAAAACCCCCACACCTCAAAAAAGTGTGGAAGACAAAATGTCATGCATGCTGCATGGATGAATGAGAACATTTGGGGCAGAAGGATTAGAAAATGAGAAAAGAAATGCTTAGCTTTTCTTCCCCAGACAACCTCCAAGATATGATTATATATGACACTTTTTTTAAAAAAAAAGGGGGAGGCGGGTTGGGGAAGATTTGAATATGTCAAATGAACCGAGAAATGTCCATCTGGAAGCAACTTTCAATCCATGTGTTCAAAAAATGGTTGTTTAACACTCAGCAAGACATTACAAGATACTTTGCAAAGCCAGAATATTTCTCAGAAGCTTTGAGAAAAATCTGAGGGAAATGAAAATCCTGCTCCCTTCAGGGAAACACACCTAGGCTATTGCATCTAGTTTTGGTTGCTCCACTATACAAAAGATAGAATAGAATAGAATAGAATAGAATAGAATAGAATAGAATAGAATAGAATAGAATAGAATAGAATAGAATAGAATAGAATAGGTGTTCCATATTAGCAGACTTGAAACCGTACATTCCCATTGGTCCGTTTCAACCGCTACCTGATTGGACAACCGGGGCAGTTATGATTGGCTCACTAAGAGTCTGCCGCGATTGGTCGAAACCAAGTGCGGGAGACTTGAAGCAATGTCATTGGCCGCCAAGCCCCAGCAAGCTCTATAAAAGAGCCACCGCGGCTGCTATTCTTTTGAGCTTGTTCTAGCCGATAAATAAAGAGCTGTAGTTACTGAACCGGAGTCTCTCGTCTTTATGAGCCCGACCTTCCGAACTTAACAAATAGAATAGAATAGAATAGAATAGAATAGAATAGAATAGAATAGAATAGAATAGAACAGAACAGAATAGAATTAGGAATTCTTTATTGGCTGTCATGGAGACTGACTCTGAGCAGAGTCAGAGGATGACCCAGGCCCATCCCCTACCCATCCTAGGGCATGGAGGGAGAGGATCAGGGTAAAACATGATCTACTCGGGAGGAGAGGGCCATGATCCTTGTCATGGGTTGCAGGTGTGAGATCTGCGTAAGGGTTTGGACCTGCATGCTAACAGACGCTGGAGACAATTTAGTGTTTTATTCCTAAAGAAGGTTTATCTTGGTTGGCGTTCTTCCAAAGGACTGTACCTGGTTATCTTCCTGAAGTTGGCAATTATCTATCCTAGTCTGTCGTGGAACTTTATTCAGTGCGGTTTGGTTTTGGTTTTTGCTTCGTTATCAGCTCTTTGAATTTGAACTGTGTTTCTTTCCTTTGAAATGTTATCTTGAAAATAGCTTAGTCCTTCACTGTGAACAATTAAACGGTGAAGCCAAGTTGAAGGCATTAAAGGACTTTTATTTATGTTTTGGTTTTTGTTATATTTCTGATATACTCTGGGTCATCACATCGGCCAAGTGTGATTGGACACACAAGGAAATTGTCTTGGTGCAAATGCTCTCAGTATACATAAAAGAAAAGATACGTTCGTCAAAGTGGAGACTCTAGAAAAAGTTCAGAGGAGAGCAACCAAGAAGATTAGGGGACTGGAGGCTAAAACCTATGAAGAATGGTTACTAGAATTGGGTATGTCTATTTTAATGAAAAGAAAGACCAGGGCAGATAGCATCCTTATATCTCAGGGTTTTGCCACAGAGAGGAAGGAGTCAAGCAATTTTCCAAAGCACCTGAAGGCCAGACAAGGAAAAATGGATGGAAACTGATCAAAGAGAGATTCAGCCCGGAAAATAAGGATAAATTTTCTGACAGTGAGAACAATCAATCAGTGGAACAGCTTTCCCTCGGAAGTTGTGGGAGCTTCATCACTGGAAGCTTTCAAGAAGAGACTGGACTGCTATCTGTCAGAAATGGTGTGGGGTCTCCTGCTTAGGCAGGGGTTGGACTAGATGACCTACAAGATCCCTTCCAACTCTGTTAATCTGTATCTGTAAATGCACGCAGGTGAAGTAATTTTGCTTACAACTGTGTTTTCATTTCAACTTCAAATTGTGTTTTCAGTTCAAAGCTTTGCCAGCCCCTGATTTTAAAATAAAGCAAGCGACATACAAACAGCATCACTATTGACGGGGCTGTGACTCGTGTAACCGTGGGAGAGGCAAACTGGATGCAAAGCTACCCTTTTGGGCGATGGCGGAATATCTTTTATACCATCCAGCTATGTCCAGAATAATAAGCAACTTCTGAAATCACTGTCTTCAACCTGGGGATGAGAGCAAAGTTAGTCATCGACTTACAAGAGCTTGTTTAGTGACCAAAGTTGCAATGGCACAGAAAAAGTGACGTATGACCTTGATGCAGATGTTTCATTCGCCAAACTAGCTGACATCATCCGTTCTAGTAGGCAGTAGGGTTTGCTCTCATTTTATATACCGGTAATGAAATGTTTGCATAAAAATAACCAAGCTCACAGAGCACCAAGGGCCCCACAGTATCTTCCAGTGGTATAATTCTGGGATTCTAGGGTTAAAGCTAGCTTGGACACAGTGGGTGAGCCCATCATGAAGCAGCTGCGGCAATAATTTGGAAGAGAAAGCCGCTGCGTGGTATTGAAGTCTGTCTTTTATTTTTATTTTTTTCCCCCGAATTTTATTAAGGTTATCATGATACAAAATACAAATGAAAACAACAAGTGTGAGGAAGTAGGGAAAGGAAAGAGAAGGAGAGGAGAGGCATAGGGTAAAGGGGAAAAAAACACACTGATTTCCAATATTTTTCCCTGCAGTAGAATATAAAATTACAGCTTCAGTTTTTTATTTTACCAATTTAACAAGTACTAGCCATTTCCATAACAACAAACTGCATTAAAACCCAAAGTCAATAATTCTTTTTGTTTTGTTTTGTTTTTGTCTTGAGCACAAAACCGGGAAGGAGGTTCCAAGTAGAAACAAAACTGGGTATATTCCGAAGTTGTTTTCTCCAAAAAGGCAACTTGACTTCTTTGTTTTTTGTTCCTTTGAAAATGTTTCCTCATCCATTCTCAAAGGGAAAAAAATAAAGTCCAGTTGACTTTTAGAAAAAGCACCTCTGGGACAATCATGACCTGGATAATTGAGATTCTCCACAGACAAAATTGGATATATTATTTTCCCTAACAGTCAATTTGGCCATCTCTATGGGCTCCGCTGCTCTTTCCATCCCTTCTTCCATTGTGAGGATTGACGTAACTTTCCATCTCTGTGTATTTAGAATTTTCACTGCAGGCAGCCAAGTCAATAACCAAGTTCCAAACCTTTTTTTACAACTCCTTATCCAGTAATTGTAAAAGGAAAAACTTCAGGTTTCAATTTTATATTAATGTAGTCTCTATTCTCTTTCTTAGTGTAGCCTTCAACTAACAGTCTGCTCCAGAGGTGGATATTCAGCTGGTTCTGACCAGTTCTGGAGAACCGGTAGCAGAAATTTTGAGTAGTTCGAAGAACCGGCAAATAACACCTCTGAATGGCCCCGCCCTCATCTATTCTCTGCCTCCCGAATCCCAGCTGATTGGCTGGGTCTTCTTTTGTTGCCCTCCACAGGAGAACGGAGCTGGAAAGCAGGTTAGTGGGGTGGGGAGGGAATGGAGATTTTGCAGTATCCTTCCCCTGCCACACACACCCCAAGCCATGCCCACAAAACTGGTAGTTAAGTTTTTTTTTGAATCCTACCACTGGTCTATTCAGCTTTCTGTTCAAAGAATGAGAGAAGCTGCCATCTAGAATGTGATCCAACTCTTGAAAAAGAGTGCAGAGAAGAGCAAGAAAGATAATTAAGGGACTGGAGGCCAAAATGTATGAAAAACAATTGCAGGAACTGAATATATCTAGTCCAGCAAAGAGAAGGACTAAGGGAGATATGATAGCAGTGTTCCAATATCTCAGGGGCTGCCACAAAGAACAGGGAGTCAAGCTATTCTCCAAAGCACCAGAGGGCAGGACAAGAAGCAATGGGTGGAAACTAATCAAGGAGAGAAGCAAACTAGAACTAAGAAGAAATTTCCTGCTGTTGAGTACAATTAACCAGTGGAACAGCTTGCTTTCAGAAGTTGTGGGTGCTCCAACACTGGAGGTTTTTAACAAGAGACTGGGCAGCCATTTGTCTGAAATAGTGTAAGGAAGGGGTGTCAAACTCAAGGCCCTAGGGCCAGATCAGGCCTGCAAGGTGCTTAGATCTAGCCTGCAGGACCACCCTGGAAACAGCAACGGACTGGTCCGCAGTGCCTCTGCCAGCGAAAACGGAGCTCGCAAGGGCCACGCATGGCCCTCCCAAGCTCCGTTTTCACTGACAGAGGGTTGCAGGAGGCTGTCCTAGACAAAAACGGAGCTCGGGAGCCCGTTTTCACTGCAAGAGAACTTGGGCACCACAGGCACCCCCGACACAAGTGACTCCCATCCTGGCCACGCCCCAAAAAAAAACAACAACCCTGATGTGGCCCTCAGTGAAATTGAGTTTGACATGCCTGGTATAGGGTCACCCACTCGAGGATGGACTAGAAGACCCCAAAGGTCCCTTCCAACTCTTGTTATTCTGGTTCTTTATTTCAAGCCACACTTTAGCTGGGCCTTCCTCTTTTTGATAAAAACAAAGGTCTCGTTATGCATGTTTTGAAATCAGACGATGCCAATTTATCCTACTTTCCGTTCCTTGAGGCAGAGTGGCATTAGGTCCATTCAGATATATTTAGATGCCTCGGCTCAAAAGTATAGGTTGATACCCGTAGAGAAAATGCCATGGATTTTCTTGATGTGCCCCACAGGGGGAAAAAGGGTCAGCTGCCACATCACTCTTTAAATCGGTGTTTACTTGAACCGTTGCTAATCATGCATAGCATTAATTGAGTTTCTCCATGCTTCCAGCGGGAAATGTCCCCGCTCTCATTCTTCAGAAGCCGCAGGTGGCTGTAATTTTCACTTTGTGTTTGCAAAACTGGGGCAGAAATAAGATTTGTGGGCTGGGGAAAGACACGCCACCAACGTCTACTGGAGGGACAGACCGTTCCTATAACGGAGAGGGGAGGCTTGAGAAGTGGACACTCCATCAAAGAGGAGGGGGCCGTAAGTGGAAAGGTCACTGGCTGATGGCCGCTGTTAAAAGGGGGCCTCGGATTTCAAACAGGAACCATGCAGGATCCTGATTTAGGCCAGTGACAGAAATGACAGCTCAATTATAGCCTGCATTCCCACAAGATGGATGCTTAGCGCTCGTTGCAGGAAAAGGGCAGAATAAAAAAGGCAGTGTTATTTTGGAACCCGCAGAGCCAGATAATACGACGAGGTTCAGCCTTAGCTCAGGATAACTATTCCAGTGCAGGAAGTCCTCGACTTAATGACCCCAATTGAGCCCCAAATGTCTGTCATTAAAGGGAGACATTGGTTAGGTTCCCCTGCCACGCCCACCAAGTGATGCCCACCAAGCCACACCCAGAGAACTGGAGTAAAAATCCCACCACTGGTTGTTGAAGCACTTGGAGGTTTATTTGTGTCTTTAGGGTCACCTGAGTGATGCTATATAAATCCTTCCATTCCCCTACTATCCTGTCAGAACTGAAGAAGCTTCTTGGATGAGAAGCAAAACGTCTTCAAAAGAAAAACAAAACAAAACAAGGAAGTCCTGAAAAAGCACCTTTGGGACAACCATGCCCTGGATGACTGAGTATCTGTACAGATTTCAAAAATATTTGGGAGAACCCTCAGTAAGCAACATGACATTTTTTGATGACATCAGTGGTGGGTTTCAAAGTGATTTAACCACCAGTTCAGCGGGCGTGGCTGGGTGGGAGCGCTTTGCGTGCGCGTACACACTTTGCACATGCGCGGGGGCTTTCCTACTCACCTCTTGCAAACCTACACACTCCCTGTGTCTTCAATCGCCGACAGGCGGCAATCTGTGCTGTGCTGTGCTGTGCAAAGTAGCTGTGCTTCAAAAGCAGGAAATATAATGGTCAATAGGGGAGTCCAGGCAGGCGGGTTGGCCCAACAGCAGATTGTCCGAGAGAACCAGTTCAGTCTCGGCTGATCTTCGGTGCTACTGACTCAGCAGAACCGGGCTGAACTGTTTAGCATCCCACCTCAGGATGACCTGCCTGAAGAACTACAGGACTTCCCATGGCTTGCATGGATATACCCAGCCTGGGAGAAATTTTGGCCAATGCAACAGGAGAAGACTCTTCTTAGTCTTCTTCTCTAGGGCCAGCAGCGTGGGAAAAGGCTTCCAAAGCAGACAAAACATCATGAATCTTCCTTTTGGTCTTAGAAGCAAGAAGGTCATGTGTCTTGACTGAAGTTCTTTTGAGAAACTGCTTTGTTTAAGTGAACTAATTTCCCTAACATCCTAAAAACGGATTTCCTTTATGCCTATTATGGTTCATTTAGCTGGCAAACTCAAGAAGAGAGGCCTGCACAGATTTTGAAGTACATCTTTAATCCTAGTCAGGGGTAAAAACATAATCCTAGAGAAACTTCAAAACTGTAGAAGTTCCCAGGACGGCTTCCAACAAGCCAATTAAGGCTGACCCTCTCCAACACTTCCTCCCATAGCCCCCACCTTAAACTAAGCTCTCCCTTCTTATGCCCACTGAATTCTGCCTCTTCCCCCTCCACCCTGGTTCCCAGTGTCTCATTATCATGCACTGTAATTTTTGTTCACTGGAGGGAAAATGCTTCGTGTGTAATCTTTTCTACTCAGAAATCAGCGCATTCTCCAAATGTAATGATATGGAAGGCCTGGTGAAGCATTTGATGTGCCCTTGAGGGCCGACGGTTTTTATACCACAATAGTCTACTACAGCTTCTAAAGCACATTTCCTGCTTAAAAGGCAGATGTGGCAGGAAAGGGTATGTGCTTTCTCCCTGCTGGTCTCTCTCAACTGTTGGCCAACTGGAGATCCAATGGAAAGTCAGCGCTATTGAGGTTGTTTTTTTTTAACCATGCCACCGACCCACTTAATGCAATGGCATTTAAATACTACTTCATGGGGCTTTACAACATTGTCTGGGTGGGTTTATGATATCAGCATAGTTGGGTCCTCATCTTATCAACCTCAGAAGGATGGAAGACTGAATCAACTTTGAGCCCCGTCAGGATCGAACTCCTGGCTGCGGGCCTGCAATACTGCATTCTAACCACTGCACCATTTCTTATCGCTCAGAAGTGATGGGAAGAAAGCAAGACACGGGAATGAAGAACGTAGAATAACAGAGTTAGAAGGGACTTTGGAGGTCTCCAAGCCCAACTGCCTGCAGAAGAACTTATACCATTCTGAACAAATAGCTGTCTTCTTGATAACCTCCAGTAATGGAGCACCCACATTTGTGTTCTATTTATTAATTGTCTCATAGACAGGCAATTTCTCCTTAATTCTAGGTTGAATCTCTCTTTAATGACCTTCCACCTGTTTCTTCTTGTCCTGCCCTCATGTGCTTTGGAGAATAGCTTGACCCTTCTTGCCTCTGATAGCCTAGTTCTCACCTTTGCTAGTTCTCTCAATTGTAGATAGATAGAAGACAGAATTCTTTATTGGCCATGTGTGATTGGACACACAAGGAATTTGTCTTGTTCATCATATGGTTTAGGCTCCAGTCCCCTAATCATGTTTGTTGCTCTTTGCATTCTTTCTAGGGTCTCAACATCTGGTGACCAAAACTGGAGGCAGTATTCCATGTGTGGACTCACTAGTGCAGTATAGAAAGTGGCATACATGTTTTCACATACCTGGTGTGACTCGGAGGTTTGAGCCTGCTCTGTTAGAGGACACAGACTTGGACAATGAGGAAGAGGAGGATTTGGCTCTGAGGTTTGAGCCTGCTTTGTTAGAGGATTTGGAATTGCCTTCCTCCCCAGGACTTTCCTCTTCGGCAAGACCTTCCTCCCTGGTTGTGCCTCAGGTGTCAGCAGATAACCAAGAGGACGTATCAGAGCCTCTGGCTGAGGAATGTTGGTTGGATGCGAGGCAAAGATGCAGGCAAAAGTGTGAGATGCAACGCAGAAAGAAAGGACAAATCAGAGACTGAGATGAGAGACTGACACGCCCCACAGGGAATAAAAGTGGGTGTGTTAGCTCTGGGTTCTTGTTCGGGACAACGTGTTAATTTGTGAGAGAAGCTTCGAAGGATTCTGTGTGTGGCAATAGCCTGTGATTTATGTTCCTGCTTTGTTATCGGACTTGGCAGACAGCTTGTGTGAGACTGCCAAGGACTTGCCTGGCTAAAGGAATTTAACCCTATCATTACTGGTCTTGTCTGTTTGTTTATATTCCTTTGGAAACTTGGACCTCGTTGGCACAGGTGAGACATAACACCTGGCTTTTGTGAGCCTCTTATCAGCTTGGAAATGGTCAGGAGCCAACAGAGACAAGGGAGATTTTCCAAATCAGACTGCCTTTCTCAGTCAGGGGACTCAACGCAACTTGAGAAGGAGCTGCCCAGCCTAGGAGGCTGTTCAGGGAGCACGAAAGATCCTTTGGTGCACCAACTATAACATTACCCTCAATCCAAACTGTAGGAGCTCATTTGGGGGGACCCCTTGATGAGACCCAATGTGAAGTCTTTGTGATGGAGTGCCGGAAGAGCTGTAGGACTCCCCATGGTTTGCATGGAGATCTACCTAGCCTGGGAGAATCCTTGGCCAAGACAATAGGAGAAGGCTTCTCTCGGTCTTCTCCCATAGAGCAGGCTCATTAGGAAAAGGCGGAGACAGTATCCAAAGAAGAGCGGGATAAAACATCATGGATCTTTGTTTCACTCTTAGAAGCAGCGCATCAAGCTATTCTCCAAAGCGCCAGAAGGCAGGACAAGGAGCAATGGATGGAAACTAATCAAGGAGAGAAGCAACTTAGAACTAAGGAGGAATTTCCTGACATTTAGGACAATTAATCAGTGGAATAACTTGCCTCCAGAAGTTGTGAATGTTCCAACATGGGAAGTTTTTAAAAAGATATTGGATAATCATTTGTCTGAAGTGCTGTAGGGTTTCCTGCCTAGGCAGGGGGTTGGACTAGAAGACCTCCAAGGTCCCTTCCAATGCTGTTATTTTGCTAAGCAAGATACTCAACTCCAGCATCTCAGAGAGGTTTGCTGTTTCTCCTCATTCCTGCTTATTGCCAGTATAGCCTCTGTTAAGCAAGCGCAGGATGAAACTGCATATTATGTCATATAAAACACATCTCTACAAATTGGATTAATTTGCAGCAAATGCAGTTAGCTGCATCGTTAGAGTGAGGGTATATAATAAGTCAAGAAGAAATTGGATCTTCTTTATGTCAGAGCTTGGGTTTCTGATGTCAGAGAAGGAGATGGACAAGTAGGAACATAGGATATCTATAGTCATTTAAAAATTAAACAGGAAAGAAATGAGGTGAAGGATCCTGGTAAGGGGGTTAAGAGAGAAACTGACTAACTGGATTAGCAAAGAACCGAGGCAGAGATGGGAAAATAACAGCAGGTGAGAGAACAGATGTGTTTGTAAAAGCATTTTTGGATTTGGGAATAACAAGTCATGGGCATAAAAACAGAACAGATTCTGCCAAAGGCATCTATCAAGTTTATGATACTGACAAATAAAAGAAAATAAACTCTTGTTTGAAACCAGCTCAGCTTCAGACATCAGGACTGTTGCCATTACCTTATTCAAAGACAGTTTCAAGTTCCAAATCTTGACTAAGATCTCAAGTTTCCTGATGGTCTACCCTCCAAATACCAATTAGAGGTGATCCTGTTTTCAAGATAAGTCAAGGTCAACTAGGAATTCTCTCATGGGGTTGAGCAGCCCACGAACAGAATTTTAACGAACCCCCTCCCCTCAAAAAAGCAATGAACCATAGTCTTCTTCCATTATATTTGATTGCATTCCCAGTCTAGTTTCCACCCTTAGTATTTCTTGTGCCTTCAGTCTTGGTAGTTCTACCAAGAAGATTGGAGAGGGGAGACTGGAGATTTTCAGTCACGATTGTCCCAAAGCTGCTTTTTCAAGAAGCTACTAGACTTCCTTTGTTTTTCCTTGAAGACGTTTCGCCTTCTCATCCAAGAAGCTTCTTCTGTTCTGACCAGTTCAGTTAAAACTGAAGAAGCTTCTTGGATGAGAAGTGAAACATCTTCAAGGGAAAACAAGAAAGTCGAATTGCCTTTTGAAAAAAGCACCTCTGAGACAACCGTGACCAGGATGACGGAGAATCTCTGTAGACACACAGGATGAAGCTTAATAGTAGCCTCCACTTTGCAAGTAATACTTTCATATTTATGACTTGATTTATCCAGGAAGGATTGAGAAGGTCTCCCACTGTGAAACCCCGGAGAGCTCGTAAGTCAGTCTTGCCCAGTATTTCCCAACTTTGGATATTTCCAGGAATACAGACTCTTAATTCCCAGAATTCCCATTAATAGTCATGCTGGAATTCTGGGAGTTGAAGTCCACAATGGGATGGATGCCCCAGTCTAACCCAAGCATCAGTTTATAACATCCAGTTAGAAACATTTAAGATCAAGGTATCTGCAGGGTTTAAGTTGGGAAACAAATATTGAATTAAGGAACCGACGCAAGCCGTATGGTCCATCAGCAATTATTTCGGGGTTTCCAGAATTTTTATCCACTCCCGTTTTCTATTTTGGGGTTTGCAGTGGGCTGGAAGGTAACATGAATGTCTTAAGCCCTGCAGGAGCATTCTATCCCCTTAAATCCCTTCTCCTGTCTGCACACATTTTTGAAGTGGAGCTCTCAACATGCTTTGGAAAATCTGATGTGACCCAGAAGCCAGCGAAAGCTATGAACTTTGGTGAAGTGGATTAATGTGGCTGGATTATCACATTGTCTCACGATGGTTTTCATCACTGCTTGTTCATATGACGCATTATAGCATAATCCAATATTTACAGGCTCACGTCATTATAGCTTAGCATGGTGTATGAATTGAAATGGGATAAGGGAGCTTCTCTCCATTCCTCTTAATTATGTCTGTGGACAATAGAACTGACCAAAATCATTTTTTTCCCACCAATAAGCACATAGCCAAATGCCACAAGGCACATTACTGAAAAGGAAAGAATGGTAATTGCAAGACTGTTCTTATCCCCTATACACGGCAGAGCAAACACTGGCCTCATTTGTTTGCCCAGACTTCCTTTACATTAGTAATAGGCTCATAAGGCTCTCAAAACTTTCAACGGCAATGATATTAAAGCTCTAACAACCGCTTTAAGCTCAATGTAAATGGTTCTAAACTTGACTTGTAAAAAATACGATTTCTGTCATAGAGTTGTCAAAATCTGCAATGTTCTACCTGACTCAGTTGTTTCAGCTACAAATTTTCACAGTTTCAGTCACAAATTTACTCCCATGCTTAATTTACTCTCATACTTAAGCAGATAGTAGAGGGGGTGTGCATAAGTGCACCGATGTGCCTATCGTCCCTGTCATTGTATTTTTATTCTTTTATTCTCATTCTCATTTGTGTGGCCCACCTGGGCTCCGTTTTCAGCCATGAAGGCCTCCTGCAGCCCTCTAACAGCGAAAACGGAGCTTGGGGGAGGGGGCACGTGTGTTTTCTCTGGCAGAGGGCTGCAGGAGGCCATCGCAACCAAAACTGGAGCCTGGGAGGGGTGCTGTGATGACCCAGGGCATGGCACAAAAATAACGAAGTCACCAAAGTAGATAAATTCCCATTGGCCCCCAATGCCCAGTTATCCTCGGTTGGAGACCAAACTCTTCCAAAAAACAGTCTACAAAGGAAAGAAATGCTGTCAGAACACAAAGTAAAGATAATTAGAAATAAAAAAAAACCCAACACAAACCATGCTGAAGTAATTAACATGATAGGCCAGGATGATAAATTGCAGACTTCCAAAACATAACGCAGCACCCACAGTTGGGAGGATGCCAAAACCCAGATAAGCCTCGGCAAAGATAATGCACGCTTTGCTTCCAGCAACTTTGCCATGTGCAGTTTGCCCTTTTAAACAGTCTTCCCAGCTGCAGCCCATGATGGGGATCAGGGGCCTTTCCTCTCCCATAAGCCACATTGCTCCCTTCTCTGTTCCCCCCTGCATGCCCTAGGATGAATAGGAGATGGCCCTGGGTCTTCCTCTGAATGCCCACCCGGACTGTGCTCTTCCCCCATTTCTTTCACAGCCACCAGAGTCACACTCCCACTCCCTGTCAGTTGCTCAATCTCCCCCTCAGAATCAGACTCCAACAAGGGCAAGACAGTCACATATGGCCTCCCTGAGCTCCATTTTCACTAGCAGAGGCTCCATGGGCCAGTCCTTCGCTGTTTCCAGGGCAGCCCCATGGGCAAGATCTAAGCACCCTGTGGGCCGGATTTGGCCCATGGACCTTGAGTTTGACAGCCCTGATCCAAGTCTTCATTGCCTCTTCAAAATAGCCCCAACCAACCACTGCTCCATCGTGGACATCCTTAGACCTGCCTTCCTGCCAATTTTGCTGTGTGTGTCTTTGTGACGATAGGCGCACACAATGCTCCCCTTAATACATAAAGGAGAATAACAAGCCTAAATTAAGAATTGAACATGCAGATGGACAGTGGAACTTGAGTTTTTGATGCAACGTGTTTTCCATGCAACACACCAAATTTCCATTATGATTCATATTGTTTGTACAATGACATCAGCATGCAAATGGATTGAATCATCACGATGACATGATTAATAGGTGTGTGTGACCAATTAGTGTTTTAGTTCACTTCAGTCTATTGAAGTCAGTCTATTGGGATGTGGTATCATAGCGGAGCTGCGTCAGGCATCTCACTGGCCCAAATGTCCAGATGCCTGACTCAGCCCAGCTTCAGTTGGTAAACTAAGCTTCCTGACATATTTAGAAGATATGGCTAGATGAGAATCTTTTATTGCACGGAGGCATGAAGTCATAGTTGATTGCCTTCTGTCTGCACCGAAGTGCAAATTCCCTTTCACAACTCCAGCAGCTGCCTTTTCTTCATGTCAAGGATCTTCGCTATGTGCTTCAGGGCCTCCAGTGATTGCCTATACCTACACAAGTGGACCACTCAGCCCACTAAGCTGGTAGCTCTAGGCTTAATTCACATAAGATGTGATCATTCTAGATCAGGGGTCACCAATCTTTTGGACCTCAGGGACCACCAAACTCATAACTTTAGATCCCAGGGACCACTAACTGGTACCGTGGGTGTGGCCTAATTTGTGGGTGTAGCTTGGTGGTCATGTGACTGGCTGGGCATGGCTTGTATGTAAATATTATAAATGTTTATATAAATATTATTTTATAAAAAAGAGCAACTTTTACCCCAAATCAGGCAAAGCAGGCAGATTGAGTTGCTCACAGAATCATTCAGTGATCTATCTATCTGCCATCAGCTAGCTCAGCCTCTCAAATTTGCTTGCCGTGAGTCTGCACTGAATTTGTTTGCAAGCAAACCTTCAGTCCTAAGGGAGTTTCGGCTCTACTTAAAAGCAGAGCCAAGATAAAAAAACTAGCTAGAAAGCAAGAAATCCAACCATTTCCTGCTTCCTATTGCCGTTCCTCCGTTTTTCCTAACTGACTGATATTTCTGGAATTAATGTAAGTCTGATACTGAACTGTTTTTGACACTGGAATTTGTTATTGAATTATCTCTAGATTGAAAACTGACTGATTTACCTGTGAATGACTTTGGACTGCCTATTTTGGACTTTGCTTAAACCTTTCTGGAAGTAAAAACCTACATTTACTGTACAGTGTATCTGTGTGCTCTGTGTGTATTATTCCAACACTACTCTCTATACGTCTCCCTGTATGCACTCATTCTCCTAATGGGGAATTACCTCAACACTTGCGGGACAGTGGTGAAGCTGGTGGACTAAGATTGAAGAGGCAGAGCACAGAATAACAAAACTGGAAGGGACCTTGGAGATCATTGTTTGGTTTGGTGGCAGCAGTGCCTCAGATAGAAACTCCATACAGAGAGTGGTGAGGGCAGCGGAGAAGATTATAGGGAGCTTGCTTTCTGTTATTTGGGATACTGCTTATAAGTGCTAGGTGTGCTTAGAGCTCAAAGCATTATTAGAGACCCCGCACACCCACTTCACTATCTGTTTCTGTTGCTCCCCTCTGGGAGGAGATTTCAAAGTATTTCTAGCAGATTCTGTAATCGCTTTGTTCCCTATGCCATCCATCTGGTAAACTCACAAAAGATTCATTTTTCTTGCTACGTACATGTATACATCCGAACTAGACTAAGTTGTTTCTCTGCATCGTATAATATATGCATACTGTAAATTGTTTGTTTGTTTGTCATGTTCTTGTAGTGTATTTTGGAGGTGGTGACCCTTTTGAGAGCTGTACGCGATGAAATTTCATTTTAACGTACGCCAATTATTGTAAATTTAAAGTGACAATAAAGTTATTCGAAGTCTATCTCGTCCAACCTCTTGCTCAAGCAGGAAATCCTCTATCATTTCAGACAAATGGCTATCCAATCTCTTCTTAAAAACCTCCAGTGTGGGGCACCCACATAGGGTTTGAAAAATCCTTGGAGGTCTTCTAGTCCAGGAGTGTCAAACTCAATTTCATTGAGGGCTGTATCAGGGTTGTGTTTGACTGCAGGTGGCCGGGGTGGGCCTGACCAGGGTGGACATGATGCCACTTGTGTTACGTGCCTGTGGTGGCCTGAGCACTCTGCAGGTGAAAATGGGCTCCAGAGCTCTGTTTTTGGCTGCGACAGTCCCCTGCAACCCTCTGCCAGTGAAAACGGAGCTCGGGGGTGGCATGCGCGGCCTTCACAAGCTCTGTTTTTGGCCAAGATGGCCCCCTGCAACCTTCTGCCAGCAAAAATGGAGCTCGCATGTGGCTCTCACAAGCTTAATTTTCACTGGCAGAGGCACTGTGGACTGATCATCCACTATTTCCAGGACAGCTCTACAGGCCAGATCTAAGTACCCTGCAGGCCGGATCCAGGCCTTGAGTTTGGCATCCCTGTTCTAGTCCAACTCCTTGCCTTCAGATTCAAGTTAAACCTTCAGCTACAGAAAGTCTTTGGATAACCATGGATTAGTTGCTCTCCATCGAGTTGTTGTGGGGATAAAATATAAGGGGAAGCTTATGGAAACCTACTTGAGCTTCTGGAAGAGGGAAAAAAGAGATTTAAATCTCTATCTAAATCAGGAGTGGGGGAACCATTAATATTTTATGACTTCAATACCCAGAATTCCTGAACCAGCCATGTTGGCTCAGGAATTCTAGGTGTTGGAAGTCCACAAGTCATAAAAGGCTCACGGTTCCCCATCCCTGGCTTAAAAGTTGGTTGCATTCTGACTCTACTTACCTGGCCTGACCAGCAGCAGCACGTGACTTCCCAACATATTTATCATTTCTCCAGGAAAAAAAAAAATGAGTTTCCCTATTATTTGCTCCAGCCCAAGTTGCAGCATTTATTTTTATTTTTTTGTCGGGTATGTATTAGGTAACAGGTATAAGTTTAAACATGATTACTAATACATGAAATGGATATGAATAAAAGAGGACATTAGCACAGGGACGGTAGGCACATTGGTGTGCTTATGCACGCCCCTTACAGACGTCTTAGGAATGGGGTGAGGTCAACAACAGACAGTCTATGGTTAAAGTTTTTGGGGTTTGGGGAAGAATCCACAGAGTCAAGTAGAGTATTCCAGACATTGACCACTCTGTTGCTGAAGTCGTATTTCCCGCAATCAAGTTTGGAGCCGTTTACCTTGAGTTTGTATCTATTGCGTGCTCTTGTATTGTTGTGGTTGAAGCTGAAGTAGTCATTGATGGGTACGACATTGTAATGGATAATTTTATGTACTACGCTTAGGTCAGACTGAAGGGGGCGTAGTTGTAGGTTGTTTAGGTCTAGAATTTCAAGTCTGGTGGCATAAGGTATTATGTTGCAAGTAGAGGAGTGGAGGACTCTTCTCGTGAAATATCTCTGGACTCTCTCAATTGTGTTGATGTCCGATAAGCAGCGCAGGTTCCAGACCGATGAGCTGTATTCAAGAATTGTTCTAGCAAATGTTTTGTATGCTCTAGTTCCATAGTGGCGAATCTATGGCATGCGTGCCGGAAGTGGCACTCAGAGCCATTACTGCCAGCATGCGAGCACTCACCCAGAAAAGGTCTATTGCACATGCGCGTGTTCTTCCCACCTGCCAGCTGATTGTCAGGTATCTGGTGAGCAGTGCGCAGGATACACTCGTGAATGCGCAGAAGCATGCGGCAACATGGAGGGTTGCTCATGCATGCGCAGAAGCACACAGCGCAGATCATGCATGCATGTGCAGAAGTGCAAGTCACATGGGTTGCACATGCATGCACAGGAGGCCTGAGGAGGCACGCGCATTGCCTTCTGGGTGATGACACTCAAGCACGAGCAGGCAAGTATGCATGCAATTATCAGCACCGGAGCCCAAACAGATTAGCCACCACTGCTCTCGTTAGTAGCATAATATTACCGGAGAAAAAGCTACGCAGGATTAGGTTAACAACTCTTAATGCCTTTTTGGTTATGTTGTTACAGAGGGCTTTAGCACTTAGAACATAGATCCTAGGCTGCTACTGCTCCATCTTTGAAGAGCCAACTAGAAATGACATTTTTGCAACATCCGGGACGGGGTGAGGAGAATGTGCCAATTTGTTTGAATGTGTTGTGGCAGCTTTTACTACAGAGGATCTTATTGTCTTTCTCCTGTGCTACGATGTCTCTTTAAGGCAGCACTAAATAAGGCAACTCACTGGGATCTAGTCACGAAGAGTTCCCCTCCACTACACACACACACACACACACACAGAGGGGTGAAACTGAAGTCTTGACCTTGAAAACTGCAACAGCAGGAAACAACATCAACAGAGAAGCAACCCACTCAAAAGTTAGCAAGTATCAGGATAAAGCAAAGGCAGTTGCCTAATGCAATGTGACAGCATAATATAGTTGGAGAACGGAAGAGATTCAGTAAAGCCAAACTGTTGTGTCACACGTCAAGGCATTGGATGAATGCAGCACTGCCTCTCTGCCCAGATGTTTCCATTGGGTGGCCCAACCAAGTTGAGAGCAGTTTGGAGGGGGGGGAAAAGTTTTAAGGAAAATAAATCAATATGGTCCTGTTCTTTGACTGATCTACTGTCTTCTTGCCAGGACTATGAATCTATATTCCTCTTGTCATGATTGTAGATGATCTAGAAACAAAGAGGAGAAGGGGAACATTTTGGCAAAGAAAGATGCATAGGTTTTTTTTGAAACCAGAGAAAGAACTGAAATTAGATTATGAAGCAATGAAGGGACTTTCTCAATCATAAGAAAGCTATACGATGATAATTCCTTCCTTCCTTCTTTCCACCTTTCCTTTCTCCGCTTCTTCCTTCTTTCCTTTCTCCTTTTTCTTTCCTTCCTTCAACTAACACCCCCATATATCTGATGTCTTGCAAATATTCAGATTCCATAAACTTTTGTTTAATAATCTTTTGGTTAAACAGGCTGCATCAGAGTAACTTCACTTGCAATTTCAGGTGGATTCAGAGTTGACTGCGGAAAAGTTCAGTGGTTCTTCATCAAAACTGGGAGAGGTTCTGTTCTGGTCAGAATGATGATCAAAAGGCATTCTTATCAAATTTGCAAATAGGATAATACTTGCAAGTACCATTGCCACAATGAGAGAAAAAACACGAAAATCTAGCCTGAAGCTACCAAAATGAAAAACGAAGTGTTAAACATTGATAAGACATTGCTGTCTCTTGAGCAACATTACATTAGAAATACATTAGAAGCAGATATTCTCTAAAATTCCCTCTAACACACACCCTTCTACTATAGAAACTGGACATGCGTATACTGATAATGAAATTGCAGGAGATACATATGTATTGAGTCTTCACATAAAATTTAAAGCTATTCATATTTCAATTTTCCCTTTTCATTATTTTTACACATTAGAAGTGAACTGTAGGCATGATATGTAGCAGACTTTGTTAGAATCATTTCTAGAACAATTGCAGGAAGAATCATTACTCTTTGAAGGGCTGTATCAGAAATTATTTTCTATCCACTAGAAGAGAGTACCTGTAGGTCAGGGTGTCAACTCATAAAATATTTCTATGGTCTTTTTAGAGTTGCCAATAGAAAGGGAGTGGGTGAGAGCGGGAAGCTTGCATTCCATAAATGTTTTCAAAGATAGTTTCTAGGCGACTGAAGTTTCTGCCGTGCAAAATTGTAATTGGAGAGTATGATAGATGAATCCTGGCTATGGATGTGTCCCATTGGAGAATATGAATTATGATACACCCAGGGGGTGGGGTGGGGTGGAAACCAGGGTCGAGGGTGACAATGAATGATGTGTCTCAGAGTCAGCTATACCCAGGCAGTGCTGGGCATTTTAACTCCCAATACATCTTTTTTTAAGTTTTGGAAGTTCAGCTCGAGACTCATGATTTAAATGGGGTAACTGTCGGAGCCCTGACATGGGGTTGAACTCGAGTCCTTGGTGCTCTCTGACCTTATTTGTTTTCATGCAGACATGTCATTACCAAACTAGGTACTATTATCAATGTTGCAAGGAAGTTGTATTTGCTCTTTGTTTATATACACGTGGCTTGCTCTGTTAGTGTTGGTGGGATTGTTGTTTTAAGCTCAAAGAATACCAAGGACTCCACATTTCAACCTGAGCTACAAATATTCTCCTCCAGTGGTACTTCATAACTTGGTTGTTCAACCAAGCTCAGGGAGCACAAAGAACTCCAGTCTTTTCTATGTTCAAGTATTATTAGGTCAGGTGCCCACAAGTAAGGATGCCCACTATTCTGAACAACACTTTTTTTTGCCTATCCTGTCCCACTCCTGGCATTTATCGATCAACCAGAAGATAAATGACCCTGTGAAACAAAGTTCAAAGTCTCATGAACTGCCATCTCAAACTGATATCTTAGTCAAAAAGGAATTTTGCTTCTTTATTTACAATATCCCCAAAGTTTCTAGCTGAGCATGAAACCTCATTATCCATCCTTTCATCAAAGCCATGTTCTTCGGAAGTTCAGTCAAAAATGGCTCATTTTGACTTTGGCACTTGGGCTTTATTCTGCATACATAGGGTTACAACAATTTAAATGACCATTAGATGTCAGCAAAGTGCTTTCACTATCCCATAGTCGCCATCTAGTAACCATTTGAAGTTTTGCAGCCCAAATACGATAGGGCTAATGAATACATTCTTGAATTTCTAATCCACTTCATTAGAGAATTTGCAATCTTATGAAACACTTTCTGATCCTTGACTTAATTTATTTCTACCTACTAAACTTTTTTTATTTATTAAGCATCCTACTTTTAAAAAGTAAACAAAGCAGGAAGCAAAGAACATTAAGACAATAAAAAGAACATGAGAGACCATTAATTGAAATATAAATGGAAGGCAAAGAGACAGTAAATTAAATTAACATTATAAACCACTTTGGGTCCAAGACAACTCTTGTTGATACATAAAAAGATGCTGGATAGTATTTTAATGCAGTTGGGTTTAAAGTGTTTACTCGGGCTCTTCAAATTGCTGGAATAAAACACTGTTACTTATGTATATACTTTATTTATTTATTTGTTTGTTTAGAGATTTCTTCCAAGACATGCATCACTCTAAGGAGCTTACCGTATTTCAGAGCAGAACAAAACGTTCCATGCTCACAAGACAGTGCTTGCGAAGAACTTATAAATATAATTATGAAACAATTATAAAAATACCTAATACAAATTATAAATCAGGGAGGCTGCAAACTTGCATCTTCTAAATCTTACATGGTCTGTAAGCACAATGCTTTTTGAATATGGAAAGAAAGAAAAAGAAAAGAAAGAAAAGAAGAAGAAAGGGAGAGAGACAGAAAGAGAAAAATAGAGAGAGTGAGAAAGAAAGAGAAAATAAAAAGGGAGAAAGAAAGGAAGGAGGGAAGGAGGGAGGGAGGGAAGAAGGAAAAAAGGAGAGTGAAAGAAAGAAGGGGAGTGAAAGAAAGAAAGAAAGAAAGAAAGAAAGAAAGAAAGAAAGAAAGAAAGAAAGAAAGAAAGAAAGAAAGAAAGAAAGAATTCTTCACACTGCATTTTGAACTAGTTGTATTTTCTGAAGATTTACCAAAAGCAGCTTGAGTAGATTGCATTGCAACCGGTCCTTTGAAACTGAGATTTGTTACACATAATCAATTAATGTAGGTTGAACCATTCCTGGCTGCAACTTCTATATGACTGTCCAGGTGAAAAACGGAATCCAGCAGCATTTCAGACTGGACACTTGATTCTTCAAAAGGGGTACTGTCTGAATCCTGTTTCTGAATTACCTTGCTTCTCTTATTATATCAACGTACTAATTTTCAACATCCGTAGAAAAGTAATCTATACATCCGTCGTGAATTGAGGATGATACACCCCAAATCTCCTGTTGTTGGATAATACGTTTCAGACACATAATGGAAAGACTCAGCAATGTGAGAAGGCTCATGTAGTGTGGTGGCGGCCTAGAGGTGGAACATCTCACCTCACAATCAGAAGGCTTGTGAGTTCGATCCTAGGTAGCGGCAGATATTTCTCTCAATGAGAATATATCTGCTGAACAAAACTCCTCATTGGCGACAGGAAGGGCATCCGGCCAGTAAACACCCTGCTCCATTCGTTTGCCCAGACTCCACCCTGCAAGGGTTTATGGGGTCATAAAAAAGAGATAATGAAATTTGATAAGGCTCTAATGCTGGGAAAGGTGAAAGAAAAAAAGGAAAAGAGGATGACCAGCCACAAGGAGGAGGAAGGGGTAGACTCAGTTGAGTACATAAGTTGGGAGACCTGAAAGACAAGTTAGGGATAGATCGTGTGATTGTCAGGAGTTGAAAACAATTCGATAGAACTCAATCAATCAAATATAACACTGGACATTGACCTGTGGGTCAGTGGACATGGTACCACCATGTTTGTTCTCAGAACCCCACGCTGTATGCAAGAATTTGAACCTGCATAAAAATCGTCCTCTGTCCCTAGGCAGGTAATTCCAAAACTCACCATTCATAGTATCAAAATGCGACAGAGAGGCACAGCAACGTCTTATTAAGAATGATGACTCCCTTAGGTTCTCGCTGGAGATCATCTACCAGGATGACCAAAGTTTAGTCCCTAATCTAGGACTGGTCTGACATGAGATTAGATTCCCCAAGGCCTGACGTTGAGCTGTACCACCCCCTTAAATATTTAACCTAAAATATAGCAAAAAAGAGAGAGAGAGAGAGATTGGTTGGAAACGGTGTGATAGAGAGGACCTAAAAAAGGGTTTCTCACCCAAAATTTCATAAAAGCCACTATAAAGTTGGATGTTTTAACAGATTCGCAGAGTTGGAAAGGACCTTGTAGGTCATCTAGTCCAACCCCACCCCACCCCAAGCAGGAGACCCTACACCATTTGTGACAGATGGCAGTCCACTCTCTTCTTGAAAGCTTCCAGTGATGAAGCTCCCGCAACTTCTGTAGGCAAGTTGTTCCGTTGATTGATTGCTATCACTGTCAGAAAATTTATCCTTATTTCCAGGTTGGATAATACCCTTCTTCCTTCCAGAAACATCTTGACCAATCGTTTGCTATTTTTGTGAGGTAGGCAGCCGTATAAATGGTTTAAATAAAGAAGTAACTAATCATCCTTTATTCTCAACCAAAGAATGTTAAGGGATGTTTGGTTTACTTTGTATAACCCAGATGTTGTATTCATATCTTCAGACTTATAATAAGTGAAGCTTATCCATAACACAGAGACAAGCCAGCTCCCATAAATCGTGAGGGTGTGCTTAATTAAGATCCCAAGATGAAATCAATGGGATCTTGGGAAACAAATCTGCAAAGCAAGTTTACAATTTTGTCTAAGTCAAGATACTGACTCAGAGATATTAAGCAACAAAGAACATTAGTAGGCTGTAGGCTAAAGTTTAGGAAGGATGGTTGTTGGAATTGGGTATGTCTAGTCTAGTGAAAACAAGGATTATGGGTGACATGATAGCAGCGTTCCAATATCTCAGGGGCTGCCACAAAGAAGAGGGAGTCAAGCTATTCTCTAAAGTCCCTGAAGGCAGGACAAGAAACGATGGATGAAAACTAATCTGAAATGGTATAGGCCCTCTCCTCTTTGTGGCAGCCCCCCTCAAATCCTGGAATACTGCTATGTATGTAAATAATGTATGCCTTTCCAACTTTGAAGGATCTCCTTCTATGAAAAAGAGTGAAGAGCTTTTTCTTAAGTGCAAGGGGTGCTAAGAGCTGGAAGTCACTGTGATATCAGGATTAGAGCCAGATGTAGCTTTAAATTCTCATTTATGCAGAAAAAACTCTCTAAGAGTTTGGGAAGCAAATCACAATTTCTTAATCTAACTGATCTTGCCCAGTTGTTTTGAAGTTAAATGCAGCTAAGAGCCAAGTATGTAATTAATTCTGGACGTAGACAGTTCTAGCCATAGCACTTAGACTTATATACTGCTTCACGGTGCTTTTACAGCCCTCTCTAAGAGGTTTACAGGGTCAGCCTGTTGCCCCCAACAATCTGGGTCCTCATTTGACCCACCTCGGAAGGATGGATGGCTGAGTCAACCTTAAGCTGGTCAGGATCGAACTCCACGCTGTGGAACGCAGAGTTAACCTGCAATACTGCATTCTAACCACTGTGTCACCATGGCTCTTCAATCCAGTTCTGTAAGGATCCATCCTACTTAATTATCACAGATCTTCCATATCCCACCATTAGAGATTTAAGGGCCAGCCAAAAGCCAATTTGGAGTGAAATTTGGAGTGGAAAAAGCTGCAGGACTTGTCCTGGTGGTTTCCAAGATGGAAATGAATGGAAGAAAAAAAGATGGTGAGAGAACCAGTCAAATGATTATCTTAGAAATGGTGACTGAGTCCAGATATTGAGTAAACCAGGAAAAAAGGCACTTCATTCTGCCTTTAATTTTAAACCACTATAATCTAAACTGGGAAATTCCTATTAAAGCTGCCAAGATTATGTCCCAAATGGGTATTAAAGGGACCAGCGATCCCTGTTGCTCATATTTCACTGGTCTTGCCAGTTCTGTGGATTGCGACAACCAACAAACAGTGGTCAACCTGGTCCAATGATTTAAACTACATTGTCACATGCAGTCTTTTGGTTTGTAAGTTTGCAGGTAGATTTCAAGAGGTTAGAAAGAAGTAGATTGTAACATCTGGTGGAAGTCTGCACGGTGGCCATGCAAAATCCAAGCAGATGTCAGCCTCTCAGCATCGTCATTGTATTCAAAATGCTACATAGGCTGGAGAACGTGGATGGGAGACCACTAGGAGATCCCAGGGCCAGAGACTAGCCAGGGGATTTTTAAAAAGTAAACCAATTCTTTGTTTTTTCCTACATGATATGTCCAAGACACATTTAATCTGCAAATACAGCAGCATTACTCATTTCCAACCATTTGAGGTTACCACGGTAATATCTTACTAATGCACTGTTAATGGGATTACACAATGAAGAGTATGACACTTTCTGTTGCCAAACAGGGAAGACAACCATAGCAATAGAGGCTCTAATGCATGAAGGAAAAGCACTTCCTTGTAGCAAAGAGTTCAGCTCCTGCAGGATTTATGTTTTCAGAATTTAATAAACCAAAGGCAACAACAATGCATTAACAATCCATATAATTTCTAACAACCTTGCTTGCTGGCTTTGTACCACTGTAAGTTATGGGAAGAACAGTTTCGGCTTGAAGCTAAACACATTATAAATTCTTCCAGTTTACTTCTATAGGAACAAATCAGAAAGAAAGCCAAGAAACTATTGCTCGGTCCTTCAAGCCACAAGATCTGAAGATGTCTAGGGCCAATCCTGATTGAGACGTACATTAAGACAATGAGGACGAGCTGGTAGGTTTCCTTCTCTGAAGTTGTAAGTACAAATGTGTTGTGATAACCTGGCGCACAGCACAGAGGTAACACAGTCAGCGGACAGTTCAAATCGCCCCTTTATTGCTCCAAATTTCCCCAAACGCCCCCACATTTCTGGCAAGTCCCAGAGCAAAGTAATCACACACACACACACATACCCCTCCAGCAGCCTCTGGCTGCAAGTAGTCCAGCCCAACGCTGTGAGCACAATGGCTGCAAAGCAAGAAATCCAGCAGGGCAATTCAATGAGTCCAAGAAGCAAAGGAACAAGGCAATTAATCCAGGAAGCCAGAAAGAAAGAAAGAAATCCAAGAAACTTCAAATGTTGGGAACAGCACTCAATATTCCATGAATTCAGTGTTTGTTCCCAACAAATGTCCCTCCCCACAGCATCTCCTTAAGTCTCAGTCCCCAGGTGTGCCTTAGGAAGAGGGGCGGGGCACTCTCCTCCCAAGTCGTCGGGTCAGTCTGCACTGTTCTAAGCTTCTCTCCACTCTCCATGCTCAAGGATCAGGAGGAGCTGGTTCTTGCTCATCACCTGAGCTCTGTCTCTCATGTTCATTGCTTAGCCTCTCTTGGTCATCCTGCCCGCCTTCCTCCCTGCTTACAAGACATCCCAATCCTGAAGGGCCCTGGCCAGACTTGGCTTGTTCCTTCCCACATTCCTCCAAAGCCAACAAAGCTGCCCCCCTTTATCTCTGTCTGCTCCAGTTCTGTCTTGTCTTCCTTCAGAGATTCAGGCTGGACGTGGACATGATACATGTCCAAAAGCTTCCTGTGTCTACCTATCTAATAATGTACCTGTCGGGTGTAAATAATCAAGAGCATTCATTGAGTTCAAAGCACAGAAGAATTTATTGTTGCTATCTATACACAAGAATCTAGTCAACTAACAGTCAAAGCTAAGTTGCTGTTAGATAAGTATCCATACAATTCACAGCACTTGGATCTTTTGTGGCAACGCAACGATTCCAAACTAACGACGTATTTAGCTCCACCTTTCAAGTCGGCCTATTTTTTTCCTACACCTCCCAGCTGAACTTCAATCCACTCTCATGAAGAAAAGAAGTTCAAGCAATTGTACTGTTTTGAAGTTATCAACACCAGCATGAAAACAGGGCATTCCCCCCCAAAAAAATGAACAAACCACCAGAGTCCACTGTCCTAGACCAGATCACAGGAAGGTGATGGAAATTGGCTGCATGATTGGGCTGTCAATAAGTCAGCAGAACAGCAGAACAGTCATCACAAAGAACTGTAGCTGTTCTCTTCTAAGTCCTGCTGCCTACATGGGAAGACTCAGTGGGAAAAAGAAAAGATGAGATTTGGTCAAACCTATTAAACGCTTGAATTATTTCCATTAAACAGGCCCGACCAACTTCAAAGGCCCTCCCTACCTCAAGCATTTGGACATCACATCTCCTAAATTTCATAGCAAAACAGTTGATTTGGGGTAGTAAGTTCTGAAGGACATTCCCTGCCCTCCTCAAATAAATAAACAAACAAACAAGGTTGGAGAAATCTCTTAAACTAGTCCCTCCACTTCAGAAATGGATACTGCATCACTGAAATTCAGCCATGCTGCCACTTGGATTAGAGGCCACAGTGATAATTTGGGGTGAGATTTTAAAATATCTTAAGAATTCCCCTTTCAAAATAAAAAAAAATCCCAAAATACTTTATCCAACTCCATCCAATGGAATCACTGCATAGCCTTTAGCATTCTTCAGGATAGGTCTGGAGGTTGTCCATTCTTCAATTAGACAATATATTTAGGTTGACTTTATTACCATGGACCTTTTCTTGTTATATATTATGATGTCATTATTGTAATTTGCAAATGACACTAAGCTGACGAGAGTAGCCAACACCCCAGAAGACAAGCTCAGAATCCAAAAAGATTTTGACAGACCTGAACAATAGGGCCTATCCAACAAAATGGAATTTAACGTGGAGAAAAGCAAGGTTTTTTTACACTTAGACAGGAAAAAGCAAAGGGACAAACAGAGCAGGCGAAACCTGGCTCAAAAATAGCAACTGTGAGAGAGACCTTGGAGTCCTAGTGGACGATCACTTAAACATAAGCCAGCAGTGTGTGGCAACCACCAAAAAAGCAAATACAATCCTTGGTTGTATAAACAGAGGCATAGAATCAAAATCACGTGAAGTATTAGCACTGCTTTAAAAAGCCTTCGTAAGGCCACACCTGGAATACCGCATCCAGTTTTGGTCACCACATTACAAAAAAGATGTTGAGACTTTGGGAAAAAGTGCAAAGAGGAGCAACTAAGATGATTAAAGGCCTAGAGACTAAAACATATGAAGAACAGTTGCAGAATTTGAGTTTGGCTAGTCTAGAGAAAAGAAGAATTGGAGAGGACATGATAGCAGCTTTCCGGTATTTGAGAGGCTGTCACAAATTGCAAAAAAACGAATTGCAAAAAAACAACCGAGCTCAGAGAACACCAAGGACCCTACAAATTCAACCCTGGGCTACAATATTCTTTTCTATTAGTCTACATTTCCTTGTCTTAGCATCTTCTAGTTAGTTTGCCATCATTCTTGACCAGCAGATGCTGCTGCCCAAACATTGTCAGCTAAGCCTACTGGGGAGTTACCAGGTTAAAGAACTTTTGACAGGATATAATCAGGGTAGCTTTTTAAAAACAAAAACAAAATATTCACTGCATCTCTGGAACAGAAAGGAAGAAAGCAGACTGAGAAAGTCACAGAATTATCTTCCCTTGCAACTGGATCTAAACAGCCAATGAAGGGGAAAGAAATATAAACAGCAAGCTTGCTAAGCCGGGTTTTTTGGGGGTGGATGAACGGATATGCTGCTACTGACACTTGGTGCTTCCTTAATTCCAGCATTTGCAGCCATCCACAGATCGCTTCAGGGAATTGAAGCTGGACAGTTCGCTCAACTGATAATAACAACCAGTTTAAGATAGAAAGGTTCCTCTGGAGATTGCAGATAATACCAAGGCCAGCACAACATGGATTTTAAGCCTGTCCCTTTCCCAAATCCTCATGATAGCTAGAGTAAAAGGCCAACTATCTCGAGAGCTAGGAAAGCTTCATGCGATGCTATTAGTACTAAGAAGCTTATGCATCGTTCCTTCTCACACCAGCGAACAGTTCTTTTAGCCAAAAGCATTGTATCAGCTAAATACAGGCAGGTGCAGAATAAGGTATGCTTGGTCAGTGCCAGACACAGAGAAGAAAAAGTTATTTGGAATTATGGGATTAGCTCAGACCAGGAGCGGGGGGGGAAATCTGAAATCTGTGCAACACAAATCACCACCAAATAGATTTGCAACTGACTGACAAACCGTGTAGCCCTCAATGTGTAGCCCTCAATGGAACTACCTTTACATGAGAGAAAACATGTAGTTGGATACCCCAATGTTCTGTTTTAGGCCCAGTACTGTTCCACATTTTCATAAATGATTTAGATGAGGGAATAAAAGGGGGAATTCATCAAGTTTGCAGACAACGCTAAACTGGCACAAATAGCCAACACCACAAAATATAGGCTCAAAACCCAGATGGATCTTGGCAGACTTGAACAGCGGGCCCTGTCTAACAAAATGAAATTCAATGTAAGGTTTTACACTTGGGCAGGAAAAACCAAGTGTATGGGTACAGATTTGGTGAAACCTGGCTCAATAAGAGTAACTGCTAGAGAGAGATTTTGGCGTCCTAGTAGACAATCACTTAAATATGAGCCCGCCATGTGCTACAACAGCTACCAAAACAACCTCCATCACTGGAGGTTTTTAAGAAGAGACTGAACGGCTACTGGGCAGCAGGTTGGATTAGAAGATCTCCAAAATCCCTTCCAAAGATCCCTGTTATTCAAATAGCATGGATCCAGCACCTTCAAAATTCTTCTAGATAACTAGTTAAAAGTTGATAGCTTGGGTCAATCCATAATGTGTTTGGAATTGGTTTTAGTATGATTGTCAACCCTTCGCAGCAGCTCAGGACCAAAAGAGCCAGATTCCCCAAACCCCCTCAGTTAGATTTGTTGCAAGGAAAAATGAAACTGGGCTACATAATCTCAAAACTTGATATGTGCATTTGATTTATCAATAAGTATGTTGAGGTGGGAATTCTATGGTGCTGTTGATTCCTCTTTCTGTCTCTTGAGACAAGGGGAGGTGGCTCTCTATTCAGAAGATACAAAAAGGGTGCCCATCAATTCTTCATCTGAAATATTTTGTCCATTCCTATTCCCAAGTTCAAGAATTTCAAGATAGCAATATACAAAGAGGCAGAGGCCATGCTCATCTTCTCTGCATCATTCCAGTCTTAGTATATGTGCTGCCACAGCATTATACCTAGCGAACTTCAGGTGAGCATGTCTCATAAGAATCCAGATACTGCACCTCACTTTTGTTCTGACCCAGCTCCTCAAACATGACAATGAAATCAATGATTCCTTTATTATGAGCACCACAGGCTAACAAGTCTGTCTGGCAGGGAGACAAACAGTTGTCTGCCACATCTATTCATCTCTGTCCCCCTGCCTTTTATCCCCGGAGCTAGGGTGGGGCTTCGCTAGCAGCGGTGGCTCTTCCGTCCCAAGGACCGGCCCATAGATTTCCCCTGCTCTCCTCTCCTTTGCCTTCTGCACATCCATGCATCAGGCACTGGACCCAGCTGTTCCTCCTCTTCCTCATCAGCCGCCTCCAGACCTGGGGGCTGTTGACTCTCCATCTGAGGGCTGATGGATGGTCCAGGCTCTGCCTCTGTCTCTCTCTCTCTGACAGCTTCATTCCCTCTTCCCCCTTGCAGCTCTCAGGTTGCTTTGACCCTGACTCCCACGCCGCTGCCTCCGATTCTGCTGCTGGAGGGCCTGGGTGGCCAACAAACCACAGCACCTTTAAAGGTATAATTTATCCAAGAACAACAGGCCAAATGTTATACCCTCCCATGCATGAGTTTGAAGGATTGGAGAGGAGAAACATATCCAGGTTCCCAGTGATCTGGAGACCTAGAAAAAAAAGCATTATAATGGCATAAACGTTGGTCTTTAGGGAGCTGTTATGGAAGGATTTAAAAAAGGGATCGAAACAAAAGGCAAACTCTCAGAGGCAAACCATTTCACTCTCTCACTTTAAAAACAGACCAAATCTGAAAATTAGTTAATTTTTTGCTGCTTTGACGGCACAACCTAGGGCTGTGAGGGCACAAAGGAGTTGTTGAAGGTCACATATTCCTTGGCCAGGTTTCTTGGACAGACAGGTAACAAGGAAGGAAGGAAGGAAGGAAGGAAGGAAGGAAGGAAGGAAGGAAGGAAGGAAGGAAGGAAGGAAGGAAGGAAGGAAGGAAGGAAGGAAGGAAGGAAGGAAATTGTCTATCCATAGCATGATTGCTTTTGATGGACAATGTTATGCCCTGTGAAGAAGAGCATCATGAAAGTAGACATTGAAGTCAGAAATTGTGCTTGTTAAAACAATGTCTTCCAAGGAAAATATCAGGAGGTTCATCCAAATAGATGTCACCTCAGGATTATACTGTCCATGAAGGCATTTGAGAAATGAGGGATAGATTATCCTCTTCTCAACAAACTCCTATTTTTCTCTTTCTGGAGAAAATAGTTTCAATTCAAATGACAAGCAGGAGGGAGGGAGGGAGGGAGGGGGAGGAGGAAGAGGAGGAGGAGAAGAGGAAGAGGAAGAAGAGGGAGAGGAAATAATAATAATAATAATAATAATAATAATAATAATAATAATAATAATTTTATTCATTAAACATGAAACTCAGTCAACTGAACATTTAAAAATGTATCACAAATATCACTGACTGGTGCTGATGGTTGATACAGGTTGCTGCCAGCATCCTAGGTATCAAACAACTATCTTCTTAAAGTGTACGATGTTCCAGGTAGTGCTGTCTTTTTTCTTTCTTTCAATAATAAGGTTATTATATACTTTATTCATTAAACACGAAATTCAGTCAGCTGAACGTTCAAAAATGCATCACATATACCGCTGATGGTATTAGATGACGATGATGATGGATGGAGACAGAACTAAACAAACAAGGAAAGCTGTGGGAGGAAGAAACCCCTGCCTTCTCCCTTTCTCAAGCTCTTCAAGGCTCCAGAATCCATCCCAACTGCCATGAGAAGCCTTCTGCAGACCTGACTTGGCATCCAGCGACACTCCCTGCTCTGGGTAGATATGCATGCATGCACGCACGCACACACACACACACACACACACACACACACAATCATGCAGAAAAGTTTTCCTAACACGAAGACCTCGGGGTGGCCTTCAGTTGCTGAGAGTTCATTACTTTTACAAAGTCCGTTGCCAAACATTTATTCAGGCTGCTTGAAGTACCATCATCAATAATTAAAAATCAGCTACAGGAATGCAGCGCAAAGGTCTTTTTTTGCTAATGCATCTTTATGGTACAGGGTGAGGCCAATGCACTGCCAGAATGCCAGATGCCTAACTAAACCCCATTAGTTTGCAGGTCAAGCCATTCCATTGCTCACCCCTAACAAAATCTTTCTCTGCTGCTTCTCCAGAGGCTCCCATTGCTGTGGACAAATACCATTACATAAGAACCACCCCCCATTACGCATTTTTATGCACCCAGTCACGGCCTGCAGGATTTACATGACTCTCTGAGATTCCCAAGGCCATGTAGATCTTGACCATTAGGCTCATGATTTCTCAAAGGCTTTCACTCAGAAAGTCCCAAAAGGTACTTTTTTCAAGAGGCAACTGGACTTTCTGTTTTTTTTTTTTTCTTTGAAGACATTTCGTTTCTCACCCACGAAGCATCTTCAGCTCTGGATGGTAGGGAATTGAAGGATTTATGCTCCTTGCAGACAGCTGGTCATTTGCATTATTTTAGTGGGTTGTCTGTGTCCTTGGAGTCACTGTTGTGGTGCAAATGGGTGTGGAGCCTTCTTGGAATTGTTGAAAGGACTGTACTGCAGACTGGAAATAGATGATGCGGTATTCCTCCCGCTCTGTGAAGAGAGGGCTGTTTAATTTTGACATATATGGCTTCTTTAATCCCTTTCACACCAGTTTGAAAGAGGTTTGAAAAGAAGGGTTTGAAAGTTAAAGAGGCCAACAGTGAGCTGCAGCTGCCAAAAAAACCCAACACAATCCTAGGCTGCACTAAAAGAGGGATAGAAACAAGATCACGTGAAGTGTTAGTATCACTTTATAATGCCTTTGTAAGACCACATTTGGAATTCTGCATCCAGTTTTGCTCACTACATTACAAAAAGATGTTGAGACTCTGGAAAGAGTACAGAAAACAGCAACAAAGATGATTAGTGGTCTGGGGGCTGAAACATACAAAGAATGGTTTTGCAGGAGTAGGGTATGTCTAGTCTAGTGAAAAGAAGGACTGGGGTGATATGATAACAGTCTTCCAATATTGGAGGGGCTGCCATAAAGAAGAGAGGATGCTTGGCACCTACTTTCTAAAGCACCAGAAGGCAAGACAAGAAGTAATGGATGGAAAGCAACCAAGAACTAAGGAGAAATTTCCTAACTGTGAGAACAATTAGCAAGTGGAACAGCTTTTCTTCAGGAGTCGTGGGTGCTCCATCACTGGAGGTTTTTAAAAGATTGGACAGCCTTTTGTCCAGAATGGTATAGGCCAGAGTCTCCTTCATGAGGAGGGGGTTGGACTAGAAGATCTCCAAGGCCCCTTCTAACTCTGTTACTCCATTATTCTGATGTCACAGTACAAATTTTACCTTTCTCCTAGCATGCAGACATCAGACACAAGTATATAAATCACAGGGCTTCCATCATGACATTGTTTTCCCCATGAGCACTTGTGTTTCTGTGTCCAGTTAAGAAAGCCAAGAAACAGACAGAAGAATAAACCCATAAAAAATGTTTTTGCAACCTTCTGACAAGCAAAGTCAATGGAGAAGCCAGATTTGCTTAACAACCGTGTTACTAACTTGAACAAATGCAATGATTCACTTAACAACTGTGGCAAAAAAGGTCATAAAATGAGGCAAAACTCACAGGGTTGTTGTGAGGAAAATAGAAAGAGGAAAGACGTATTGTATAAGTTCACCATCTTGAGTCATTTGTAAAAAAAATAATAGAGGCGGGATACAAATGAAGTGAATAAAATAATAAATAAAAAAACAACAACAAATAGATTGTAGAACAAGTCAACTCAGAGGGTTTTTTTTTTCTTGAAGCACAAATTAGCAGACTCAAATCTTCTTGCTGTCAGCATTCCAACTAACCAACTCCAAACCAATAAACTCCGAGACAATCAGTTCCTCAGAGTTCCATTTTATTAGAATGGACATATTGGCACATCTGGGAAAACCCAAATCTGAGAGTTCCAGGTTTTCCCTTCCCAAAAGAGAAATCAAAGATCCATCCCCTGCACCCACCAGTCCATCTCATGGTCCAATCAAATCTTCATCCCAACTGGAGACATCCCTCCAGTCACTCCCCTCCGGGTGCAGGGCCACATGTCCTTGACTCTCTGAGAAAGAATGTTGTCGTGTCTAGCCTTCTACCCCACTATGAAATCCCACCCTCCCAAATTCCCAGGCACTAAACGTGTCAGCCTCAAAGCTTCCAAGTTAAAAAAAAAATGGCTTCCAGTTGCTTTGAACACATTATGTGAAGATCTAATTCTCTGGAGGAAGTCTACAATGCTGGGACAGAAAGAAAAAAAGAAGAGGTTGACCAGAAGCAAAGTGAATGGCTGTAATTACAGCATTGGATGACCTGAAGGCTAGAGACAGACCATCTGGAGAAGATCTATCGATGTGGTTACTGAGAGCTGACACCAACTTGTCACTGTCAATCAATCAAGGAACCCATTTCATCCAGATATTTCTGCAGGGCTGAAACATTCACGGAAGGCAGATCACTCGGAATGTTTTTGACTCACGAGACTACAGGAAGACCTCAAGTTGCCAACCATTTATTTGGGATCCAAAGTTACAACGGCACTGAAAAAATTGACTTATGACTGGTTTTCACACTTACGACTAATGCAGTGATCAAAATTTGGACAATTGGCAACTGGCCTGCAGTGCCCCGGGGTCACATGATACCCTTTTGTGACCTGTCAGTGGGGAAGCCAGATTCACCTACCAACCTGGATACTAACATAACAACTGCAGTGATTCACGTAATAATTGTAGCAAGAAAGGTCACAAAATGGAGATAAACTCGCTTCAGAAAACCTTAGCAAGGTCGTGGGAGCACCATCACTTGAGACTTTCAAGGAGAGATTGGACTGCCATTTCTCAGAAATGGTGTAGGGTCTCCCGCTTGGGTGGGGGGTTGGACTAGATGACCTGCAAGGTCCCTTCCAACTCTGATTATCTGTTATCTAAGACAGATTTTAAGCTCAACCGTGGCTGCAAGCTGAAAATTAAAGAAAGCACAAAAAAATCAACTTTGTATCGTAGTTATACACACTGCCCCAGCCCTCACAACTAGAAGGTGTGCCCCTATTTTCCCCCTTTGGACAGATGCCACCATCTACCAAAGCTAAGCAACTCTTCTTTGTCATTTTGGGAATATTTACCTCTTAACTCTCGGTTGCCATCCACCACCCCAGTTTATAAAAAAAGCTAAAAATACTTCTGCAGAGAATTAATTTATTATCCAGTCAACAGACCTCTATATATACATTTTTGCAAAACAGTAAATATTATACAGTATTTATAGATGCAGCCAACAGCAACGATCACAATTCCATCAGAGGTACATAATAATGACTTGGCAAAGGAGCTCTGCAATTCATAATTCCTAAGTATTTCGGCAGGAAGCGAGATCAATTTAGGTGGCTTAAGGCAATGTGCCTTGAAGCAAAGGACAGCTAATAGCCAATAACCCTCCAGTTTCCATGAAAGCCAGGCTGTCCCAGGAAAGCATAAACGATTCGCAGAAATGACTCCCAGAATGACAGAGCAAGAAGAAGTGGTCTGGGCTATGGAGCCTTAACTTCTGGCTCACTATGACAACCAAATGGAAGCATCTCAGAAGATGGATATCTGGTCTCTACCGATGCATCATGTTGGGCACAGGCAGGAGACAGGTTGTGCCAAGAATTTGTCAGAATTGGAAGAAAATTCCTAGAGCATTGGAGATTTTGCAAAAGAAAACTCTTGAGGGACTTAAGAAAGAGCTACTCTGATGGCCAAGACCTGGCTTGATCCAAATATTCTTGCTTCTCATAATCACCAATCACAAGCAGGAGATCGAGGCATAACTTCTCTCATCACCTGCAAGTAGCATTTGAAGCACAAGCTAGTTCACCCTAGTGGTGTTAACAAGTTCTCAAGCTCTTTCAAGTTTCGAGACTTCCTTAGGGTGAAAGGTTAGAAATCCCAAACCTCCTTTTATGGAATCTTTCCAGGTCTACCCATCCTAGCTACACCTCCTGCCTTAGTGTTCATTTTAGAGAAGGGGAGAGGAGAGGAGAGGAGAGGAGAGGAGAGAAGAGAAGAGAAGAGAAGAGAAGAGAAGAGAAGAGAAGAGAAGAGAAGAGAGAAGAGAAGAGAAGAGAAGAGAAGAGAAGAGAAGAGAAGAGAAGAGAAGAGAAGAGAATTCTATTGGCCAAGTGTGACTGGACACACAAAGAATTGTCTCTGGTACATAAGCTCTCAGTGTGCATACAAACTAAGAGATAAGTCACAGATCATGTTCTTAAGATACAATCATAAATCATAAGATACAGCAATTGATAAATCATAATATACTAATAGGAGAAAGTAGTAGGAAAGATGAGAGGTGAGAAAGATTAAGAAGATAAGAAGGATAATGATAGAGCCCTACTACATGGGTAAATATCTTTAGGCAGAAGACTGCTGTAGGAGTTAGGTGTTTAGCAGAGCGATGGCATGAGGGAAGAAACTCTTTGTGTCTCGTTGTTTTGCCACGCAATGCCCTATAGTGGCAACTTGAGGGGAGAAGTTGAAACAGTTTATATCCAGGATGTGAGGGGTCTGTAGATATTTTCTCAGCCCTCTTTCTGGTTCACGCAGTATACAGATCCTCAAGGCTGGTTGCAGTTATTTTTTCTGCAATCCTAACTATCCATACCTGTCCTGTTTGGTTGCTGTGCCAAACCAGACAGTTATAGGGGTACAAATGACCGGCTCAATAATTCCTTTTGTAGAACTCAATAATTATCTGTAGAACTCAATAATTCCTCTGTAGATTTTTTGTTATGTTGTCTGTCTTCAATGGAGCACATAATTTGGTGTCCTCTCCAGCAGACCCAGTGTAGAAGAAAGACAAGATTGCTCCTTTCTGGCAAACTAAAAGAGGTAAACAAGTGCAAGAAAAAAAAAATTCTGTAATACCATCCTTGACCCTGTAGCATTGAGACATATGACTAGGGGGCTCAGCTCCCTCTTCCCCTCCCCTCTCCTCTATTTTGGAAAACGGAACAATCTCATAGGAAGTAAGTAAAATAAAATTTTATTTTAGAGAGAGTGAGTGAGTGTTAAAATACCTAGATTGCTATAAGTAGTCACAAGCAAAACATCAATAGCAAGGTCAATAAAATCTATAGTTCTCCACGTCACAGGACTTTAAAGGATCTCCCAAAGAAGATATAAAAGGAAAATATAAGGCTCAGGATGAATAAAAATTGATGCTAGTCTGTGCTTAATTTAGAAGGACCTCTGCTATAAAAAGGTTCTCAGATGAATCAAACACAATTCTGAGATTGCATGGAAAGCATACCTATATAAAAGATAAATTATTAAGCTTAAACACCTAGAGAGAAAACAAAAAATGAATCTTATGCATTATTTCTATCTGGACCTTTTTAAACCTCACCTTTCGAAGTCATTTTACAGGAATACGTTTTCCTGTTTCAACTACATCTGGATTTTTTTTTTCCCTCTAAGAAGCCTTGGAATATCAGTCAGTTCACTCTGAGGCTGTAGCAGAGATGAAATTATTCTCAACTCTCTTCCCAACCTAAGTTTCCAACTCCGTTTTTATTTTTCAACAGACCAAAACTTTTTCTCCAATCAAAACAAGATCTCCGTAACTTGGCAACTTTAAGACTTGAGGACTTCAACTCCCAGAATTCTCCAGCCAGCTGGAGAATTCTGGGAGTTGAAGTCCACAAGTCTTAAAGTTGCCAAGTTTGGAGACCCCTGATCTAAACAATAGTTCCCAATTTTCCCAGCTTGCCGGCCTGGCTTGGTGCGGGATGTGTGTATGCGTGAGTGGCAGGGGCATGCATGCACACTTCAGTTGTCTGAGTGGTGTGTGCGTTCTTCCCTCCACTTGCACAAATGGAGCTTTCCCATTCCCACCCCACCCCACTAACCTGCTTTCCAGCTCCGTTCTCCTGCGCAGGGCAACAAAAGAAGACCCAGCCGATCAGCTGGGACTCGGGAGGCAGAGAATAGATGGGGTTGGCCGGGCCAGTCAGAGGTGGGATTTGCCGATTCTCTGGATTACTCAAAATTTCCACTACCGGTTCTGCAGAACTGGTCAGAACCTGCTGCAGTACCTCTGGAATCAGCATATTGCCCCCAACAATCTGGATCCTCATTTTACTAATCTCCCAAGGATGGGAGGCCAAGTCAACCTTTAACCGGTAAGAATCAAACTGCTGGCAGTCGGCAGAATTAGCCTGCAATACTGCTTTCTAACTACTGCGCCACCGCAGCTCTATATACTATTGAATAGACTGCACAGAGTACAACAAGATCCAGAGAGACTCTGAACCAATGGAGCTATCTGGTTGCTTCTGCTCTTTGTGACTGTGGTGACATGCGACAACAACACCTATGTATTCCTGGCCTTTGTTCTCAGATCAGTGTATCCTTGAGGACCTCATGGCATTGTGACAGAATGTAATTAACGTTGCTAGTTTCTGGGCAAGATCTGTTTAATTTGTACCTATTTAAATCTTGTATGTTATATTTTAAACGTTACTGTCCTCTTGTATGCCATATTTTAATCGTGATGCTTCTGACACTAATAAATAAATAAACTCGGATGTCTGATGTTCCTCTCCCACATGTGATGTAATTGGTAGCTGCTGTCTGGAGCATTCTCTCATTCTTCTCCTTGGATTACAAAACACATATGACCTCATCCTCCGGCTGTGATTTGTACAGTTTAATCCCCAAGGTAGCGTCTTCAACACATAGAGACTTTTTTTTTCTCTAGTGACAATATAGTACCGGGGATTGCAGAAAACAGAGAACAAGAAGTTACAGCGCCAGCGAGAACATGTTGATACAAATAAATCATGCAGAGGAAGAATACTAATTTGTTTTTTGTTTGTTTGTTTGTTTTAGATGGAAGAGACAAAAAAGATGTAAGATAGGATGCTAGCGGAAGCAAGAAATTTAATGTGAATAAATTAGCGGTCTGTTCTGGGGGAAACAAATTGGATTTCTGTTTCATTTGGGGATTTCTGAAATCCGACAGCAGAAATTCCAATTTTTAACACAGTAGTAGTGATGTGATACAGGTAGCCCTGTAGTTCATTTAGTGACTGTTCAAAGTAACAATGGTACTGAAAAAAGTGACTTATGCCCATTTTATACACTTTCGACCTATTACAGCATCTCCATGATCATGTGATCAAATTCTGAGACTTAACAACTGACCCGTATTTATGACGGTTGCAATGCCTGGGGGTCATGTGATCCCCTTTTGCAACCTTCTGACAAGCAAAGTCAATGGGGAAGCTAGATTCACTTAACAACCATGTTACTAATTTAACAACTGCAGTGATTCACTGAACAACTGTGAGAGAAGATTGTAAAAATGGAGCAAAGTTCACTTAACAAATGTTTCACCTAGTAACAACTGTTCACGGTTCAATTGTGGTAATAAGTTGTAGGAAGTTAGCAACCACCCCTCTCCTAGAAAAATGAAATATCCTAAGAAATATTAAAAAGACAGAATATTTCCCCTAAAAGTAGAAACTCAGAGAGGCAGAAGCTCACCCCCACACACACACCTTTGTTAATGTGCAGGCCATTAGGCCTGGACCAGAGTATTCTACATAACAAAGGCCTCTACCCATCTCACCACATGGCCTGGGAAGATTGCATCAGCCAACACTCAAGTGAAGCCATGGGGTCCAAGCAAAGCTTACAAAGTTAGTTAAGACCCCGCCCTTGGGAGTCTGACAGCCAATGGGATACATTTCTTACACAGGAACAGGAAATAGTAAGGTGGGGCCCAGCAGAGGGTATATAACTAAGGGTCTCTCAGCATCTTGCCCCTTCTTTTCCCTCACCCAACATCTTGAAGCATGTGATCGTTCCTTTCACTTTGGAGCTCCAGGCCACATGGTCCTGCCCACCATTAAGCCATCTTTCCGAACAGCCTCCATGTTTCCAGGGTCTTTCTTCCCCACTTGGAACTGAACCCAGAAGGATAATTCTTCCAATAAAGTCAAGGATTATCTGTATTTTTTGTTTTTCTTTGTTTTCAGGAAATTAAATCTCTTAGAGGACGCAACTGCAACATCGTTTCTAACATATGGGTTTAATAAGAAGTGTGGAATTTTGACTTAAAACATTGGGTTGATCTGTAGAGATGAGCAAACCCCTACACTCCCAAATTTTTTATCCAGATTTCTTTGAGCTTGGTGATATAGTATCCACCCTCCCCAGACGGGAAACATAGCCAAATGAGTGAATTCTACTTTATTGTCAGATTATATTTAAAGTATCCTACAAGTCCGAGACTACAAATATCCCAGGGTTCTTTTATCTGATTTATCTGTTCAGCATCTCTTCCCTTCATCCGTCAAGGTCATTTCCACATGCCATTTACATCTAATTCTATTCTTGCCTGATCTCTTGAAAACCTCCAGTGATAGAGCACCCACAACTTGCAGTGGCAAGCTGTTCCACTGATTAATTGTTCTGTCCTGTGGTGGGATTCAAAAACTTTTACTACCGGTTCTGGGCAGGGCAGGGGAAGGATATACTGCAAAATCCCCATTCCCTCCTCACTCCTGGGGGAAGGTTACTGCAAAATCCCCATTCCCTCCCCACCCCACTAACCTGCTTTCCTGCTCCGTTCTCCTGTTCAGGGCAACAAAAGGAGACCCAGCCGATCAGCTGGGACTTGGGAGGCAGAGAATAGATGGGGGCGGGGCCAGTCAGAGGCAATATTTGCCAGTTCTCCGAACTACTCAAAATTTCTGCTACCGGTTTTCCAGAACTGGTCAGAACCTGTTGAATACCACCTCTGGTTCTGTCTGGAAGTTTCTCCTTCATTCTAGATTGTATCGCTCTTTAATAATCTTCCACCCTCCTTTGATATAGCAGAGACATATATTGAAACTGTAGCATATGGGGAAAGAGGAACTAAGCAGATTTACCCTATTTTTGAGTACGCATTTATACAATTACATAATCGTTTATTTAACAAACTTAATTACTTTCATAGCAAAAGTGCTGCTAATCAGCAGGTGGTTAAAAAAAATGGAAGAGCATAGATTTTTCTCCCATAAAGATGCTAATTCTCTGGTTAAAAGCTCAATCATAAAACAAAGATTTCCAAAACAACCCATTAAGACTGTTTCACAGTTAAGTTCACTTGTAGCACAACCTTTAGTTACCTTTAGCTTCTTATTAGAAATGCAAACCATCTTGCAAAGATGTCTTCTCACTTAAATTGCTAGTGTGAATAAAGCGGTGGAAAGAAAAGTGGATAAAATGTATCTAGTCTTGCCTTGTTTTGTGAGCATTGTTGTTTGAATATGGTTCACTGCCATAAAAGGTAAAGTCTTCTCCAAGTTGAGGTAGACTTCTGTGGCTTTGTAGACACATATTTATTTATTTGTTTGTATCTATTTTTTTATTTATCAAGCATGAATGAGATAACAGATATAATTAGGAACATGATTATGATTATAGGAAGTGGGTATGATTAAAAGGGGACATTAGGACAGGGACGGTAGGCACGTTGGTGCACTTATGCACGCCCCTTACAGACCTCTTAGGAATGGGGTGAGATCAATAGTAGACAGTCTAAGGTTAAAGTTTTTGGGGTTTGGGGAAGAAACCACAGAGTCAGGTAGAGTATTCCAGACATTGACCACTCTGTTACTGAAGTAGTATTTTCTGCAAATCGAGTTTGGAGCGGTTTACCTTGAGTTTGTATCTATTGTGTGCTCGTGTATTGTTGTGGCTGAAGCTGAAGTAGTCATTGACGGATCGGACATTGTAGCAGATAATTTTATATACTACGATTAGGTCAGACCAAAAGCGGCGTAGTTCTAAGTTGTCTAAGGCCAACATTTCAAGTCTGGTGGTATAAGGTATTCTGTGGCGAGTAGAGGAGTGGAGGACTCTTCTTGTGAAATAACTCTGGACTCTCTCAGTTGTATTAATGTCCGATATCCGGTGTGGATTCCAGACAGATGAGCTGTATTCGAGAACATCCATGTAGTACCCTTGGCATAAAAGTGATCTTCCAGGAAATTCTTTCAAGTTCCAGCCAGCCCCACCACACTGCTCATACTTTATAGGTTACTCATCCTAAATACTAACCCAGGTCGATCCTACTTAGTTTCTGGTCCAGAGAAGATCCATCTGTTGTCCTAAATACCAGCAACATCCTAACATCTTCTGATCACATGCCCCTAATTGGTGCCCTCCATGTGTATCATACAAGCTAGGATTCTAGGCCAACATGACCATACTAGGGTTGTGAGGGTACACGAGGTCAGAGAAGGCTTAACAAAGAAGACCAAGAAGGATCCGTCTTCTGGATTGCCTTTACGTATTATTGAGCTTTGGGACATTTTAAGGAACAATATTTCTGGTATGGATGCTTTTATGAGAAGTTTTGGTTAGGATGTAGTATTATCATACATTTACTGGATGGATATAACCAATGTTCTTTTAAAGTAAGGCCATTTAGCCATTGTGTTCCAGGATTCTCAACGGCTTGGCCTGAAGCTCTTTAAAACAGAGGTCTTCCAACATGACAGCTTTAAGACTTGTGCACTTCAAATCCCAGAATTCCTAGCCATCCTGGCCATGAGCATTTGTCCAACAATTTCCAAATGGTACAGGTAGTCCTCAATTTACAACAGTTCGTTTAGTGACCATTCAAAGTTACAACATCACTGAAAAAAGTGACTTATGACCATTTTTCACACTTATGACCGTTGCAGCATTCCCCATGGTCATGGGATCTAAATTCAGATGCTTGGCAGTTGGGTTCCTATTTATGATGGTTGCAGTGTCCCAGGGTCATGTGATCCCCTTTTACGACCTTCTGCTAAGTAACGTCAATGGGAAAGTCCAATTCACTTAACAACGGTGTTACTAATTTAATAACTTCAGTGATTCACTTAACAACATGGCAAGGAAAGTCACAAAATGGGGCCAAAGTCACTTAATACATTTCTCACTTAACAACAGAAATTTGGGGCTCAATTGTGGTCGTAGGTTGAGGACTACCTGGACTGGTTGAGGATGTCTGCAGCATTGAGTTGAACCAGGAAAATTGGATCGAAAAAGGACCACACAAAAATTGCTACAATTTGTGTAAAGTATGTCATTTAAGCATAATAAATCATGACTATTTATTTATAGTCATGATCAAACAATCATTCTTTTCAATAGGAAAAACACAGCAGAGCTTTTTTTAAAACTATTTTTTACTACGGTATTTAAAAAAAACAAAACTTGAGTTAACCAACAGTATTCTTGGTCTTTCTGCTTCTCTTGATTATCTGTTTTACAGAACTCTGGTGTTACTACAGAGGTTATTCAGTGGCACACTTCTCAATTAAAACAAGTCTTGCCTTAGCGCAATGACTGAGCTCACCCAATCTCCAAAAACTATGTTCTCTGGTAATGTTGGACTCACAAACAAAAAAATCTCCACACCACAAGCCAGGCAAACACCTGGGCACAAACAGATCCCCCCTGATACCTCCAGCTCAAACACACCCCAACCAGGCACCCAGATGAAACCTAGCTTCCTAATAAAGGATAGCCCTCCATTTACTCAGAGCCAAGCCGCACTAAAAGACTCCAATATAGGAACACAATGTTGCCAGCCAATCAAGACAAAAAAAGCCACAAAACAGACAGAAGATATTAGAAACACCAATCAAGCAGAACACAGCAAACTCCAAGACCAATAAACACAGACCAAGACTCCCTTCTCCCAAGGGTGAAGAAAAAACCATTCTGGCACAGCAGTAGGCTAGCCCCAAATTTAAAACTGAAACGGCTGTAAAAGCCTGACTAACAGATGAACACAATACAGAAGCCTGATGATGGCAGATGAGATTCTGCTGAAACATCGCTACAACTTTAAAAGCACAACTACAATGACATGGGAAAATACCCGAACAAAGCTGAATGCCACACATGTAAGTACCCGCAAAAACTTAAGAAAACACACACACACACGCACACACACACACACACACACACACATATATATTTTCTGAAAACCAAAGATACACACACACACTCTATCTATCTATCTATCTATCTATCTATCTATCTATCTATCTATCTATCTCCCCAAACTGGACCCCAACTTAAATAAATAATTTCTAATTAGCCATGTGATAGTACAGTCTCCATATGCAATAGCAACACACCTAGACAAGATAAAATTGCAAACAGGACAGCTTCCCTGAGCTGTTTGTAAACTTCAGACCACAAGTAAAATCTCATGTTTTGCCTGTAGATTTATATGTAGATTTTAATGGATGGCAATTCTTTTAATAGAAACATAATGGGTACCTTCTTCAGTTATCTTTTGGAACAAGATAAAATTTGTCTCTGGAATCTGACAAATTAACATTCGCACCAATTTGTACCTTCACAGTTAGGTACTAAGGAAAAAAAAGAACAGACTGTTTTGGATTTAAATGATGGAAAGCCATTGTAATTATTATTATTATTATTCATTCATAGCAGTATGGGCTGGCTCCTTAGGAAATTCCCAGTGTATTTCTTTTTGTTGTTGTTGTTGTTGACAAGTTGCCCAGGGGCTGAAACAGAGTGATAAAGCAACACTGGCTCAGTTTCTATGGCAAATCCCTCCCATTACCTGAAGCACTTCAGACTTTCATGAAAACATGCACATTGCCATGCGATCACAATAACAGGGCATTACCATAACTTTTGAATCTCACATCTGCACATTTCTCCAGCATTCCGCTTTTGAGAAGCAAATAAAAACCTTGTGCTCCCATGGCCAAAGGAAGCAATCTATTATTTAGGTGGGGAGTTGAGGGGGGGAGGGGGAGAAGCCATTTCTTAGACATCTTGAACTTGCATTTAATCCACTGGGATACAACATAATGATTTGCAATCTGTATACATACACTTTCTAATACAGGTAGGGGTTTTGGAGGGGTTCCAAATATGTGGGAATGCTTATTCCAAGTTTAGATTCCAGGAATCTTTGCCAGAATCCAGTGATCAGTGTCGTTCTGCCATATGCACTTGAGAGCATGCAATCTTCACCCTACCCAGATTCTGTTCCGAAAACACCCTAAACGCTCAAAATTGACATCATGATTTCCTGAACTTACCGAATGCCTAAATATCGAACCATTAATTAAGGAAACTAGTAGCTTTCCCAAGACATACAGCGTCCATAGCATGTTCGACCCTGTTATAGCCTAGAGGGGTGTAAACATAGCCTTACTCAGAGGAGACAGGTGGGAGGAAAAAGAAAAGGAGAAAGGAGAGAGGGGAGAGGGAGGGAAAGAGAGGGAGTGAGAGAGAGAGAGAATGCACTTGTCAGCCCAAAGCATGTCTGAATGCAGATATGCATCAGGGTTTGTGATGGGGCCTTTCTTGAAGGATTGTAGTCTTCAGAAGACAAATGGAGTCCATAGCTACCACTTTTTAACCTAGAGTGATATATACACAGCCTTAATCAGAAAGACAGAAGGGGGAAAGAGAGAAAGGAGAGAGAGAGAGACAGAGAGAGAATGCACTTGTAAGTCAGCGATATGTCTGAATGCAGATGTGCAGCAGGATATGTGATAGGGCTTTTCCTGAAGAATAATTATAGCCTTTAGAAGACACATAGAGTCCATGACATAGTCAACCACGTTTTAATCTAGAGGGGTGTAAACACAGCCTTACTCAGAGGAGACAGGTTGGGCGTGGGGTGGGGGGGAGAATGCACTTGTCAATCAGAAGCATGTCTGGATACAGATGTGATGGGGCTTTTCTTGAAGAACGATTGCAGTCCTCAGAAGACAAATGGAGTCCATAGCTACCACGTTTTAACCCAGAGCGGTGTAAACTCAGAAAGATAGAGGGGGGGGGGGGGAGAGAAAGAAAGAGAGAAAGAAGAGGGCGGAAGGGAGAGAGAATACACTTGTCAATCAATGCAGATGTGCATCAGGGTATGTGAGGGATGATTGTAGTCACCAAAAGACAAGTGGACTCCCTAGCTACCACGTTTTAACCTAAAGGGGTGACAACACAGCCTTACTCAGAGGAGACAGGAAAGGGACGGAGGGAGAGAGGGAGAGAGAGAGAGAGAGAGAGAGAGAGAATGCACTTGTCAATCAATGCAGATGTGCATCAGGGTATGTGAGGGATGATTGTAGTCACCAAAAGACAAGTGGACTCCCTAGCCACCACGTTTTAACCTAAAGGGGTGACAACACAGCCTTACTCAGAGGAGACAGGAAAGGGAGAGAGGGAGAGAGAGAGAGAGAGAGAGAGAGAGAGAGAGAGAGAGAGAGAATGCACTTGTCAATCAATGCAGATGTGCATCAGGGTATGTGAAGGATGATTGTAGCAAGTGGACTCCCTAGCTACCACGTTTTAATCTAAAGGGGTGACAACACAGCCTTACTCAGAGGAGACAGGAAAGGGAGAGAGAGAGAGAGAGAGAATGCACTTGTCAATCAGAAGCATGTCTGAATGCAGATGTGCATCAGAGTATGTGATAGGGGCTCTTCTTGAAGGATGGTTATAATAACCATACAAGAACCAGGATGCAGCTCTCAGCTCGGTGGCTAACTCGGGTTTCTTTCACCCCCACCCAAACCCGAACGTGCGAACGGCCCCGTGCACCAGAGCCAAGGCTGCCCAGGCCGCCCTCCGCTCTCCGTCCCCACTTCTCGGGTTCAGCTCCGGACCTCGGCAGGGCGGATGCCGACACCCCGCGGGCTACCCCGGCAACTCACACGAAGGCGTGATAGAGCAGCGCCCAGCCCCGCGGCCGCTCCAGCGCGTCGTAGATCAAGGTTTGGATCCGCCGGTACTTGACGTTGTTCCTCTTGACCGGCCGGCTCAGCGGGGTCTTGGCCAGCAAGCCGATGGCGGGCGCCGAGCGCCTCCCGCCGCCTTCCCTGCCCGTCCCTTCCAGCAGTAGAGCCCCGTCCCGGTCCGCCCCGGAGGCGCCCAGAGCCAACGTGCCTTGCTCCAAGTCGCCGGCCGAAGCCAGCTCCCCACCGGTCGCTTTGCTATCCAACACCCCGCCGGGAACCGCCGGGGTTTCCGCCGCGGCCGGAGTTGCCTTGCGGGACTTCACGCCCATCTTGCCCCTCGTCGGCTCGGCCCGCTTCTGCCCGGTTCCTTCGGGGTGAGCGAGAGCGAGGTGGAGAGGAGGAGGAGGAGGAGGAGCGGCCGCGGGGGGGAGCCCCAGGCCATGGTCCGAGCCTTCCTCCTCCCTCCTCCGCCGGGGCGGCGGGGGGTCCCCGGCGGCAGGGCGGGGCCGCGGGGGAGAGGGAAGCCGCGCTCCCCCTGCCTCAGGGCTCCCGCCTCGCCTGAGGGGAGCATCAGCTCCGGCGGGAGGGGGACGGCGCCGGCAGCATCACCACCACTATCAGCGGCCACACCTGGACGAGCGGCCTGGCCCTGAGGGAGAAAGAGGAGGAGGAAGGAAGAGGAGGAGGAGGAGGCGAGGAAGGCGGGAGCATCGCGGGCTTCTGGACCAGCCGGCGTCCCTTCCCCGAGGGCCGCCCTCCTCCCCACCGCTTCACCGCCGCCTCCGACGAGGACGACGTCCCCCTCAGCTCCGCCTCACGGGCGTGGCCGTTCTCGGAACCGCATGGAGGGGGGGGTTCTTTTGCCGCGCGGACGCCCCACTCCTCTCCTTTCCCTCCTTCGCCGCTTGCCTCGGCTTCCCTCGGGGTCGGGGCGGGGGAGGGCGAGAGTGTGGGCGCTGAGGGGGTGCGAAGGGTTTCCCCACCACCACACAGACACGCGGGCGGGCGCGCGCGCGCACCGCCACCCCGTCCCCCTTCTTGTTTGACAAGGGAAGCGTCCCTCAGGCTGGCCGGGGAAGCCCCCCCTTCCCACTCCCACGGCGCTTTGGCGGCCCCGGGGATTCCTCGTGTCAGCTTTTTGCCGACCAGCAGGCTGTGGGGAAGCCTGGGGTGGGGAGGGGGGGGGGGTGGGGGACAGAGAAGGGATCGTCCTCCCGGCCAGCCGGCCGGCCTGGCTCCGCCAGCGGGCGGAAGCACCGGAGAAACCGTGTGTGTGGTTGTGTGTGGTGTGAGGGGAGAGCAGGTCGTGTGAACGGAGGCTGTCGGGAAGAGACGGGGGAAAGAAACCCCGTTTGCCGATGGAGGGAGGGGGGAAAACGGGAGCGAGGTGGTGATGCTGTTGTTTTTTCGGCGCTCGGGGCTTTCCCACCCAGAAACGATGGGGTGGGCGTTGGTCCCGCGGACTCTTCTCACGGCTGCTGGGGTGGCGTTAAGTGCTGGGACGTGAGTGTGTAATCTGGATAAAATGCTGCCCAAGTGGCACGTTTTCCAGGGGTGCAAACAGAGGCCCTTGGAAACGCGGGGACGAGGTAGCCGTTCGAGTTAGGGCCACCCTCGAGCCCCCAAAATTGATGTTGCTAAGGGAAAACGTGTGATCCATTGTGCGGCTTTTTCTTGCCACAGTCGTTGAGGTCATCACCGCCTTTGTCACAGTTTGCACAATGGTTAAGGGAAGCCAGATTTCCCCCATTGATTTTAGCTTGTCAGAAGGTGGCAAATGCTGATCACGTGACTCCCGCAGGACACCTCAACAGTCATAACTAGGAACCACTTTGCCAACCCTCTGAATTTTGATCGCGTGAACATGCTGCCATAGTAGAGTGAAAAACAGTCGTAAGTCGCTCCGTTGAAACTTGGAACCTCACTTAATGAACTGTTGTTAAGTCAAGGACTACACGCAGAGCCCTCTCTGTGGTCATGTGCGCCCTGTCACCCCAGCTCAGCTCCACCGTGCATTCGCGCACGCCTCCTGACAGCTATCTGGTCTTCGGGCCTCTGCCATGCATGCGTGGGGGAGGCGCATGCACCCCACCAAGGGTGCCTGCACGGAGGATGCATGCATGGGAGGCACATGCATGCAGGGCGCTCATGCCTGTGGGATGGGTGCGCATGCACCGGACGCGCGTGTGTGTGTTGCATTTTGGGTATGCGCACACATGTACACATGCTTTCAGCACTCGATGCCAAAAAGGTTCGCCATCACTGATCTACTGGATCTAGTTGTACTTTTTTGTCCTTTCTGGGATCAAAGATGGCTTCGCTTAATGGACTGAATGATTCATGTAAGAGCTGCAGCCATTTGCTTTAACACCTGCTGCAAAAAAAAAATGTCACAAAATGGGACCAAACTCATTTAACTGCCTTGTTTAGCCATGAAAAACGTTCGGGTCAGTTTGCGTTCGTAAGTCGAGGACTACCTGTAGTTCGTTTTTTCACCTCCCAATCTTAATGTGCAGCTCTGAGATTTTCTGGCGTTCTCTTGTTCGAGTGCAAGCTATGCTCATCTCACCGTAGCTTTCCAAATCGGCAATACAGTGCCTTCTCTTGTGAGAAAGGGAGGTTGAAAATGCCTTTGAGTTGATCTGCTGAAGCCTGTATAAATATGTTGTCTGGTTTTCTTTGGCAAAGTAGTAAGGTGATGTCTATGGCGATTCTCAAGTCATCCAGGTCATGGTTGTCCCCAAAGTGCTTTTTCAATTGGACTTTCTGGTGTTTTTTTCTTTGAAGATGTTTTGCTTCTCATCCAAGGAGCTTCTTCAGCTCTGAAGAAGAGCTGAAGAAGCTTCCTGGATGAGAAGCAAAATGTCTTCAAAAGGGGGAAAAAAACCCAGAGTCCAGTTACCTCTTGAAAAAGCACTTTTGGGATAGTATGGTGATGGTTTGCCATTCACCTTAGGAGTTTTTTTTTTTAAAAAAAATTCCATGTATATCTTATCTGCCTGTGATTTCCTCTTGGTCTCTCATTCAAACAACAACCTGCTTTGTTTAAGGAGAAACTTCCTAACAGTGAGGCCAATTAATCATGAAAACTTAAGAAAACAAATATACATATATACATACACACACACACGTATACATAAACACACACACATCTATATCTGTAGATAAGTATATATGTATCTATCTGTGTGTGTGTATACACATATATGTGTATCTATCCATCCATCCATCCATCCCCATCCATTGCCTTCAGAAATCATGGCCGCTCCATCGCTGGAGGTTTTTAAGAAGAGAGTAGACAGTCAGTTATCTGAAGTAGTATAGGTTCTCCTGCTTGAGCAGGGGGCTGGACTAGAAGACCTCCAAGGTCCCATCCAGTTATTTTCTATTCCAATTCCAGAAGGGGGCCAAGGTTAACTAGCTGTTGCCCCCTAGTGGGCAACCTAATCTCCAGCAAACATTTGCAAAAACAAACTGAGGACATTAAGCCAAATAGAAAAGACGTCTAGTAAACTCCAAATGGATGGATTCTCTCCTGTCTATAAAAAAAAAACATGCCAGGAACCTGGAAGAAGAAAAATGCTTAACCCATTCCAGCCACAGTTGCCGTTAAATAAAATGAATCATAGATGGGTATTCATGTTTAAGCATCATCCTTTCTCCTCTCTTCAGCTCCGTTGCTTTTCTTTGATCAGATGTTTTATAACCGGCAATCTTCCCATTTCAGATGCATAGTGTCAAAACAGGAAGCAATTATTCCTTTGGGGGGCACAGCTGGAGCACAGCTGGAGCACCTGGTGATCTTCCTAGCTTCCTTGGTTAAGGGAGCACCATCACTTGAGACTTTCAAGAAGAGATTGGACTGCCATTTGTCAGAAGTGGTGTAGGGTCTCCCGCTTGGGCGGGGGGTTGGACTAGATGACCTACAAGGTCCCTTCCAACTCTGATTATCTGTTATCTGATAGATGGACTTGGGAAGCATGCTTGAGAGGAAACACAAAGACAAGAATGTGCTTAGTCACCCATTAAGTCTCAACACCAAGTACACAATATTCTTTCTTGCCCAGTCATCCAAGAGGCCACAGAGGAAACCCATTCGGAGCTCAATGAATGAGAGAAACCGGCTTGCACGCTGCATTAAAATACAGTTTGATGAACTATGGCTTACTGAATAAACCAGCATTGGCTGGAGATGCATCAGCACATTATTCCAGCGATGGACAACATCCCATCCAGGCCTCTTATGGTTCTCAGGTCCTTGTGTGCAGCTTCCTGAGATCTTCAAACATTACTACCAAATTGTAATTTATCGTGAGATAAAGGTGGATCAGAAAGAGGTACTGTCTCCTGGATTTTTTAAAAAAAATTCCAGTCCAGCCTACAATTATGATGATCTTCCTTCAAAGACTAAGTAGGTCCAACTCTGATAGCTTTTTGAGGCCTGGCAGGATTACCAGGTACTGCCATCTAACTCACCTATCTGTGAAAGAAGAAATGCATTAAATATATAGTTCAATACTAATAATATCATCCATCTTTCATCTGTTTTCCTGACCCAATTACTATTTTGAATGCACTTCTAGCAGACTACTCCAAAGCCTAGGTAGAACAAAGTCCAGAATAAATTGCACGTCCATCTATTAAGCCATATTTTGCAAATCACTATGTGTCAGGGCTCAGTGGCAGGAAAATTACAGCATAGTTTGATTAGGGCTATTCAGATGGGCTGCAGAAATAAATATTTTGAGTATCTTTGCTGTCATCTAATGCTCATCCTGATTTGTAGATATGGTAACCTAAACCAACGTGGATTTATCTGAACAGAAGAAGGGAACTATCCAAGAAACTCTACAAGGGTTACAGAGTTTGCTCTTCGAAAATATCACAGCAAGGAAGCAGTCAGGAAATGTGACCAGGTACAAATCCTGAATGACTCCTCAGAACCTGTTAGCTGTCTCTGCACAATGACCATATTCTAGATTATTGCATGGATATAAAGTCTCATCCTATTTGACGTGGTTAGAATGCAGTGCTGCAGCTAACTCTGCCCACAGCAGCAGTTCAATCCTGACCGGATCATGAGTGACTCAGCCAGCCATCCTTCGGAGGTCGGAAAATGAGGACCCAGATTGTTGGGGGCAATAGGCTGACTCTGTAAACCATTCAGAGCGTGCTGTAAAGCCCTGTGAAGTGGTATATAAGTCCTAAGTGCTATTGTTACTGTCCTTGGCTCAATGGGTGTCGAAAGTTCAGAGAAGGTGAAACATCAAAAACCTAGGTATGTTTAGTATGGATAGTGATTCAAAAACCTAGATTAAGCTTGCAGAAAAAGAAACTAGGGAGGAGACCTAATAACTGTCTTCCAAGTACCTGAAGAGCTGTCATGTCGTGTTGCAATGGGATTGGACTTGTTCCAGAGGGCAAGACTGAAGCTAATGGGGTAAGGGATATAGGTATAGATTAGGAAGAACGTTTTGAAGAGTGGTCAAGGGAGTTGAAGAGGCTTAGTGCCTAGAGGGGCTATTTCATCTTCACTGGAGGACTTTAAGCAGACGTTGGATAGTAATCTACTAGGGATCGTGTTGTGAATCTCGCAGTGTGCAGGGGTTTGGACTTGTTGACCTCATAGATATCCTCCAATTATATGACAAACCTGGATTTGTGTTAAGCCATAATACACATTATGGTTCAGCCAAGTGTGTGAACTTGGTCGCTGAGCTGGATCATTGGCTCACCTCTGCAGTGTTGCAATGAATCCTAAGTATCTCGGGCCTTTTCTATTTGATGTCTCTAACGAGGGCTCGGGACTGAAATCAAGACCTTCTAGGATCCTGTAGTTCTTTCCCCTAAAATATTTAATTCTGTGTAAGCTAGATATATGCATTATGCAAGCTGGATACATTTCTTGGACAGTCAGGAAATCACGCAGTTCCTTGGCCCGCAGCTTCTCTGCTTGTGTCGAAGTGGGCTATCGGATAGCTCACAGGATGAACCAGAGACGAGAAAAGAGAAGCGATCAAGAACTGTTGCTCTCCTCAAGATCAATAGATGGTCTCCTGCCAACTTCTCATGGCTGCCAGATGGAGCATGATGTAGGCTTTCCCCATGCTCTCAGCCAAGTCTTAATTGACTTTCATCTTTTTTGGTTTTTCCTGCTTCAAAATAACAGATGGTCATCCCACGCCAAAAGAATGAACTTAGGTTTGGTTGGGGGAGATGGAAGGGTGCAAGGTGGATTTCTTTCAAGAGGATTAAGACTTTGCCACTACTAAATTCCCCTCCTCACCCCATTCCCCCCACCTTATTTTTAATACTTAACCTGAGAATTGTGCAGGATAGAGAGAAATGACTAGCAAAGCTATCCAAAGAAGGACCAGATTGGTTCCTGGCTCAATCCATACATTTAAAGATCACAAAGGAATACAAGCTGGTAGAGATACTTCCCCCGTTGGATTTGCTTGTCAGAAGGTCAAAGAAGGAGATCACATGATCCCCGGGAGACTGCAACTGTCATAAACGTGAATCAGTGGCCAAGCATCTGAATTTTGATCACATGACTGCAAGGATGCCGCAACAGTCCTAAGCGTGAAAAAATGGTTATAACTCACCTTTTTTCAGTGCCGTTGTAACTTTGAACCATCACTAAACGAGCTGTTGTAAGTCGAGGAGTACCTGTAGTTTTGTCTCCTTTCAAAGTGAGTGTGTCGTGCCCCTGTTAGAGTCTGGATCCGAGGAAGAAGATGAACAGCTGATAGGGAGTGGGAGTGTGGCTCCGTTGGCCGTGGAGGAAACTGGGGAAGGGCAAAGGCCAGCTGGGCAGAGCAGGGGAGAGGTAGAACAAGGGAGAGGGAGTTCAGAGGAAGACCCAGGCCCACCCCCTCTTCATCCAGGGCATGCAGGGAGGAATGGAGAAGAGAGCAATGCTGGTTGTGTGGCTTATGGGGAAGGAAAGGGCCCTGATTCCCTTCATTAGCTGCAACTGAGAAGAGAGTTTAAAAGAAATGCATGCTGACTGCAGCAGCTTCTGGGAGCAAATGTGAGTTTATCTTGTGTTGACTTTGGTTACCTGCATTCCTGGCATCCTCCCAACCATGTTGAATTGCTATCGTGCCTTCACGTCTGGAATTCCTTCTCTTGCCCTGCTGGACTAATTACCTCATTTTGCTTCGATTGGACTTACAGTTCCAGTTTTTGTTGACCACATTTTGGACTTGATTCTCTGAAGCCCAAAGGCTGTTCCTGGGAGAAATTTTTCTCCAGCCAGAAGGTAACCTGGACATTGGGGGCAAAGTTGGAGCTAATAAACAGACTCCTACTGATTATCTGACTGTGTTGCCTTTGTGCCATGCCCCAGGTCATCACAGAAACAGGTATTAAAATGAAATGACAGCTCTGTTTGGGAGATTGAATGAAAGAAAGGTGGATCCAGACAATAGGCCAGGTCATTCTCAAGGGTGACATAACATTCTGTGAAGCCAACTATTAAGCTGGTTAAAAGCCATGTTTTATGGCATGATTGGCCTTAACGTGGATGAGGACGGAGACATATTGCCATCGGAAACGCTTAAAAAAAGCAGCTGCATTTATTTTCCCAGGCCTTCGAAAGAAAGAAGAGCAAGTCCAATTGCAGTGCAAGAGGGTATTATCCGAGACTCCTGAGCCCCCCCTCCCTGATTGATTAAGAATCTGTTCTCAACAATTTACAGCTACTGTGGGTATTGATCTTTGGCAGCTGTTTCACCGGATCGGCCAATTTATTGGTTTCATTTCTTTGTGTAAGCTCAGAGGCCTGAGACTGGCTACCTCGTTTCTATTGCTCTCTTGATGGATTTGTGTTTTTTTCTGGCTTCACGGCTGCTACTAAGATAAGAACAATTCTCCATGGCAGAACAAGGGTGGGGATATTTATGTTTAAATTCGGGGACAGCTTCTCCCCCCCATCTCCCGTTCCAGAAGGCTATTGCCTTCCTAGGCGGCTGTGAAATTCACAAACAAAACAAAACCCTACAGCTTTATTGATTTATTTATTAAACAAATGCCGTACCGCTGCCCATCAACCCAGGAGGAACACAGGGTCGCAAACAAAATAAAACCCGTTGAAAATAATGAACTGGGTTTGAGAGGCCACAATAAAACTCACATCCATCTTCCAGCCAGCCATATCGCTTCTATCAATATTCTGTGTTCAGTGCCGAAGGGGGAATAGCATTAGCTGGCTTTGTATATCATCTTACCAAAATAAGAACAAACCACACAGTATAGCATAGCAGCGTGACAGAGAGAAGCGCAGACGTGACCTTGGAGCAAGAATGCAGAGGCAGCAAAAAGACATTTTAACGGTGACTCCACTTCGATATAAAGAAGAAGGGAGGGAAGAGAAATATCATCAGGCTCTTGGGGATTTTGAAACCACAAGTCATCCTTGACTTACAACCACAATAGAAACCAACATTTCTGTTAATTAAGACACTTGTTAAGTTAGTTTTGTGCCCCATTTCACAGTTGGAAAAGTGAATCACTGCAGTTGTTCAGTTAGTAGCAAGGTTGTTGAATTCCCGGTTCAAAAGGTCGCAAAAGGGGATTGTCAGCTTTGGAAGCCATCTTGAGATCTGATGCTTCCATGCTGCCACAATTGAGCCTGGGAAAGTGGGATGGAGGAATTCATTTGAGTATCCCCAGGGGTGGGATTCAACTGGTGTTACTACCGGTTGGGTGACCACGTTTTGCGCCACGCAAAGAGCTGAGTTTGAAAAAGCAGGAAATAACAGACAGGTAAGAGCCCAGGCGGGCCAAACAGCAGGCAACACAGAACCAGTTTAGTGTCTGCTGCCCTTCAGAGCTACCGGTTCTATAGAACCGGGAAGAACCGGTAGCATCCGGCCCCTGAGTATACTTAGTTAGACAAAATAAAATTATTTTGCTGGTTCAAGATCACGGAATGTGGCGCATAATGAAATGGGAACCTTACTTTAGGACGGATGGTGATTGGACCATGTGATGTGGTGATGGCTAAGGGGGGATGGATTTGTAGTTTTGATTTTTGCAAGGAAGCCCGGAATTTTCAGATTTGGGATTCCACAGATGTGCCAGTTACTATCCAAATAAAGGAAGCTTTGAGAGATGTCTGCCTTGGAGTTATTGGTTGGAATGGAGGTTTGCTGTAATGCTGACGGGGATCACATGACCTCAGGATGCTGAGACCGTCGTAAGTATGAACCACTTCCTTAGATAACGCTTAGACATAAGAGATTACTGCTTCTAGAAGGCCATGATCTCCAATTAGGGTGGCATGTTTTTTTATGGTGTAACGAAAGCAAAACTCAAAGATACTTTCAAAAACATTACATAAGAAATGTTCTATGTTCGGTATAGTAGGTGAAACCAAAAAAATCTACATTAAAATTCCAGTTTGGCTTGAAAACTGGACGAAAATTCATATGGGCGAAAATTCATATGCTGCAATCCATTCTGGTAGAATAGCCTATAAACTTGCAATCTCACCGTGGAGGGTTCTGTTAGCAAAAGGATCAAGACTGTGCTCTGCCTTCAGGGGAAGTCATGTACCAGTATCAAGGAAAGCCCGTAACACTATGTAGTGTTATTCTTCTTCTTCTTCTTTTTAGACTAGAGAACAAAAGCTCCTGAATCAAGTAGGGCATTTCTATGATCACGATAGGATTAAGAATCGCATCCTCTTAGGGTTTATATGCAGCAGTCCTCTTGGGAATGAAGAGTGCAATTCCAAATAGAATGGTACAACTTGAAACCTGGAGAAATCACAATTAAGGCATGATTTATAGCCGCAGGAGTCCTCTGAATAGGACAGAAGTGACTGTGGGCACATCGGAGGATGAAGGAAAAGTTTTAATGAAGCTTCTCTTGCTAATGTACAGTACATAGACAGATCTCAGCTTATCATTACAACTGAGTCCAACATTTCCACGGCTAAGCAAGACAGTTGTTAAGTACATTTGGTCCCATTCTATGACCTTTTCTTGACACAGTTGTTAAGTGAATCACTGCAGTTGTTACGTCAGTAACACGGTTGTTAAGTGAATCTGGTTTCCTCTTTGACTTTGCTTGTCAGAAGGTCACAAAAGGGGAATCGCATGGCCCTGGGACACTGCAACAGGCATAAGTACATGCCAGTTGCCAAGCCTGCGAATTTTGATCCCGTGACCATGGGGATGCTGCAACAGTCCTGTGAAAAACAAGCCACTTTTTAGCCCCATTGTAATTTTGAACGGTCACTAAACAAATGGTTATAAATTGAGGACTACCTGTAGTGAATGAAAACTCCCTGGAGTAGGGCTTGACATTTGGGGATTACACTGAATATCTCTGTTGTCTTTCTGAGAACAATGCAGCAGTGTGGTTTTGTTTTTTTTTGTTTTTTTTTGTTTTGTTTTTTTAATAAATCTCTCTTCTGTCCTGCAAAGAGTCCTGGATTTATGACCCTATACAGAGCCCAGAATTACAGCCTAAATCATTGCGGCCATTAAGCAAGTCATCACATGACCCCAATTTTACAATCAGATTTTGCAGCAGTTGTTAAGTTAATGCAACAACATGCAGTGCGTGTTTTTTGACAGGAACCCGGGAAATCAGCAAAAGATGTCAAAAATCACAGTCAATGGTCGCGGGACGCTGTTGATGGCCCATAAGGCGACCCTAAGCATTCAAAATAGGATCATGTGACTATGAGGGTTGGGGACTGTGCAGCTGTCAGAACTTCAAAATCAGGTTATAAGAGGGTTTTTTTTGGGGGGGGGGGTCTGTCATAATTTCAAATAGTTGCTAAGCAACCACTTGTAAGTCAATGACTACTGGTATTTGTTTACTTGCCAGTTTAAGTTATTGGGAATTTTCTGGTGTCTCCCAACCAAGTTTAATCCAGAGCTGATCTTGTTTAGCTTCTCAAGAGCAGCCTGCTGGACATTGATCTGATCTGACATTTGGCATATGAATAGTAATCTTCTTTAGTATATGGGCACATTCAAGGAATTTTCCAGAAAACAGGAGGGATTACTCCTAAGGCTTCTTCTGGGATTTTTTTTTTTTCCTTCCAATTTCTCATGGTTGAAATTTCCCAGTCCCCCTTCCAAATATTTGCCAGGCCACCTCCTGCTTAGCACGTGACCTAGAATTAAGGAGGAATTTCCTGACAGCTAGAACAATTAATCAGTGGGGAAAGCTTGCCTCCAGAAGTTGTGGATGCTCCAACACTGGAAGGATTTTAAGAAGAGATTGGACAGACATTGTGTCTGAAAGGGTATAGGGCTTCCTGCCTGAGCAGGGGGTTGGACTAGAAGACCTCCAAGGTGCCTTCCAACTCTGCTATTCTATTACAACCTGCTAATGAAAGGAGAAGGGAAACATCTTTAATGCCTGCACAATACTTTTAGTTTCTTTTTTTTTCTTTTTGTGCCATGCCTTTTTTTAGAACAGCCGCCCAAATTCAGGAACTGTGCTGTGTTTTGTAGCTCTCCAAGCTGTTCAGGAAGCACTGCCATCCAAAACACCAGAATGCAAAAGGCTTTATATAAATGAGGAATATATTTTCTGGGGGCAGATTCTGCCTATTAAAAACATGAGGGACACCCTGTTGCATTTTATATGAAGAGGCCTTCCGTCTGGCTTCCTTTTGGCCAATTTAGTGTCTCCAACAGGCTAGGGGGAAAGTTTATGGCTCTTTCCTATTGTTCTTCAGCAGCTGTTTTTTTTTTTGGGAGGGGGGGCACTGCCTCTGTCCCCTGGTATCAGGAACATAAGCTCAAACTGCCCAAGGAGCTGCTGATCCAGTTCTACAGAGGAATTATTGAGTCTATCATCAGCACCTCTTTAACGTCGGGTTTGGTTCTGCAACCCAACAGGACAGACACAGACTTCAGAGGATAATTAGGACTGCAGAAAAAACAATTACTACCCACCTGCCTTCAATTGAGGACCTGTATACTGCACGAGTCAAAAAGAGGGCTGTGAAAATATTTACAGACCCCTCACATCCCAGACATAAACTGTTTCAACTCCTACCCTCAAAACAACGCTATAGAGCAATGCACACCAAAATAACTAGACACAAGGAGTTTTTCCCCAAATGCCATCACTCTGCTAAACAAATAATTCCCTCCACACTGTTCAACTATTACAAAGTCTGCACTACTATTACTATTAACCTTCTCATCACTCCTTATCACTCATCCCCCACACTTGTGACTCTATGGCTGTAATTTTGTCGCTTGTATCCTTACGATACATTATACTGACTGTTTCCTAGTATGATTTGATTGCTTATTGTACCCTATGACTATAATTAAATGTTGTACCTTATGACTCTTGACGAATGTATCTTTTCTTTTATGTACACTGAGAGCATTTGCACCAAGACAAATTCCTTGTGTGTCCAATCACACTTGGCCAATAAAGAATTCTATTCTACTCTTCTATTCTATTCTATAATGTAAGCCCATCAAGTGAAGAGGTCAGCAGATCTATCTTCTCTGAAAGAAGAACAAGCAGGTCATTTGAAAATGTAGGTCTTGTTTAATAAGATGACAGCAATGATAGCTGCCATAATGTTTACGGGTTTAAAAACAACCGAGAATGGAGTGGAATACATTAAGGCTATTAAATAGAATACTCCGAAGTGATGAGACTTGTGAACAGGTAGAACGATTAGATTAGCATGTGAGAACAGCACAAGGGTCCGCTTTCATCAGCCCAATTCTACATCCAAGCCTAGACAGATGGAAAAGTTACAGGGCTGCCCGCTTTAGAAGAACAAGGGGGCATCAATGGGCCTTCTCTAATTGCGGAGATCTTGTCCACCATGATAGCAAGAGGTGTTCTCTTTCAGTTGACGTGGACCAAATTAAGGAAAGGCTGGGTCCGTTGCCTTGGCTTTGGTTCTCCTCTAAGGTCAAAATATATAGCCATAGTTCAGTTTTCTGTAACGAAATTTGCAGAACCCACGAAAGAGGATTCACAAAAGGTTGCCTGTGTAGGACACCTGCCCATTCATCCTTTTCAGGAAAAAAGATAGTTATATGTATGTATGTATGTATGTATCTATCTATCTATCTATCTATCTATCTATCTATCTATCTATCTCTAGCCATCCATCCACCCATCCATCCAGGAGTTGCTGCTGGGGGCTGCTGGGGGCTCGCAGAGGCTCAAGAGAGCCCCTAACTAAGACTCCGTGGGACTCAGAGAGCCCCCAATAACCTCAGAAAGAGAAGCAGCAAGGGAAAGCTCTTAATAGGCTTAATTGAACTTCTGGGCATTCAGCCAAGAGCATTTTAAACCTTGTAAAAATGTTGCAAGCTAGATAAACAATCCACTCAGTGCTTGGGAGGGAGAGCCACTGAGAAAATCAAATAATATAGCCACTAGAAACTCCCTGCCCTGCCTCCGAGGGGATTAATTCCCAAATAATAAGAATCACGTAACTCACCAGAAACTCCACTAAGACTCCAAGATCCCTCTTACAGTCAGTGCTATTAAGTCTGGTTTCATCCAGTCTTTTATTTATTAAATGCACAAAATAATAAACAACTTTTTGGTATATATCTTTTTTTTAGGTAATTAGGGCAAAGAAGCGGCCTCGAGTAGGCCACACCTAGCTACACCCACCTGATCATATGACCACCTAGCTATGCCTACTCAGCCAGCCATTAGGGCAGAATAGCTCCTTGGTAAAAAATTTGAAGCCCACCCCTGCATCCATCCATCCACCTACCTACCTACCCACCTATGCTTAGGGCTGTAAAGCATTGTGAAGTGGTACATAAACCTAAGTGCTATTGCTATATATCTATCTGTTAGATGTCTGTCTATCTCCTTGCCTGCTTGTCTGCAACTCTTGGTGGTAAACCCAAAGTTTAAAAACAACAAAACAAAAGAAGAACAATGACTCAACAATAAAGTACTTTTCTTCTTTCATGGTTTCACTTCTGATGGTTTTTCCAGTACTGGTGTCTGTGGGTAGCCTAATCCAATCTAAATAGTGACCTCAGTGAGATTTTCTTCATTGTATATCAGATTGCACTGCCAATATTTGTTTTGAATTACAAATATAATTCAATTTAGAATTTTAATAAGGAAGACAAAAAAAACCCCAATGAAAATAAAACGTATCCTCCACATTTTTTTCCAAATTAAGCTAGCCCTATTGTACCATAATATTATGAAAACCTTAACTACTTTTTTTTTTGGCTAATATCTTCATTTTATATCTTATCTTCATTTTGGTGTTTTTTTTTTTAAAGAATGCATTCTAAGTGTAGTTTGGAAGTGTTTAATTAGAAAAATCACACATGGCAAAAGAGTGGGGATTGGAATAGAGTTCCTCAAATTAGCCTTATGATTTTGCAACAGTATAATGCTCCTTCACTGAAGCATCATTTTTGCAGAAAATGTAGTTTTTGAAGTACTGTTGGAGGGGGAAAAAAGAGTGCTAATTACAAGACTGATTTCAACATTGTTCAGAGTTAGGAAATGATTCTCAGATGCTTCCACAAAGGGGCTTTCATTCTGCACACACTTTCCTTGGAGGGAATCCTGATGAGAGGCTAGCCCTGTCTACAGGAATTTTGAAGTATCCTGAAAATTTGGGGCGGGGGGGAAGGAATGAATTGTCCCTTCTAAGTCGACAAAAGATTCATCGGCAAATTGGAGGTGCTGTATTCATCTGACCGTATCTGAGAAAACACATTTTTCCCCCTACCTGAGTGCTAGAAAGCTCACATACAATCTCTTAAATTGAACCTCTAGGACAGAAGTAGTTATAACATTGATGAAATAAGTTGCTTGTTTTTGAAATCTCTGCACACATTTAACCTGTAGAATATCTCACTTCCCTACTCCAATCCCTGCCCTTTGCCCAATCGCCGAGGTTCATCTGAGCCATGGGGGCTCAATGGTTAGAATGCTGACTCCACCCACAGTCAGACGTTCGATCCTAACTGGCTCAAGGTTGACTCAGCCTTCCATCTTTCCAAGGTTGGTAAAATGAGGACCCAAATTGTTGACGGCAATGTGCTGACTCTGTAAACTGCTAAGGGCTGTAAACCACTGTGAAGTGGTATATAAGTGCTATTGCTATCTGCAATAAACCTATATAGACCACTTAAATGTTTTGAATTGTGCATCAGTTCAATCAAAGTTGCTGGTTATTACCATTAAGGGCAGCACAAAGGCTCAGTGATTACAACGACAGCCTGGGTTTGAGACCCGAGCGTCGTGCAATGGAGTGAACTCCCGTTTCTTGCTCTAGCTCCTGCCCACCTAGCAGTTCGAAAGCATGGAAATGTGAGTATATAATCAGGTACCACTTCGACGAGGAAGAAAAGGCACTCTGCAACATCATGCTGGTCACATGATATTTTTGGATAACCCTGGTCCAATGGACCTGGAGATGAGTGCCTCCCCCCTACAGTTGGTTATGACTAGCGGAGTAAAATCCGCAGGGATTCCTTTATCACCATTAAAGCCTTACATGTCTTAGGGCCAATTTATTTGAAGAACCATCACTCCCTATTACACCCACCAGGAAGTCCACACCCCCACTAGTCCACCAGGAAGTCAGGGCATGTCATCAGTCCCATCGATTATGGATGTACATCTGGTGGGACCACGAAAAAGGGCCTTCCTGGTGGTGGACCCTTCTCTATGGAACATCACTGTCAGGGTTCCAGAAATTGTCTGTTTCAATCAGTACCTCCGAGACTAAGGTTCCCCCCAGACTTCCCACAATATCAATCAACGCCTACCTCTTTTCTCCCACATCATCCATCACTCGGACCAATCACCTTTCAACTATAATTCTTGCTGCGCCATAGAAAATGACCTTGACGGTCTTACGTATCTACTATGTCTACTGAAAATTACTCAAATAACAACACCCCTCTTTTTCCCTCCTTCATAGCTAGGTGGCAGCTTTTAATAAAGATTCCAAAGCTGACAATCATCTCCAAAGTATGGTTGGCCCCCACTGTGTTGCTTTTCTGAAAGGCCTTAAAAACACTGGGGACAGCAAATAGAGATGGAGCCAATGAGTGGTTGATTTGATTCGTTGTTACCTGCAATGGGAGGGGCGATTTTTTTTAATGTGATACGATTTTTAACTGCTGTAAACCACACAGAATCACCTATGTGTGAGCTGGATGGCCATTTTAGTTTTTGGTTTGTATTCCTTGCTGCTTTTAAATCATTCCTTTTTTCTTTTTTTGGTTGGCCTTTAATTGGGCTGTCTTTAATTATTGATGTTTGTGGGTTTCTTATTGTGTTTTTCGGTTTTATGCTGCCATTTGTCCATTTTTTAGTGTACTGCCTGCGATTTTCTCATTAGGTGAAAACCCAATCCAAGATAAGGCTTAGCAACGCCTGCCCCTCTCCCGCAAACCAGTCTGTCAGCTAATTTGTCCTTAGTTTTGTTAATCAAATCCTGCCACTCGATGGACTATTTTTAGACGATGAAGTCATCCAAGGATTGCAATATCCTTTAACATAAAAAACAAAATCCCGTTTAGGTTTCCTTGAGTTAAGTGCCCTTTTCAAAATGACCTGCCAACTTTCCCAACTACCCCTTCAAGGACAAATGGAGAAGGTCTGAGTCGTCACCTCACAGACTGGCAGTAATAAATCCAGTTGTTGGGGGAATACAGATCCACCGAAGAGCTCTTTGTAGAGGGCACGACCAAGAAAACACTATAAATCATTCCTCATTGACCTTTATTCACGCTTGCCACAGAAAACACATCAGGCTGAAAAATATGCCCAAGGTGATGAAAATTTATAAGACCCTTTATTTAATGGGGATATCGTTTCTCTATAAAGATATGGAATTTCAGAGCAAATATAAGGTATATTATGAAATCTGCTTTTTTAAGGGCAGCGACAGGGTTCCAGTTAAGGTCTTACATCTTATAAAACAAGGGTCTTCAAACTTGGCAAGTTTAAGACTTGTGGACTTCAGCTCCCAGAATTCCTGAGCTAACGTGACTGGAGGAGGAGGAATTCTGGGAGTTGAAGTCCACAAGTCTTAAAGCTGTCAAGTTTGGGGATCCCTGTTATAGAATGTAAGAATAAGAAAGTTGGATGGGACCTGGGAGGTTTTCTAATCCAACCTCTTGCTCGAGCAGTAGACCCTATACCATTTCAGATTAATGGATGTCCAATCTCTACTTGAAACCCTTCAGTGATGGAGCACCCATAACTTGAAGGCAAGTCGTTCCAATGGTTGATTGTTCTCAGTTAGGAAATTCCTCCTTAGCTCTAGATTGCTTCTCTGCTTGATTAGTTTCCATCCACTGCTTCTTATCTTGCTTTCTGGTGTTTGGAGAATAGGTTGACTCCCCTCTTTTTTGTGGCAGCCCCTAAAATCATTGGAATGCTGCTATCATTTCACCCCTAATCCTTCTTTTCGCTAGACCAGGCTTGTCCAACCCGCGGCCCACGGGCCGCATGCGGCCCAGGTCGCCTCGTAATGCGGCCCAGTGCCCACCCCAAACTTCGTGACAGAGCCAGCGAGGAGGAGGAGGAGAGGCAGGTGCGAGGCGGGGTGAGGCGAGCGCCACGCCAAGCAGCAAAGGAAAAGGCGGGCGCTGTCAGAGTGCCACCTCCTGCTGTTGCCGCCGCCACCGTCGCTGCTGCTTCTGCCCCTGCCGCCGCCTCCGCTTCTTCCCCCGCCGCATCCAGCCAGGCCATTTGCAGGAGGAGAGGTAGGCGCGAGGTGGGCAAGCTTTCTCCCCCACCACAAAATTTGGCCGGAAAATAAACCGTGATAAACCGTGATAAAAAAACCGTGATAAAAAATAAATAATTTTTAATAAATAATAAAAACATCTCACTAACTTCATTTCCAAATAAATTTAATATGTTAACTATGTTTTCTATGGTTTTTTTGGATGATCAGATATCGTTACTGTTATTTTATTTTATGTGCAGCCCAAACCAAATTTTCATCTTCTAATGTGGCCCAGGGAAGGTGAAAGGTTGGACACCCCTGCGCTAGACTATCCATGCCGTATTCATGTAGCCGTTCCTCCTGTGTTTTAGCCTCCAGCCCCTGAATCATTCTTGTTGCTCTTCTCTGCACTCTTTCCAGAGTCTCTGGAAACATTTTTTTTTAATATCGTGCTGATGCAGTATTCCAAGTGTGGTCTTAAATACGGCCTTGTATTTTAGAGGATCTTCCATCTTACATTTTCATGTGGCAAAGTGAACCCTGAAATCATATTCAAAATGTCTACTGTGGATCTCACCCCATTCCAAGAGGTCCTTAAAGAAGGCGTGCATAAGTGCACCAGTGTGCCTACCGTGCCTGTGTTACTGTTCCCATTTATCTGTATTTAGTTCCTTTGTTCATGTTTATGTTCATACCTATACTTCAGAGGTGGTATTCAGCAGGTTCTGACCAGTTCTGGAGAACCGGTAGCGGAAATTTTGAGTAGTTCAGAGAACCAGCAAATCCCACCACCTATCACTGGCCCGGCCCCCATCTATTCTCTGCCTCCCGAGTCCCAGCTGATCGGCTGGGTCTCCTTTGGTTGCCCTGCACAGGAGAACGGGGCTGGAAAGCAGGTTAGTGGGGTGGGGAGGGAATGGGGATTTTGCAGTATCCTTCCCCCGCCACACCCACAAAGCCACGCCCACAGAACAGTTAGTAAAAAAAATTGAATCCCGTCACTGCTATACTTGGTACCTTGTACATGTTTGACAAACAAATGAAATAAAAAAATAAAACAAAATTTAAAAAAACTTCTCAGACTCGTCCCATCAAGACACGAGGTAGATCGAAGCAAGCGTCTTGGGAAAGATCCGTGTCAAATCAGATCAAGGGTTCATGTCGTTCAGCATTATGGGTAACATAGAAGCCAATCAAGTGTATTTGGGAATTTCACAAACAAAGAACACGCCCACTTTCACCAATCCCTACTTCATTAGAATTAAACCTTCCCACAGTTTTTTCTTCAGATGATGTACACCCTTCAAAGCCAACAGCCATTCTTTGAACCATGAATCTACCTAGTTTCCCATTAAAATTATCTCAACTGGAGGTCATTTACAGCAGCCATTTCTATAGATGGGGTAATGAAACTTAACAATATGGACAAGATGCTGCCCACTTTTAATTTCATATATAGAAGTCTTCTAGAATGTATCTTGGACCGGATGGAACAGATACATTTAAGAGCTTCAGAATGGATTGTGGAGCATACACATTTTTTTTTCCATGCAAAGAAGGAAACCACTAAGGTTCCAGCATGGGTGGCTGAGGAATTCTGGGAGTTGAAGTCCACATATCTTAACGTTGTCTAGGTTGGTCATCCCTGCACTAGGTGATTGAAGAGGAATAGCAAAGACCCTCTACTACCTCTTCTTCTCAACATGTGCTGCCATAAGGCTATTGGTTCGTTCAGTCTTCTAGTAAGAGTGGTCCTGGAGGCCCCCAAAATCTGTTGTTGGTTTCTAGAATTACAAAGCTTGGTCCATTTCTGTGGATCTTGTCACTTAATCATCATTAGGTAGGGAAGAGGGCATCTAAGCTAAAGAATAATCATTGCTAAGAGAGATATTCCACATTTCTCAGGAATAGAATAGGAATAGGAATAGGAATAGGAATAGGAATAGAGTAGAATAGAGTAGAGTAGAATAGAATAGAATAGAATAGAATAGAATAGAATAGAATAGAATAGAATTCTTTATTGGCCAAGTGTGATTAGACACACAAGGAATTTGTCTTGGTGCAAATGCTCTCAGTGTACATAAAAGAAAAGATACATTCGTCAAGCATCATAAGGTACAACACTTAATAATAGTCATAAGGTAAAATAAGCAATCAAATCAAATCAAAGGCAATGTAGAGTGCTGTTTATTTTCCACCCAACAACTGAGAAATGGGGGGAGGGAGGGAGAGAGAACAGAGATGGACCTACTGACCCAAAGTCAATTGATGACTTACATCAGGGGTGTCAAACTCGATTTCATTGAGGGTTGCATCAGGGTTGTCTTTGACCTCAGAAGGGCCGAGGGGCGTGGCCAGGGGGAGCCACGACTTGTGTCAGGGGCACCTGTGGTGGCCAAATGCTAAGGCAGGACTTTCCTCAGACCCTCACTTTCATTATAATCTTCCTTCCTTCCTTCCTTCCTTCCTTCCTTCCTTCCTTCCTTCCTTCCTTCCTTCCTTCCTTCCTTCCTTCCTTCTCTTTTCTTATTCCTTCCTCTTTCCTTCTTTTTCCTTCCTTGCTCTCTTCCCATCTCCCCTTCTTTTTCTTTGCCTTTCCTCCTTCCCTTTCCTGTCCCTTCTTGCATGCTCAAATGCACTTCTCCTTTTCTTTTTAGTTTGTTTTGCTAGCCTTCTGCCAGCAAAAATGGAGCTTGGGAAGACCATGTGTCCCTCCCCTGGCCTCGTTTTTGGCCACGATAGCTTCCTGCAGCCCTCTGCCAGCAAAAACGGAGTCAGGGAGAATCAAACATGGCCCTCCTGAACTCCGCTGGCAGAGGTACTCCGGGCCGGGCCTTTGCTGTTCCCAGGGCAGCCCCGCGGGCCAGATCTAAGCACCCCACGGGCCAAATCCGGCCTTGAGTTTGATACCCGACTTACATGGTCAAAGATGGATTTTAACCTGAGTCTTCCCAGATTCTAGCTGGCTCTGTCAATACGGTTCTAAATGTTGCAGAACAGTTCAGCCATGCTGGCTGTGACCATCTACATAACTTGTGTGACATGTTGTTGGCAGGGGGGAGGGGGGGAGCATGAAAATTGGCTAAAGCATTGAGTTTTCTTTTAGGGAAGGCAGCGCTACGAATCTTAAAAGCCAACAAGAACTGGAAACCACAGATCCCAGGGAGGCTGTTAACTATGTTTGTGAATTCTGCGTTGATTAAATTACAAGTTTTCTCTTGGGAAACTGAGATGCTTGCCAATGTCTACCAAGTCCCCTAACCGTATCTTTGCACAGTCTAACCTAAAATTTTAGTAGAGAACAGCCACAATTAGAAGCATTTTTTCCTCCTATGTATCTCTCTCCCACAAACATGGTTTCCAGAGATCTTTTTCCATCCTTCAAAGATCATTTATAGATCTCAGGACCTGGCCTATTATGAATTTGGCCCAGTGGATCATTTGTACTCTCTGAGAATCATTTTTTCTTCTGGACCCCTTTTATTCTTCCCAACACTTGAAAAGAAATTATCTAGAGAGCCTCAGAGTTCTATTCATCGTTAGGGCAAGTCTCTGAAAAATTAATGAACAGGGCCAAATTTGGCATGGAGAGAGACGTTGGCAAAGAAAATTTAAGTTTAAAAAAAAATGAGTCAATTCAGTCCAGGCTGCAGAGAGAAGGATTCTCTCTCCTATGGGAAAAAACAGCTGCTCAGAATATTGGTGATGGTTCCGTGTTCAGAGGCCTCCCCCTTGGTCCTAGGACCTATAGCAAAGCTGTTGTTAAGGTGTTGGAAAGAATTCCAGAGTTCAAAACAAAATAAACAAGAACAGCAGCATTCAAACAGTGACAAACTCCCATCCTCAACTGTTGTATTATTTAAAGCAGCGGTCGCCAACCGGTGGGCCGCAGCCCACTGGTGGGCCGCGAGAAAATTTTAGTGGGCCGCAGAGAAATCTCACCCGCAGAGCACCCTCCCCCAAAGCAATTAATCCAGGCTGCACAGAAACACAAGGCTACGCCGTCCACATGGCCCGTGGGAACCCTCCCCGCCCACTCACTCCTTACCCGGCAAACTTGCCTGCTAAATTGCTATTTTTCCTTTTTCCGACCATCATCTGTTCTGCTGTGCCAGGAGATTTAGATTAGCTAGGAAGCAGGAAATGGTTGCATTTCTTGCTTTCTAGCTAACCTTTAGATCTTCGGCTCTGCTTTTAAGCACAGACGAACCTCCCTTAGGACTGAAGGTTCTATTATTCAGTGCAGACTCACGGCAAGCAAATTTGAGACACTGAGCTAGCCGATGGCAGATAGATAGATCACTGAATGATTCTGTGAGCAACTCAATCTGCCTGCCTGCTTTGCCTGATTTTGGGTAAAAGTTGCTTTTTTTTTAAAATAAAAAATTCAATATTTACATACATGGTGTGTTGTGAGTTAATTTTGTGAGTTTGCCTGCAAGCAAATTTTATGTGACAGAGTGAGCTCGCCAATGGCAGATAGATAGATCTCTGAATGAACGTATGATTCTGTGAGCAACTCAGTCTTTGCCTGATTTTGGGTAAAAGTTGCTCTTTTTTAATTAAAAAAAAAATCAATATTTATATAAATATTTATATTTACATACAAGCCATGCCCAGCCAGTCACATGACCACCAAGCCACACCCACAAATTAGGCCATGCCCACAAAACCGGTTAGTGGTCCCTGGGATTTAAAATTAAGAGTTTGGTGGTCACTGAGGTCCAAAAGGTTGGTGACCCCTGATTTAAAGCACCTAAATGCTGAAAACTGAAGGGGTCTGCAAAATATGCAGAGGTCACATCAGCAAGACCCCATGCCTCTTCTCAATATATTCACACGCACACATATACATACACACACACACACACAACACATTCTCTCTCAGACGTTACCTTAACAGCTCTTAGGTTCTTGGTTAGGACCTGAACTGTGAAGTTTTATACACATCACACACACACACTCAGACATTACCTTAAGAGCTCTTAGGTTAGGACCTGAAATGTTAAGGTTTCATCAGTCCTAAACGGTGAGTCAAATTGAAGCTTAAATAACAACAGTAACATCACTCCAGGCTTAACAATTCTTAACAAGAAAGGCAAAAAAGTCTGGATAGTGGATGTGGCAGTACCTGGAGACAGCAGAAGAGTAGAATTGGAGAAGATAACGGAATACAAAGACCTGGAAATAGAAATAGAACGACTGAGGCAAAAGCAAACAAAAGTATATAACAGGCGCCCCAGGTGCATTCCCCAAACAACTGGACCACCTCTTGAACACCATTGGCAATGACAAATCCAAAGTCAATTGCAAAAGGCTGCTCTTTTTTAGCTTCCATCCTGCGGTGAGATCTGTAACACCATCAAACATCCACATCTGCCTATCTCAGGTCTTTGGGAAGGACTTGACAGGCAGACAAAAAAAAATGCCAAATCCAGTCTGAACATCTGGCTGGTTGTGTGATGAACCATAATAATGCTACAATACGATGATAATTTAATGGGTATGTGTGTTGTGTGTGTGTGTGCACAGAAGCAGAACCAGCAGTGAGGTAGAGAGATAACCCCCCATTTCCAACGGAGGCAAATAGCTTGTTATCTAAGCTCCGCACAGCTACAGCCCCTTCATTGGAAACTGGATTCACAATTTTGTGCTGAACTGCAGCTGAGCAGAAAAAAATGACAAGACTCAGCTGCTGAACACTGATGATATGATGGGCCCTGAAGAGAATTGAGAAGTGCTTTAATCACCCTTGTGTGAAAGTGATAAAAGGGCAGGTCTTGCATCTTGGAAACCCTCCCCCCAAGTCCCCAAGAACACGCAAATGTCAAAAGAACAATGATGCTGCTGCAACATCTCAAAATTATCTTTATTCCTGGATCTACTATACCGGATACATAGATTTTTCACCTCTATTATAGAAAAATGCTTTCCCTGTGGAAAAGGTATGCTGCAATCACCTGCTTGGTATGTGAATACTTTACACGAAGTATTTCTGTTTTGGTTTTCTGCTTTTTACTGAAGTGTTAACATCAGTCTTCCAAATAAGCCATTTCAAACTTCAAGGTGGAAGGCCTGGGTATTTGTATGCAGTTCTATGCCAACTCTTCCTTCTCCGTGGACACCTGCAAATACCAGGTTACAAACCTTCTCTGTAACTCACAAGAACATTTGATAACATGAGCCATACCTGTAGTTTTAAAGTGGGATGACTCCGGGCGTACAATTTTAGTGAAAATGAGATGCAATATTTCAAACGGAAAAGGTAAATCGGTAAAGACTGCATTGGAAGGGGTGGGGAGGGAAATGCTGTCAGTATTTCTTACAAGGGCTTATCTTACTAAGCTATTAAGAATTCACTTGGATAGGAGGTCGGACTAAAAAGAAGGGAGAAATTATGAATGTTGTTGGTGGATAAATTGATGAGTGTCCCTGGCCGAAAGAGGCAGGGCACTTCCTTCATCACTTAGTATAGTTGGCAGGCCTAAAATTAAAAAGAAAGTTAGCTGTGTATGTAGAAATTGTTTAAAAATGAGACGAGGACAAATGGGAGGAGCGAGAAAACAAACTTAAAAGGGTTTCAACCAACAAGGAAGAAAAGCATGCCATTCACCTGCCAAATATATTTGCATTTCCTTCCTTTCTGTAGGTTTCTTTAACATTTTGTTGGAATCGTAGTCTAGGAAATCTTCAGGAATGCTCATTACTGTTTATTATGATGCCTTTTGACTACAAAGAGCAATGATACGATTCTTAATTTCACCCTGAGCTTCCTGAGCATCTGGCAAGAAAAATAATTATTACCGTCTCACGTTCCCAAACATTCAAGGAAACAACCGCTGCCTTCATAGTGGAGGGTGCAGCTGATCAATAATCAAAGCCTCCACTCCTTTTTAATGTACATCGTACATTCTTGCACTTTTACACTTGGATGGAAATGGAGCAGGGCTTTAATCACAGGTTGTTTGCCATGTTGAAGCCAGGAACTATTATGACAGATGCCCTCGTCCCAACATCAATTCACACCAAGCTGGAAGAAAGAACTTGTAAAACAGGATGCAACTAATCCTGACCTGACATAACTTTTAACAGAGTTTGGATACAGATTTTGGCAAGAATTTCAATTTCCACCAGAGAGAAGAATAGTAAAGAAATATGTGTGCGTACACAGAAGAATATTAGACAGAAACTATGCACCTTAATGATGTTCTAACCCTGAAAGAAGCTGTCTCTGCATTAGTTCTTTAAATTAAAGGTGGAACTTCTGGGTTGTCTTCGAAGCTCAAGTTCTCGGCATTCTCAGCTTTGGGCTGCTGAAGCCTTAAAGGTCCTTGCCCCACTTGATCCTTTTTATGGACGATAGTTGTCACGTCAGGGAAGGAATATTTGGTAGGATCTATTTCCAACTTCTCCAGACCCTCGTGTCTGCAACAGTAAGCAAACAAACGAATAAAAGAAGGGAAAGTTAATCTACCTTAATATAAAGCAGAGCAGGTTCAGCTGAAAAAAAGCCTTCCAAATACGTATTGCTATCCAGCAGGACATGAGACATCTCAGCTCTCAAGAGCTCCTTCAGGAAACCAAGCACAATTTGAGATGTTTTGTAGTCTCTACTCTTCTCCCCAGAGCTTTAGAAATATACTCTGATGATTAAGTGGCTTCTTGTCAACTCCTTGATAACATTCATCTCTAATTATAACTTTGCTCATTTCAGGTTTACAAGATCTGTAGGAAGAAGGATATGGTTTCCTTAGAGGCTCCGCTCTATCTTCTCTTCTAAGGAGCAAAACACCGCTATTCTTTTCCTCCGCAGTCCTTGATTTTATTTTTATGTTCTTAAGAACTAGCACGAAGAAGATTGGTTGGCTATGATTTCCTAGTAAGGCTGTTCTTCACAAGTCAAACTGGAAGCTCCTTCTTAGTCCAGGTAAACAAATATAGCAAGAAAGCTTAAGACAGGATGAGAATTCTACAAATATTCACTCCAAAATCTATGGAGATTCTTGGTCATCCTGGTCATGGTTGTCCCAAAGGTGCTTTTTTGTTTTTCAGTAGGCAACTTCAAACCCAAGAATACACTAAGGTAAGAAGCTCATCCACCCCAAAGATAAAACACCCAGTCAGAAACTCAGCAATATGGTATATGCAGAACAATGTGGTGAGCCATGTCCAGATCTGTACATTGGGGAAACAATACAACCACTTCATAAACAGGTAGCACAACGTAGGAAAACAAACCCATCGGGACTAGATTCAACAGTCTACCTGCATTTAAAAGGCAAAGGCCACTCTTTTGAAGACAACAAAATCTGCATTTTGGACAGAGAGGACTGCTGGCTTGAAAGAGGGGTCAAAGAGGCCATCTATGTCAAAACAGAACAGCCCTCTCTCAACAGAAGGGGAGGGATACGACATCATCTGTCTCCAATCTACAACCCAGTCCTTTCAGCAGTTCCAAGAAGGGTTCACACCCATTTACACCACTCTGATGACCCTGATGACATAGATAAACCTCCAGGTGACCTTACTGACCAGCTAAAAGGATGCAAATGACCAGCTGTCTGCAAGAAGTATAAATCCTTCCATTCCCCACCATCCAGTCAGACCTGAAGAAGCTTCTTGGATGAGAAGCTGAAAATCTTCAAAGAAAAACCAGAAAGTCCAGTTGTCTCTTGAGGTGGGGGGGAGTACCATTCACTCCTCAAAATTTAGAGATTGTCAGATATAATTAGCTAAACGGGATTCTACAACCAAGACTGTTGCTTCCTATCAAAACAGAGAAGGTATCTAATTCCTGCATCTACTAATGCTGCTTAAAATGAGTTTTCAACAGTGTGTAAGTTATGCTTGATGAAACTGGAGAGATGAGTAAGCAGAGACTGAAAGCTGGAAAGTTATAACTTTACAGTGTAATGCAGGTTACCCACTCGTTGGCTTGCTTAAGATGTTACCATGGCAGATGGTGTTATGTGAAATTACATTATGCTTGTTAAACTTACATTTCTATCTTGCCGTTATGAAAGCATACCTTGGTCCAAGATTTTTTAGCCTTGAGAGTATGAGAGTTTGCTGGCAAACAAACAAAGGACAAACAAAATCCTACTGAAACCACATTCCTATGTATTGCATTTATTTCTGAAACTTGTCTTCATGGGCATTTGGTAGAGGATGGCGTTACAAAATGTGGCCTCGTGATTAAAAAACCTGCAGCTTATATAATTTGATATCGCATCAGAAGTTGGGACACCAAGAACATGAGGACAGGATTTGTGTCACAATGGCCTCTCTCTGTGTGTGTATGTATATCCTTGATTTACAATCACATGTGTCCTGTCACTGTTCTGACTAAGGCTTCCTGAGACACCAACAAACACACGTTAAATCCAAAACCCTTTTTCTCTAGTTCAATGGCTGTGAATTAGCATCATTCACAGCCTGTAATGAGTCTCAACCAGTTATAAATAGTCCCATGGAAGTCTGCCAAAGCCCTTCGGGAGAAGTCTGATAAGAACGCACCTTTATCTTTCTTGAAATCTGCCAACGACTAAAGTACCAATTAATCTTTCAAAACCAAGTGGAGCACAAATTCACTATGGAGCTTTAAGGTTCCAAACCAAACAGAGCGAACAACGTTGCTTCCTGCAAAGGTTCCTGTCCCTTTGTACTTCCTTTATATCTTATGGGAGGGGCAATCACCTCCAAGCCTCACTCCCGAGTCGCCCCTTTTGTCTTAGCTGCTTTTGCCCTCTGGCAGCTCTGCGCAATGTGCACTGGGAACAGGCTCCCCTTGTTCCTCTGCCTCGCTGCTGCCATATTCTGGAGGCTCTGGAGTCAGCACATAACTCCCAGGAGGCCCTCGCCCCATCTCTGTATCAGATGCAGGACCCTCGACTGAGTCCTCCCCAGACTCCTGGACTTGCCCATATTCTTCCCCACTGTCCGATTCTGCTGCTGTCTCCGCAGGCTGCCAGCAGACCACAACAGTCTTTTCATAATCTAGGTTAGCTGTGGGTGCCTTGTCCCTGACATGCTGCTGTTCAGTCAGTGCTACCAGGACAGACTTGAATACAGGTAGTCCTTGACTTACAACCACAATTGAGCCCCAAATCTACATTCCTAAGCGAGACCGTTATAAAGTGAGTTTTGCCCCCTTTTTATGACCTCTCTTGCTACACTTGTTGAGTGAATCACCGCAGCTATTAAAAGCAATAATGCAGCTGTTAGGTGAGCCTGGCTTCTGGGACACTGTAACCGTCATAAGTATAAGCCAGCTGCCAAGCATCTGAATGTTGATCACGGGACCATAGAGATGCTGCAACGGTTGTGTGAAAGAGAGTCATAGGTCACTTTTTTTCAAGGTTGTAACTTTGAAGGCTTACTCAAGAAATGGTTGTAACTCGAGACTATTTGTACGCCATAAAGTATGAAACAATAACAAAGGGAAGGGGAAGCAGATGGAAGAGAAAGGAACAATGTGTTTTTCAACCCTTTTTCTCTCCTTGCTTTGTTCACACCAGACTTTATCCATTTCCCCAAAAATGTTTCTCCCACTGAAAGCAGAAAAGCCTGGCCGGTGAGCTCCACGAGAAAAAAAATCCCATTAGAGGGTCGTTGAAGCACTTTGAAGTTTATCTGTGTCTTCAGGGTCACCTGGGTGATGCTCCTGGTCCTTGTAGTCTGCAATTTTTTCTCTGGAAATCCATTGCTACTCCCACCATTCGAAGGATGCTCATCCCAAATTGCATAGCTAAAAGTCTGCAGAGATTCTCAGTCATTAAGGTCATGGTTGTCCCAAAGGTGCTTTTGAAAAGGCAACTAGACTTTCTTGTTTGCTTGTTTTTCATTTTAAGACGTTTCACTTCTCATCCAAGAAGCTTCTTCAGCTCTGTCATGATGGTGGGGAATGGAAGGATTTATATTCTTTGCAGACAGTTGGTCATTTGCATCTTTTTAGAGGGTTGTTGAGGGCACTTTAATCTGTGTCCTTGGGGGTCACCTGAGTGTTCCTGGTCCCGTAGTCTGCATTTTTTTCCTCTGGAAATCCATTCCTTTCCCCCCACACCATTCCAAGGGTGTTCATCCCAAATTGTATAGCTAAAAGTCTGTGAAGATTCTCAGTCATCCAGATCATGGTTGTCCTAAAGGTGCTTTTTTTTTGGAGACAACCTGGACTTCTTAGAAGAAATCCAGCTGCCACCAGAAAAGGCACCTTTGGAACAACCATGACTTGGATGACTTGAGTCTACAGACTCAAAGAAGGGAAGCCTGAATTACCGTCAGAACTGAGCTTTTTCAGTGCCATTGTAAGTTTGAATGGTCATCAAATGAACAGATGGTAGTAAGTCAAGAAATACCTATACTTACTTTGAAAATGAAACTTAAAACTCCAGTGATAAAACTCCAGTGGAAGTTTCTATTGAAATGCAAGTAGTATCATTTTGAAAGACATTTTAATTTTGGGGGTGGGGGGGTGGGAGAAGGGAGAAATGGCCAGGGGAAGAAGAAAAGCATCCCTTTTATTTTATTTTTATCCCCACCCACCTAGTCAGGGGGTTGCGCAGGCTTTCCCGGAGTTGCTATTAACATAATGCTCGCTGAATTCGTGCAATTAACATAACAACCAGTTTGGCTTTTAGCGAGAGGTTACAAGCTCAAAAAGTTTTGAGAGGTATTCATTTTTAAAGCTCCACAGCTAGATTTCGCATGCTATTAAAACTCTTTTAATAACGCGGTTTTTGAAATGACAGAGAAGTATAGATGGCCATTTTGGAAAGGCAAATCATTGCTGCCTTCCCAACTCTTTGCAAAAAGTGTATCATGATTTCGACTTAGAACAGGGATGCCAAATTCGAACTCAATGAGGGGCACATCAGGCTTGTGTTTGACTCAGAGAGCCGGTGTGTGTGTGTGGCCAGGGGCGGGGGGGTTGTCTTCTCGTCCCACCCGCTGTTTAGGCAGGAAACCTTATACCATTTCGGACAAATGGTTGTCCAATCTCTTCTTAAAAGCTTCCGGTGTTCAAACATTCACAACTTTTGGAGGCAAGTTGTTCCACTGATCAATTGTTCTATCCGTCAAGGAAATTTCTCCTTAGTTCTAAGTTGCTGATTAGTTTCCACGCATTGCAATTTAATTTAATAATTTAATTTAATTCAATTCAATTCAATTTAGGACCGCACGTTTTCTGAATAGTTTTTATCCCAGAGCTATAAACTGCACTTAACAATGAACTTAAGGACCACCGTCAGTGAGCCATTGGACAGGATTACTTGGTCTGTTGTCTGGATGCTTGTGTGTTTTTAGGAGGCGGGGTGTTTTGGCGGGTGGCGGGGTGTTTGGAGATTGTCATGTGTGTGTGCATGTTGGGTCTGGTCTTGGAGTTATGTGAATTTCGCTGTGTGTAAACTGTGTATATACTACGTACAATGACAATAAAGAATCCAATTCAATTCTGCTGCCCTCGGGTGCTTTGGGGAATACTTGACTGCCTCTTCTTTGTGGCAGCCCCTAAGATATCGGAACACTGCTATCATGTTGTTTTTTTTCACAGTTACGACCTTTCTAGCATCTCCATGATTACGTGATTGGAATTCAGAGGCTTGGCAACCGACTCATATTTATGACCGTTGTTGGGTCCCAAGATCACGCGATCGCCTTCTGCAACCTTCTGACAAGCAAAGCCAATGGGGAAGCCAGATTATCTTTAACGACCATGTCACTAACTTATCCACTGCAGTGATTCACTTAACAACTGAGGCAAGAGCGGCTGTAAAATGGGTCAAAACTCACTTAGTAAATGCCTCGCTTAGCAACAGAACTGTGGGGCTCAATCGTAAGTCGAGGACTGCCTGTATAATGTTCATGTTCCAACCTTTTTGCTTGCTCACCTCAAGGTGACCTGCCTGCCTGCCTGCTTCGATGAGGTTCTGCTATGGTTCATTGTGGTCAGAACATGATGATTACGCTCTTCCGCAGATGACCTGAGAGTGCTGGCTAAGCTTCCACCTCCGGGGAAATGAAAAATACTGATTAAGTCTGCAAAGAACTGAGAACGGAACAAATAACACTACGGCTGCCTAACAAAAATTGTGAGGCAAGAAAGAGATGCAAACAGAAAAAAAAAAAAAAGAGCCCAGAACACCCATGTCCTTGAACCCAAAGCTATCACTGTATTACACTATTGCTGAGTTACGTTGCATTACAGAGCCAGGGTGGCGCAGTGGTGGAAATGCAGTATTGCAGGCAAATTCTGCCGACTGCCGGCAGTTCGATTCTGACCAGGCTCAAGGTTGACTCAACCTTCCATCCTTCCGAGGTGGGTAAAATGAGGTCCCAGGTTGTTGGGGGTGATAGGCTGACTCTGGCTCTGTAAACTGCTTGAGGGGGGTGTAGTACCTAGTATGCACACATACCCAGATATTGTAAGTAGGAAAAATAACTTATAAAAATAAGCACCAAATATACTGCCAAATAAAAATCAGCATGAAATAAACTAAATTTTTAAAAAAATCACCATATAAGCCATCAGGTAGGAACAATACCACAATCCAGGAATTTCTGATTGGGGGCCAATTCTGGTTAGTTAGAAGAAGGGCAGCTATATAAATATCTTACATAAATAAACACACCACCAAGAAAAAAGTGCACCCCAACTAAGACTAGCAGGGCAAGCTACTGTAGTGGTCTAGGTCAGGGGTTTCAAACTCAATTTCACTGAGAGCCACATCAGGGTTCCGGTTGACCTCAGAGGGCTGGGGTGGGTATGGCCAGGTCGACACTTGTGTCAGGAGCACCTATGGTGGCCCGAGCACTCTGCCAGTGAAAACGGGCTCCCAAGCTCCATTCTCAGCTGCCACAGCCTCCTGCAACCCTCTGCCAGCGAAAATGGAGCTATGTTTTCACTGGCAGAAGCATCGTGGGCCGGTCCTTTGCTGTTTCCAGCCCCCCTCCCTGCAGGCCAGATCTAAGTACCCCGGGCCTTGAATTTGACCACCCCTAATCTAGATGCTGTGCGATTGCAAAATGACCACAAGACACAACTCTCTGCTAAGAGAGGATGGTCACAAACCAGGCTACAGGGCTTGCTGCAAAACTGAAAACACACTGGGATCCTTTCTCCACTTCTCATTCGAGCTTGAATTTTCTGCTTCATTGACAGTTTTGAACTGTCTAATCCTCTTACATCAGCAGCAGTTCTAAAATGTGAGATACACACATATATATACGCTTTATACACTTACTCACACATACACACAACACACAAATCTCAAGCCCTTGGAACTTCTGCAAATGACTTTTCTCTTTGTGCTTAGCAAGAGGGGGAGGTGAGAGTGTGTAGCATTGAAAGAGACGGGAGAATCAAACATTCAGAGTCCAGATTTACAAAGTAAGCCAGTTCTTACTCTGCTTCAACAAAACAAAATTGAAACTCCTTAATTTTTTTCCCCCTTGTTCTTATGAACGCTTAACCTCTTTGAAAAAAAAGATTCATTCAATAACTAATTCTATTTATTTGGCAACACCCCTGCAAATACTTTTTCCTAGTATGTGGATCCCCTCCAAACGGTGAGAAATATAATCATCTTTCGGTAGATATAGATTGTGGTCACTCCTACCCTGTAGGAAATCGACTGAAAACCTTTCTGTGGCTAATTGTGTCAGCATATTTGAGGCTTAAGAGAATTCATTTGTTACCTGCTGTTGTTACCTGCAGGAAATGCAGGTGTCAGATTCCCTCTTTTTCTTCCCCCTCCCCCCCGCTCCTCAAAAGTGAGAATTGTTAGAAGTATGCTCTCCATTTAATGCTGAGACTTGGAAGGAAAAGTAACTAGAAAGAAAGTTGAAATATCTTCCCACCATTTGAATTGTTTCTCTGCAGTATCTTCTCTTTAATCTTTTCCATCTCTTTTTTTGTCCCTCTCTCTGCTCCGGTTTGACTCACTGTTCCAAGAGAAGCTACTTATATAATAAAATAAAGAAGATAAATAAAAATTGCCGAATTCGCGCAATTAAAGTAATATCTAGCTCGGCTTTTTAGTGAGTCAGGGAGAAGATTATTCTGTTTTTTATCTCTGTAGCTAGGTCTCGGTCTGCTATTAAGCTGTTTGATAAAGTGAATTTAATATTACAAAAAACACCGTACAAATTATCATCCCTGTAAAGTAATTAACTGCTGTCTCCCTGACACATTTGCAAAAACTGTATTATGACTCTGAATTAGCTTATTAATCACTCTTCCCTTTAGTGATTCCCAGCTCCTCCTTTGTTTGTTTGTTACTCTGGAGCCCAGCAGATAATAGTGTTATGCTGTACTATGGAGATGAGGGCAGCTTATTGCCTATGTAACAAAAAACCACTTAGGGACCAATATTCAAAATTAGGAATACCAAGAAAGTTGCATGGTGGCAACTCTCTACTAGCTGAAGATGCAAATAATTAAACTTGTGAGCAACCTACTGTTGAAAGGTGTCAAAATGCCTTTCTTTCGAGGATTCAATTTTCCCTCTGGGAGAGCTCCGGCGCAAGGATATGGATAACTGCTTAAAAGCTGGATCTTTTTATTTTTCAGGAAGGTGGAGAACAGCAAGAAGTCTGCGTTCCTGGGCTAGCTAGCTTCTTATGGTAAGTCCCTGGTTTTTTATAACCTTTTCTCTCTTTGTAAGTTGATTTTGTGTGAGTGTTTGTATTTGTGCCTGATGTTTCAAATCCTGTTTGAGTTTGTCTTTATTTCCGCCGGAGGGCAAACTCCGCAGGGTGGCCAGATTGTATTATTGGTTTTCTGTAATCTCTTTTAGCTTTAAGATAGTTTTTTCATCTTTGTTCTGTGGCAATCTCCTGTCTGTCCCTTTTGTAATTTATATTTTGTGTCTTTTGTCTGTTTGTTTTGCTTATTTGGTATGTCCTGTGTTTGTAAGGGTTTTCTAAATTATCTTTTGTTTCCTTTTCCTATTTGTCTAGTTTTTTTAATTACTTAGGCTTTTGTCTATAGGGATTCTTTAATATTTTTTATTTGATTCCTTTTCCTGTGTAAGTTTGTTTTCTGGCTGACTTGATGTTCCCCTTGGCCTTTTCCTGTTTTTCTTTTGTGTGACTACTGCTTTCGTGAAATTCCCTTTCCACACTACATGAAAAGGAGACCCTGAAGATCATCCCTAACGTTAGAACTGACCAATATCATGTCTAGAGCATTTGTTTAATAGGCCCCTATGAGGTCATCCTTTGCAGATTATGGGATGCTGGGGAATTCCACACAATCTCCTATCAAAACTACAGTTGGATATTTATATTATGCCTTTAATTAGGACTGGGCTCTTTGGCATTCACCCATTCAAGGTTCCTAACATCTAAAAGTACATTATAACCTCTCCAATACATTGTTGATCAAACAAAAATTGCTTCCATGAAATTAGATTCTCCAAAGGACTTGGAAGAGTTAAAAATTAGTGCAAAGAGAAGTCTGCTTGTGCATGCAAAGGCCACATCCCTGTATAGAGTCTTTAATAACCCTAACCAATCCATTATCCTCCACTTAGATACCTTAGATACCTATTCTCTAACAAACAATTTGGTTTCAGAAAAAAACTATCCTGTAATCTGCAACTGCTACATTGTAAAAACATATGGACTATACAACTCGATCCAGGGCAAAGCAATAGATGCAATCTACATAGACTTCTGTAAAGCTTTTGATTCAGTGGTACGCGACAAACTACTCCTAAAACTAAAATCTTATGGTATCTCTGACGCCTACATAACTGGATAGAAGCATTCCTGTCAAACAGGCAAAAATGGTCAAAATAGGGAGCGCCCCATCAAATCCTGTACCTGTCAACAGTGGTGTCCCCCAGGGCAGCGTTCTAGGACCAACTCTCTTTATACTCTACATAAATGACCTCTGTGATCATATTAAGAGCAACTGCGTTCTTTTAGCTGATGATGTAAAGCTATTCAACACCACTGACAATACTGCTACCCTTCAAAATGACTTTAACTACATGTCAGAATGATCAAACAAATGGCAACTTCAAATCTCAACAAACAAATGCTCTGTCTTACATATCAGCAAAAAAAAAAATCAGAAAATAAAATACAAGCTGAATAATCAAGACCTTGTTGGTGACCCCAACTATGTCAAGGACCTTGGAATACTCATCTCTAATGATCTAAGTGCTAGAGCCCACTGTAACTACATAGCCAAAAAGGCATTAAGAGTTGTTAACCTAATCCTACGTAGCTTTTTCTCTGGCACTATCACACTACTAACTAGAGCATACAAAACATTTGCTAGACCAATACTTGAATACAGCTCATCAGTCTGGAATCAGCACTACATATCAGATATTAATACAGTTGAGAAAGTCCAGAAATATTTCATGAGAAGAGTTCTCCAGTCCTCAACTCATAGCAGAATACCTTATGCTTGAAATTTTAGACCTAGACAATCTAGAACTATGCTGATCTTAGTATAGTATATAAAATTATCTACTGAAATGTCCTACCTGTCAATGAATACTTCAGCTTCAGCCACAACAATACAAGAGCACACAATAGATACAAACTCAAGGTAAACCGCACCAAACTTGGAAATATGGAAATATGACTTCAGCAACAGAGTGATCCATGTCTGGAATACTCTACCTGACTCTGTGGTTTCTTCCCCAAACCCCAAAAACTTTCACCTTAGACTGTCTACTATTGACCTCACCCCTTTCCTAAGAGGTCTGTAGGGGGCATGCATAAGTGCACCAAAGTGCCTAACGTCCCTGTCTTATTGTTTCTTTTTTTATTAGTATCCATTTCATGTATTCATAACCATGCTTATAATTATACCTGTTATTTAATACTTGCTTGACAAATAAAAAAATAAATAAAAAAATATTTTTTTAGACTGCCTTTCCTTTTCACAAGTTTGCAACAAGAGTTGGGAGGAAGGAAAGCACTCAAAAGATTGAATGTAAGACTATTAAAATACCTCTGAAATAAACTGCAACAATTATTCCATCTTACAGCAAGTACTTAAGATGGCAGGGGTCAGCCAAGCAGCTCCCACAAGTGATGTGACATATGTGGTGCCCCTGGCTATCTCCCACTCATTCCTATAACTAGTGGAATATTACAAGTGACCCAAATTATACAAGATAGCTAAAACTAGAAGAATTATTACTTGCATGAGGTTTTGTGAGATTCTACCTATGGTACTTTGCATAATTTAAAAAATGTTGTCACAGTCTTGCATTCAGGACACTGCATGGAATCAGTGAGAGTCTCACTTGGAAAAGAGCCAACAACAGGCACATAGAAGTAAGCAACATCTCCACACCATTCAAAAGGGACAATTGAAAAGCCACAAAAAAAAAGAACAAAAAGACTCAAACCAGCAATCAACACCTAAATAAGCAGAGATTCATGCCAAGATTTATAATAGACCAACAGTGTAGGAGTAAACAATATTCCCAATCAAGGAATTACCAACTCAGACAAACAAGCTTACAGTAAACTACAGCCTAATCAAGGAACCACCAAGAACAGCCCCGACACTGACAAAACAAGCAACTTGTGCATAAACCCCACTCCCTTCTAGCATTGATGATGCTACCTGGTATGGTGATAAAATGTCTGCAAGAAAACAACCAAGCTCAGGGAGCACCAAGGAACCCATACTTGGAAAAAATGCAAAAGGCGTGTTGTGTGGCCTTTGCTAATCTACAAAAAATTCAACTGTTACCTTCATGCAGAGGACTATTGGTTAAATGGTGATGGACGTCTTGCCCCCCAGTCTAACAACTGCCAGGGGTAATGTGTTACCCACCCTAATCTAGCATGTTGGAAAACAGTCCTTTCCAGAAAGTTTAACATTGGCTAGAAGAGGAGGGGGGAATGGGATTTGTATAATCAATAACAAGGTGAAGAAATAATAAAAATAATATAGTTCTCCTAGAGTTGTAAGAACTTTCTTAACTCAACCACTGAAACAGATAAGTTTACAAAGGGTTTCCTATGGACAAACTGTTGGTCAGCCCTCTTCAGGTAAAACTTGGTTTCACAATAACCAGTATTACAACTATTGCTCCTACTCACTATTACATTATATTGATCATATTTGCCAATAAATCATTATTTTCAGCTTTCAGTGTAACACTGAGGTGCCAAAGGAGGGGGGGAAAAAATCACAATTACCTTCTTAGATTTCTTTGCAGTTTCCTGGGATCAAATGTTTTCTCAGAAATGGATGCTTTTTGGCTAGTTACTACCACATCTTTAGCCTGGGGGAGAATAACAAATTGGTTTGCTTATTGTGTTGCAGCTTTCAGCAAAATGGAGAAAAAATGGAAACATAAATATTTTATGTAATATTACAGTTCATCATATTTTAATAAAATATCGTTAAGGCTTGGAAAACAAACACCCAAAAGAACATTTGGATGAACTAAGTACAGGAAACAATTATCCATCTCCACCTGCAGGGATACTTGAATTTATTACATCTAACACATAATGATTTCAAAAGAATTATTTCTGAGTTGTTTGTATATTAAAGTATATAAAATGCTATCTAGCCAGAATTAAACCCATCCGAGAGCACCTATTTCAGTCAGACCTTCATAAAAATCCTCAATTCTTTCCTGTTTCAAATCTTCATAGGGATCTGAATTCCTCTAATTGGTTGAAAAATCTTTATGAGGACTTTAATAAAAATTATCTCAGTCTGAATTGATACCTCTAATACAAATATCTCCAGATCTAGACTATTAACTTAATAATCATTTCCAGAAGTACTAAAGAGTTGAACTGAATATTCATGAAATTATTAAATATCTGTGTCAGGGAGGGAAGGAGGGAGGGAAGGGAAGGTGAGGGAGGAAGGAAATAAAGAAAGAAGAAAGGGGAAGGAAGGAAGGAAGGAAGGAAGGAAGGAAGGAAGGAAGGAAGGAAGGAAGGAAGGAAGGAAGGAAGGAAGGAAAATTTTATTATGTGGTGTGGGCATTTTCCCAAAACGACAGTGTACAAATTTGGTCTAGGTTTAATTTCTCACTTGATTAAGCTTTACTGTGTGAATTATATTTTTTCTATTGAAGTCAACAGGAAGTTCCAGTGAATTGGCAATCACCACATTCATTCAATCAACAGTTCAACAGGTCCCAATTACAACTCAGCATACCCTTATTTTTTTTAAAAAGGGATTCAACTTAAAAAAAACATTGTTTTAATCTTATTTAGCAACCCATGCATATGTAATCAATTGAGTTAATAAAACAATATAAGAATCTATTCCAGCACTCCTTTCCAGCTAGTCAAACAAATGCTTACAAGAATGCCACAAATATTAGATTTGCTTTATAAGTATATCTCCCTGCATAAATTTTAAAATCTTGGGGTTTTGTTTTTTGTTTTTGCTGAATGATGAAAAGTGTCTAGTTCTATTCATCTACAACCCTTTTCTGCCCTTTTTCACTTCCTCTGAGACAAGAAAGAATATTAATTTTCAGGCTTAACAGAAGTCTGTCTGGAAACATAAAGAGCTTTCATTTAACTGATGTAATTTATTCTCTCTATAATCTCTGGTACCGCAAAGTCACCAGAAAGGCAAAAAATATAATTTTAAACTCAAAGAAACAAGAAATGGAAACTGAAAATAGGAAAAATACAAATTTTATACAATGGAAAATGGGATCTTGTGATGAAATCAAAGAACTCTCAGAGAGAAGATGCCAAATAAATATGACAAACAGCAGAAATCCTATAAATATAGCAGACACCATCTTAGAGAAGATTATGTATTTTTTTAAAAAAAGCAAATATGTGGGACAGTGTTTCCAGGATTAATTTTTAAGAATCTGGATCAATAACTTACTCAAAATGTCCAACATTCTTTATTTGGATACCTATATACCAAGATGCTTATTTTCAACTTGTCTTCTTGGCTATCCATTGTATTCTCACAAATCTTCTTAAGCACAAGGGTTCAAAAAAGTCAGTGGTCTACCTACTACTGCATCCAGTTTCTTCAAAGCCCAACTTGGTTTTCATTCCCCACATCATAAAGTGAAACAATCGCAAAGTGAAACTGACTGTACTCTTGATCTGCTTTCCTTTCCTTTAAGTAAAGGTCATAAATATGAGGCCTAGTCACAAAATTCCTTTTTCACCCCCATTAACAACCATTGTAACTATGAATGGTTGTTAACGCTATATATTAATCTATATATGTTTATTTGTCAAACCAAAGTTACAAATTCAAACCAGCAAAATTTTAAAAAAAATAATTAAATGTATTTTAATTTAAACGTGTATTTACGCATGCCCCAGCAGGGACGTCTTAAATATGAGTGAGATCCACAGAAGTTAAGTTAGAATTAAAAGTGTGAAACTTAATGGCTGAGACAACTAAATTTGGGTTAAGATGTTCCAGACATCTTCGACAACTCTGTTAAAAAAAACACTATCCAAACCAAGAATTTCAAGCCATAGGGTATTCTATTACAGCAGTCGTGAAACAAGGACTACTTCCATCATCATTACAGGGCAAGTGTATTGATGCTTCTTCCTTCCATTTTAAAGCCACGTTCATCCTCTTCCAATCTAACTTCCCACAATATGTAATCAGCATGTAGGTTGCATAAATAAGAGGAGAGAGCCTGACAACACTTTTGTCAACATGGAACAAGAGTATTCTGTCATGTTCCTGCCCTGTGCATACGTTTTCCATAAGGATGAAAAGCTATTCTGGGATTCCCATTTTCCTAAGGGACATGGCTGACACAATCCAAGGCCTTTCTATAATCCCTGAATCCTTATAGTCATGATCTATTTTTGGGTATCCTTTGATCTTCTGATGCATCTGTACTAACTCTCTTGTTCCTTGGCTTCTTCTGTAGAAAAGACTGGGCTAGAAATCGTAATTTAGAATTGTAAGCCGCCCACGTTCACTTGGCTGAGTGGGGAAAGGAAGAGGGGAGGGAAAGTCAAGTCAAGTCCAGATTCAAATTCTCATACCTGTTAAAAAAAAATCAGCTGAATTTGCAATGCAGCCTCTCTGCCTATGTTTCTCCATTTTAGCATCCTCCCTTTTGAACACAGCAGTTTGGTCTAATGATTAAGGTGCTGGCCTAGAAACCAGGAGACGATGAGTTCTAATCCCACCTTAGGTGTGAAAGCCGATTGGATGACCGTGGGCCAGGAACGGCTTGCCTCTAGAAGCTGTGGGTGCTCCAACCAGTGTTTTTAAAAAGAGATTGGACAGCCGTTTGTCTGAAATGGTATAGGTTTTTCTGCTTGACCAAGGGGTTGGACTAGAAGACCTCCAGGGTCCCTTCCAACTCTGTTATCCTGGTATTCTTAGGAATGAAAGCCGGCTGGGTAACTTTGGGCCAGTCGTTCCCTCTCAGCCCAACTTACTTCACAGGGTTGTTGTTGTGAGGAAAATAAGAGGAGGAAGGAGTAATTAGGTATGTTCTCCGCCTTCAATTACTTGTAATAAACATGGGACCAAAATCTAATAAATAAATAAACGAAATAATACTCAACTGTAAACTTCAACAGGCTTCTAGTACAGAGGTCCCCAAATGTGGAAACTTTTGTGGACTTCAACTCCCAGAATTCCTCAGCCAGGAAACCCCAGAATGCCAAAGGAGAATTTCTAACCAGCCACAGATGGCCTTTAAAAAGCTCTTTGAAATGAATAAACAGGGGGAAAAAAAAAACCCTGTACTGACAATTTCCTCACTGTAATTCAGTGGTTGGGCTGCTGCTGGTTCGGACCAGTTCTAGAGAACCGGTAGTTCCGGTCATCAGCTGATCCTGCCCACCCACTCCCACCCTATCCTGCCCTGTATTTCCACCTTTCTCAGCTCAGCTGATTCACACGGCACTGTGGATTTCCACGCCTCAGCTGATCTACTTACCGGGGCTGCCCTAGAAGGTAAGCTGCTTAGGTTCAAGTTGGTGGTTTTTTGAACGCCGCGCACGCTCACAGAGCCGCTTGTTGAACCACTTTGCAGACCACCACTGCTGTCATTCACCTACGATTTCCCAAAGGTAGAACTTCTGATGGTATAAATGCTAACGAAAAAGCCTCACGAGACTTGCTTCATCACAATGTGTTCCCTTTGGGGTTTAGGGCATATTTTTTCTGGGTGGAAAATAATACATGTACCCCGTGATGATGCAGAAAAGTGGAATAAGCCTCCTTCGAAACATGAAAAGCCAGAATATAAATCAACGGGGATTTTAATATTCAATCATCAGGAAAAAAAAAAACAACTCCAAAATCTCTGCAAAGGATTCTAAGAGTTCGCAACAGATGTATCGAAGTGGGTCTTCTGAAACTAATAAGAGATGGATTTTAAATGAAATTTGTTTTGGAGGAGCGGGATGTTGCTCCAAAGAATAAAATTCAGGCAGGGTTCCAGCCATTGATGAGGCTGCAAACCTGTCACTGCAGAGGCACGGCCTGAATTAATGAGCAAGACAAGACAGATGGCGAAAACTTGAAGGAAGTTGGCTACCTGCCTCTTGGATTAGGAATCGCATTTCAGAAGAAATTCAGAAAAAGGGAGGGAGGGAGGGTGGGTGGATGGAAAGAAGGAAGAAAGGAAGATGAAAAGGGAAGTAAGGGGGGAAGGAAGGGGAAGAAGAAAGAAGGGAGGGAGGAAGAGAGGAAGGAAGGAAGGAAAAAGGGAGGGAAGGAAAGAAGTAAGATAAGAAGGGAAAGGAAGGGAGGGAGGAGGAGGGTGGGAAGAAAGGAAGGAAAGAAAGAAGGAGGAAGGAAGGGAGAGAGGGAGGAGAGAAGGAAGGAAGGAAGGACAGAAGATAAGAAGAGGAAGGAAAGAAGGGCAGCAAAGGAGGAGGATATTTGTGCAAACAGGTCAAAGTTTAAACTACACTTTATAAATATATACAAGTTAAATATGTATGATATTACTGTATTTTGCGCATGAAGAAATATGTACTCAACTGACACACTGTGGAACAGAAAAAAGGTTTTATGTTTGTTTTTGTTGTGATAAAAATAAAAAAAAACTTTTATTTTTTAAAAAAAGAAACTGCATTTTAATATCGCTGTTAAATGTTTGTCCCACCTTTGGCATGTTGATAACCAAATGTCCAGTAGTCTGAGATCTTTTAGCAATGCTGCTATCTGGCTTTACTTCTTCAGGTAGCACAAGCTGAAATGCCTTTAAAAAAAAAAAAACCCAAGAAATCTTTGAAGTAACTCAGACCAAAGAGCACTAACTCTATTACCTGCCATTATTTTCTTTTATCTTTTTACTCTCCTGAAAATCAGAGAGGATCCCTTCATTTTTTCATTTTTATACTGCTTTTGTTCTGTCTGTTTATCAATCATTTTTTCTATATCTATCTATCTATCTATCTATCTATCTATCTATCTATCTATCTATCTATCTATCTATCTATCTAGATCGATCTAGCATCTACATCTATCATATCTATATCTATCGATTCATCAATCCATCCATATCTCTCATCTATCCTATCCATCCCTCTCTCATCTATCCTATCTATCTATCTATCTATCTATCTATCTATCTATCTATCTATCTATCTATCTAATTTAAATAGTTGCCCATATCCAAAGGTGACTCTAGATGGTGCATAATGAATAAAATCCCATATAAAACCACACGCACATATATGCAGAAATTACATTAACAGTAAATATTGTAACACAGAGATACAAACCTTAGGCAAAGGGTGAAAAATAATAGACAGCTCAGCAATGGAGCTTGTCTCCGGTTCCCTGAGAGCCTCAGGGCCATTAACCTATCAAGGTCTTGAGGGCCTTCCAGCATATCTAAAGGGATGGAGCTAGCCTAATTTTGGAGGGAAGAATGTTCCCTAAAGTGGGTGCCAGAGCGCAGAAGGCACATCTCCTGGGACTTACTAAATGCAGGTCTCTAGCTGATGGTACTGGCAGCATGCCTTCTCTAGCAGATCTAATGGATAGAGAGGGAGGAGGAGAGAGAGGGGGGCAGAGGGAAGGTAGCTCAGCCTCATGCCATGAAAGGCTTCGTAGGTTAAAAAAAAGCACCTTGAATTGGACCTGGAAACAAACTGGCAACCAAATGCAGCTTGTGGAACAGATGTGTCGCATGTGCTACTCTAGGAATTCAAGTAACTTCCATATTGGACTCCTGCAGTGCACTCTACATAGGACTGCCCTTGAAAAATATCCAATATCCAATATCAAAAATATCCAAAATATGCAGCAGGCTGCTGCATTCTGTACTAGCTAAAACTTTGGATATTTTTCAAGGGCAGTCCTATGTAGAGTGCACTGCAGGAGTCCAATATGGAAGTGACCAGGTCATGTGTCAACGGTTGATGGTACTGAAGACCTCCGAGGTCTTGTAACCTTTGCAAATTTCCTTCCCTGTTTAAGCTGCAAGCTGCTCCCTATTTGAACGCAGCTTTGATTCCTCTTTCCATCACTTCTGAAGGTCTCACACAATGCTGATTAGGAGGAGTTAGAAACTGGCAGAAGGCCCTAGGAAGGGAAAGGCTATTGTATATGATAACAGAATAACAGAGTTGGGGGGGGACCTTGGAGGTCTTCTAGTCCAACCCCCTGCTCAGGCAGAAAGCCCTATATCATTTCAGATAAATGGTTGTCCAATCTCTTCTTAAAAGCTTCCAGGGTTTTATTTAAGTGTTTCCAGGGTTTTATTTAAGTCACAACTTCTGGAGGCAAGTTGTTCCACTGATTCATTGTTCTCAGGACATTTCTCCTTAGTTCTACCTTGCTTCTCCTTAATTAGTCTCCATCTATTGCTTCTTGTTCTGCCTTCAGGTGCTTTGGAGGATAGATTGACAAGTGGCTTTCCAGTCCCTTCTTAAAAGCCTCCAGTGAAGGAGGCTTTTATTCATAAGTTTTAGCCTCCAGTCCCCTAATCATTGTTATTGCTCTTCTCTGCACTCTGTCCAGAGTCTCAACATCTTTTTTTTTTATATATATCGTGGCGACCAAAACTGGATGCAGTATTCCAAGTGTGGTCTTACTAAGGCTTTATAAAGCAGTACTCATACCTCACATGATCTTGATTGCTAATGCAGCCTAGGATTGCAGTGACACGATTGTGTCTCTGCCTCTTCAATGTCTTTCTTACAACCATACAGAATCAGAATGGCAGAGCTGGCCTCCTTATAGGAAGCCAACATCATAAAGTGAAAACAAATCCAAATGAAATAGGCTTTGGAAAAGAAAGAAATCATGACCAATAATGCAAACCTTTTCTTTGACCATTACCCGGACATAAGTGGGCTGCACATCAACGTTAAGGAAGGAGATGTCCAAATGTCTGGAAGAGAAAGGGAGGAGATAATTTAGCTTAGCACTTCTCTGTTCCCTGAACCCCAAAGATGCCTTTTTCAAGAAACAAATGGACTTTCTGGGTTTTCTTTGAAGACGCTTCTCTTCTCATCCAAGAAGTTTCTTCAGCTCTTCCCTATCATCCAGTCGGAGCTGAAGAAGCTTCTTGGATGAGAAGCGAAATGTCTTCAGAGAAAAACCAGAAAGTCCAGTTGCCTCATGAAAAAGCACCTTTGGGACAACCATGACCTGGATGACTGGGAATCTCCATAGACATCTGTTTCCCGAGGTCCCATCAAAAGCAGAGTGATGTACAGCTACATGGTTCAAAAGATTGGGTGCGATCTTTTATTTAACGCAAAATTATATTTCTTCTTCTTTTCTCCAGCTGTGAACGGAAAGCCAAATCAAAATTCACAGCCTGCCTAAACAGTCTCAGAAAAAGAGCCAATAAAACAAATCCTTCTGACCTGTAAACACCAAGATCCAAGATGAACCGGTTGTTTTCTTCGTCATCTTCCAAGGAGAAAGGAAGCCTAGAAATAATAGAAGCAAGATCTGGGCATGACAGACTGGACTGGATGAAGGGCAGGTTCAAAATTTCAATTAATTGTGGTTCTGTATTCAAGATGGGAGGATCTACAGCAGTTAGCAAGATACACATCCTTCTCCAAATTGATTTGCAAAATCTAAAAACTGGCTAATGTTATAAAATCCAGGGCTGTGTTTCACTTGAAACATGATGCGATGTGTGGCATAAGTTCCACATAATTCAAAGCTACACATTTGTGCAGAAAGAGAGACATCTACTGGCAAAAAAACTTAATTAACTAATCTTTGTATTGTCATCCACGCATGTTATCATTCTCCCTTCCTCCCTCCCTCTCTCCCTCAGTGTGTGTGTGTATGTGGGTGGGTGTGGGTGAGTGTCTAGAGTTATGTAAATAATACATAATTAATGTTTTAGGGATTAGTATTATTTAAATTATCTAACCTTGCACTAAATCTGAGCTGTTCCAGTTTCTAGACAACCCTATTGCCATACATCAGCAACTACTAAGTATGTTCCTCTTGGCTTCTAGGGGCTCACTAAGAAAGGATTTTTCAAAATGACCATCAAGAGTGTTAGCATTTCCTATATTATTATTATTAACATGCTCTGATGCTAAGGAGTTCTACTCCCTCTCCCCACCTGAAAAGAAATCTGTTCCAAATGCAAAACCCAAGGAGAGGAGAGGAGTTTCAGTTTCAGAGCAGCAAGCAGCTTTAGTACACAACAATTGAGCTAAGCAATGCCCAGGCTCCTTGCTGTCTCCTCCTTGCTCACACAGCAAATACTCTTTCAGTTTCTGGAACAGTGTGTGTGTGTGTGTGCGTGCATTATATGATATAATATGATATATTATATTATATCATATCATATATATTATATTATATTATATTATATTATATTAATTATATTATATTATATTATATTATATATTATATTATATTATATTATATATTATATTATATATATTATATTATATTATATTATATTATATTATATTACATTATATTATATTATATTATATTATTACATTATATGGAGGGTTTCCTCTTGTTGCTCTGATGTTTTAAAATTTATTGACTGTATCTCTTTATTTGTAAGTTGGGAGAAGCAATTGTTTCAAATTCAGGATAGTCTTGCAGCTCCCGTTTCCCTTCTTACAGCCTGGGAAACAGCAAAATGAAATCAGGGCTTGGTGCTTCACACCACAGTCTGTCCTCGGTACAAATCCATTCACAGTTTCTACCCATTCAAACTGTCAGTCTCACGCTGCTAGTAAGCATTTTCACAAGTATCACTTTGAGCCTCTGGAGGTACAGGAGGCTGAACTGAGGCCTCCGACCTCCCAAAAGGTGCTCATACCTCTATTAACAAAAGATAGCCCTACTGACAACTCAAAATTATTGGAGCTGCGCAGGGTTTTCTCGGCTGTGTTTTCAGTTCTCACAACTGTAATTCTCATCTGTCAACATCCAGTTTTGAGCCATTACATTACAGCCCTATTTTGTGCAACTGTCACTGTATTATTATTTTTTTCTCCAGCACAGTGATAAAATGCTCGGTTCCCCGAGACATCCTGCAGATAGATAGCAATGTCTCTTCCTTGTTGCTCTCCTTGGTTCCCACGTTGAGAAGTTGTCATCCTTTCCTTTGCGAGACAGAAGCGGCAGTGAAGTTAAGTGTTCTATTTTAATGCCGGGCAACAACTTGGATTCGAAAGGCGACGTGTGATTCCAAGGGCACCTGGATCTACACATGACACTTGCTGGAAACACCTTACCTTTTTCCTTCCTTTGCAATAGCTTCCCTTTGCTGTCACACAACTACAGGAAAAAGCCCCAAAGTTGCTTTTTCAGGAGGCAGCTGGCAACTTTCTTGTTTCTTCTTTGAAGACGTTTCACCTCTCATCCAAGAAGCTTCTTCAGCTCCGACAGCACAGTGGGGACAGAAGGATCCATATTCCTTGTAGACAGCTGGTCATTTGCATCCTCCTAGAGCAGGGGTGTCAAACTCAAAGTCCATGCACTGGATCCGGCCTGCAGGATGCTTAGATTCAGCCCACGGGACCACCCTGAAACCAGCGAAGGACCAGCCCGTGGTGCCTCTACTGGTGGAAACAGGACTCAAGGGGGCAGCCCCTGTTTTCAGCCGCGACAGCCTCCTGCAGCCCTCTGCCAGCAAAAACACAGCTGAGGGGGACCACATGCTGCCCCCCAAGCTCCGTTTTTGCTGGCAGAGGACAGCAGGAGGGCATTGCAACAGAGTGATGTCACCCTGGCCACGCCTATCTGAGCCCCCCCAAGGTCACACACAACCCTGATGCATCCCTCAGTGAAATTGAGTTTAAACCCCTGTTCCTACAGGGGTCGCGGAAGCCTCAGGAGGTCCATCCGTGTCCCCGGGGTCACCCAAGCAGCGCTCCCAACCCCCTGCAGCCTGCAATTCTCCTCTCTGGAAAGCCATTCCCATTCCCATACCATTCAAAAGATGCTCATTCCAAACTGGGCAGCTAAAGGTCTGTAGAGACCCTCAAGTCATCCAGGTCATGGCTGTCCATCTGTCTGCAAGGAATATGGATCCTCCTGGTCCCTGCAGTCCTGTCGGAGCTGAAGAGGCTTCTTGGATGAGAGGCGAAACGTCTGCAGAAGGAAAAAAAAAGAAGAAAGTCCAGTCGCCTCCTGAAAAAAGCCCCATTGGGACAACCATGATGTGGATGACTGAGAATCTCTACAGACTTTTAACTATGCAATTTGGGATGAACATCCTTCAAATGGTTGTGTGTATATGAATGGATTTCCGGGGGGTGGGAGGTGGAGATTGCAGACTATAGGAACCAGGAGCACGACTCAGGAGACCCTGAGGACACAGATAAACCTCCAAGTGGCCTCAATGACCCGCTAAAAGGATGCAAATGACCAGTTGTCTGCAAAGAATATAAATCCTTCCCTTCCCCGCTATCCTATCAGAGCGGAAGAGGCTTCTTGGATGACAGGTGAAACATCTTCAAAAGAAAAAGAAGAAAAAAGTCCAGTTGCCTCCTGAAAAAAGCACCTTTGGGACAACTATGACTTGGATGCTACCTGGTGATAAGCAACAAGGGCTGGCCAATTTCATATTAGTAACCATGTTTGGTTACCTAAACGGTCCTTTTCAAGGCCACAAATAAGAAAAATGTTAACAAAACACTAGCATCGGCCTTAGTAATTGCAACACGTATGCTACTGGGTATACCCAGTTAATCTATTTTCATAGTCATTGTAAGCATGCATTGTACGCATGCAAGAAAATTCACAGTCTCCATCCAAACAGCAGCAAATTGCAAAAAGCTTATGTTTTCACTTAACAACCACAGGTATTTATTTAAATAAAACAATATTTGCATAGCAATTAGCATAAAATATCATAAAATCAATGGCCTATCCAAAAAAATGTCATAAACCGTAAACTGTAAACCCTAAAGTGTGCAGGACTTTTTCACACAGCTGTGTAAGGTTCATACATTGGAACAGACAAGGTAACAGGTCAGCCAAGGGGGACTGTTTGGTGACCCAGATGGCTTGGAGCCTGGGTATGGCTTAGGTTCGCTGATCTGTATATGTATGAGTGCCTCTGTATTATCTTGCTTCTGTGTTATATATTGCTTCTATTGCTTCTGTGATTCTGGCATGGGTATCATGTACATGCATCTGCTTTATATTACTGTATATAAAGAAGTTTCTTATTTAAATGAATCTTGCTGAATTATTTACTTGTGTGCTGGTTGGATTGCTGTAAACTCTGACAGAAATATCTATGGCTTTATACTATTTTAAGCCGTACAGAGTCACTCGAGACAGTGAGACAGTTGGCAAATAAATTTCATAAGTAAGTAAATAAATACATCTTCCTGTGATGGGGATCACCTTTTGCCCTTTGAATCCAGATTACTACACAGTCCTTTTATTTTTAATAATTAATTTGGGCTACATGGAGAATAGAATGGAGGAGAACAATATATATCTATTTTTTTTCTTTTTAGAGGACAGAGAAGCATATATGTGGAGTTCAGTAGCATCGAGGGCTGAGGAACAGTCAAGGGAGTGGTCAAGGGTGTATCATCAAAGTTGTCAAGGTTAAGTCCTCAAGGTCCTGCCTCTTGAACATGTGTCCAAAGTTCTCACACATGTACTTGATCAGATATAATATAGTTGATCAGATATAATATAGTTTGGACTTCTGTTCTCACAGGGCAGACTCTGAAACAAAGGTCCAGTAACTAAACTTGGGGAGGGAATTGAAAAAAACATTATATTTTGTTCCTCATTTAGCCTATGAAAGGAAATGGGTTGCCCACCCTTTAGTGCTCAAAATGGTTCATGAATTGTATCTTTTTTTACATACTTGGCTTCATTTACATTCAAAACTCTTCCTTCTGGCGTGATCAAAGTCCGCAGAGATTTCTCTTTGTTTCCTTGTTCTCTATTAAAAGAAAAAGGCAAAATATGTTTTTTTTAAAATATATATATATATATTGTGTGTTCTTATCCCTTCTGCAACTTAGCAAAGACAGCAGCTGAAGATGATAAAGCTTTCATTTAACTCTTGATTAAAACACACATACAAAGAACATCCCATTTGCTTTAATGTGTTGAGAGAACGCTGATGCGATGCCTTATTTTAAGGAAGCAAATCAAGTATAATCAAGACAATGATGATGGCTCCTTCAGCTTGTTTGATCCTTGGGTACCAAATTCCAATCCGAAAAGAGAAGTTTTCTCATCTCTTGCAACACCTCTTTAATGTTTTTTTTGCTCTAAAGGTGTAATTTTAATTTATTTCTAAAATAATCAGCCTGTTTGGGATCTTGTTTTTACAATATTCAGGTTACTATGATACACATAATAACATATAAACATAATCAACAAAACTTGCTCTATGGATGCTATTGTTATGAAAGCCTCCTGGTTGATTCTAATGTTACTGGACAATTAGGAGAAAAAAATGATTTCCACAAATTTCGGCGATGTGGGATCTATTTCAATCTTAAATAAAATCAGATATTGATGCAACTGGTCTGGTCCATAACAGAATTGAAGCTAAAATAAGGCTTAGTAAGTTATGTGAATCCAGACAATTGCAATTTATGCATTAAACAATAACTGAACAACTTAGCACAACCTACAGATGCAGTCATTAACATCTTGGAGGAAAATGGCAGTCATTTCAGAAAAGATTTTAAAGATAAGGCTTTGGGTGATGTGACTTTACAGCAATTCACAATCGCCCTGCCTCTCATGAAATAAACATTAAAATAAGACCTTGGGTTATATCTATCATTTGTCTGTCTGTCTGTCTATCTAGATCTGTCTATCCATCTGTTCATCTATCCAACCACTCATCTACATCTATCTATCTATCTATCTATCTATCTATCTATCTATCTATCTATCTCTAGCTAGACTGTCTGTCTATCCATCTATCCACCCATCCATCTACATCCATCCATCTATCTATCTCGTATATAAAAATTACACATACCTATTTTCCTTTTCTTTCCTTTTCTCTTCAAGATACTGGTGAATCTCTAACCTGGCCTCTGGAGTATGAGGCACCGGTTCATCCCAAAACTCTCTGTCTTCATCATCATCCTCGAGTATTAAGTTACGAAATTCTCCATCTCCTTCACAATTGTGGTGGTTCTCTGCTCCTTCTACGGAATAATAGCTGAAATGTAAAGTGCAAAATAAAATCTTGGGGCACTTGATTTATTTATCCACTTCAAAGCCTGCTCTCCGGCCACATGTCTAGACCAGTTGGAGAGCAGGACTACCAGTTCCATGTGAACGAATGAGGAATTAAGACAGTTGTAAAGCAAAACATCGATTCCCGGCATCAGTTTTATTTGCAAGAATGACTCTGGACTCTACAAGGAATGTTCTTATAAAATAAAACAAAACATCTTGGTGCTTTGTTTGGAAGTGTGCCTCTTTGCCCGGAAACTGTGGAGAAGGGAGACAAAGTTGAGCTAGAGTTGAATGATAACAAAAGAGAGCATTCTCTTCCATTCAACCTGTGGTGTATTCCCCTTTTTTCCCCAATGGCTCATATATCTGCATATCAGCTATCCTGAGAGAGGGCTTGCAACCTGCTTCCAAAATTCCAAATTATCTCCCAAGTGCAAAAAAATAACAATAGACAGCCATAGATTAGGTAGTAATAAAATTGTAACAAAGTTCTATATGATAAAGTTTGTTGGGATTATCCCTTCTTTCTGTGCAATGAATCTCAGGGCTATCTACAGGAAATAGTTTCTTATAATGTTCAAAATTAAATTAAAATAAACCTAGTCTTACAGACACATTCTAGAAGCTCTGGAATCTTTCTCTTATATTCAATCACATTCAGATCAAGTTTCTAGCTGAATTCATGGGACTTCGGGAAAAATAGAGGATAAGCCAGCATTTATGCATCAATCTCTTTTGAATTCCTGCCCTGTCTGTTCAGGATAGTGGCAGGTGTTCAGGATCTGATGGTGCCTCCCAACCTGCATTCCTTAGTTGGTGTCCCATCAACTAAGGAATGCAGGTTGGGAGGCACCTAGCAGACGCGGCTGTTCTACCACAGCGCCCACTATTCTCCCCCTCAGTATCAAGATGGTTCTAGCCCTGCTGACTTTTTCTAAGTCCTTCGATATCGAGATTCTGTGTCCAGATTTGGCACTCCAAGCATGTGCAGGGATTTATTTTATGGATAATTTAGTATTTGTGATGGGACAATTTATTTTCTGCTGCCAAGTATTTAATTTTTTTCTATTTATTTGTCATTTTGTTCACCATATAGTCACTTGGTGAGATGACTGGCTATACAAATTAAATAACTGAAAATTGAATAAATACATATATATTCACCTTTCCCTGCCCCAAACAAACTATAGAGGCACCTACATGGGTGTCTTAATATCTGTGTGTGATTGTTGCTCAAACCCCACATGCTGTCTTTTCTTCTTCTCCTTCCTTTCCTTCTGCTTTTCTAGCATCCGTCTCTCCGCCTCTTTTTTTTCTTCTTCTCTTTTCAGGCGATAGGTTTGCTCCTGCTGGTAGATTTTTCTTTCCAGCTCAGGGTAGTGCTGTAAAGCCTGAATCCTTTCTGACCGGGTTATCTCTTTGCAATCCAAAAACTTTAAATAGAAGCGGGAGGGGAGGAGAAAATGACATTTCCACACACCAAGCAAGAAATCTATCCCCCTTTGTTTTCATTAAATTATTCTTTTTTATTAAATTTAAATGACTCGGTTGATTAAATTCCAAATTCCTCTGGCTCCAATTATCATAAAATCACATGTATTGCAAGGACGGACAACTTCTAAAAAGAAATATTATGGGATAAAAGGGCCATGGTGGGGAGGACGATGGTCGTGGAGGGCTCGCAAATGAGGGTGAACAATATTTTCACACAATTTTAGGAATAAAATAAAGCTGGCAACTGACGAGCAAATGTACCTTCCATGATTTTTTTCCTTATTTCATGTTTTTAAACAGTTGTAAGAAAAATAAAACCTGAGACATGTTATTCTCAGTGGACTCTGAAAACTTCTTTTTAGTGGAATTCTTTAGGGAGGGTCCACCAAAATTTAATAGTGAATCATCAAATCTTGAGGCAAATCTTGAGTTCCCATTTCTAGACAAGACAAAATTCCTAAAAGTGTGAAAATATTGTTCCTACCTTCTTGCATGACGTAACTGAATACAAATAGCCATTGACTTACAACCTTTTGTTTAGCGACCACTCACTAAAGTTAGTTGAACCGAAAAAAGTGACATGCAACCATTTTTCACATTTACGACCCATTGCAGCACCCTCGTGATCACACGAATAACATTGGGACGCTTGGCAACCGGAATGTATTTATTTATGACGGTTGCAATCGGGGTGGGATTCAAAAATTTTAACAACCAGTTCTGTGGGCATGTCTTAAGTGGTGGGTGTGGCTTGGTGGTCCTGTGACTGGATGGACATGGCTTGGTGGACATGTTATTGGCTGGGTGTGGCCAACTCAATATCACTCACATTGAGGCATGCATCTCCTCGCCTGGCTGTCATGACTGTGGGGATGCTGCAACAGTTGTAAGTGTGAAAAATGGTCATAAGTCACTTTTTTCAGTGCCTTTGTAACTTTGAATGGTCACTCCACACAAGCAAAGTACCAGCAAAGGAGGGAAAAAATACTCCAGAGAAGTTCCTGAAACAGGAAGTCTAGTTCTGCAAAGAATATAATAAGAGTTAACAGAGAGGCAGTTTCTGTAAGCAACACCAGAATGTTTCCTTCCTGCCTTCCTTACAGGATTAGGCCAGTAATTTCTTCTAACAACCGGTTCTCCGAACTGCTTAGAATGTTAACAACTGGTACTAGTGAATAGGTGCGAACTGGTAGAATCCCACCCCTGGTTGCAATTGTCCCGGCGGTCATGTGATACCTTTTGCAACTTTATGACAAGCAAAGTCAATGGAGAAGCCAGATTCACTTAACAACCGGGTGACTAACTTCACAACTGCACCAATTCACTTAATAACTGTGGCAAGAAAGGTCGTAAAATGGGATGAAACTCACTTAACAACTGTCACGCTTAGCAATGCAAATGTGAGGCTCAACTGTGGTTGTTAAGTCAAGGACTACTTGTATAACTCTACTGACACTTAATTTTTAATTAAAAACTTGTCCAACCTGCATGAGCTTCTGCACATACTAGCTGCCTCTATCATTAGGAACGTTTCTGGTTGATAAGATCCACAGGAGGAGAGCAATGGTTTGGTAGGCATGACAAGGTATCTTGCCTTGTTCTGCCTTAGCAACTTTAAGACTTGTGGACTTCAACTCCCAGAATTCCCCAGACAATGTAATCCTGTATGTATCACTACAGCTGTCATGGCTTTGTTGGAGTCTGACTCTGAGGGGGAGATTGAGCAGCTGACAGGGAATGGGAGTGTCGCTCCAGTGACTGTCGAGGAAGCGAGGGAAGGGCACAGTCCGGCTGGGCATTCAGAGGAAGACCCAGGGCCACCTCCTCTTCATCCTAGGGCACACATGGAGGAACGGAGGAGAGAGCAACATGGTTTATGGGAGAGAAAAAGGCCGTGATCCCTTTCATTAGTTGCAGCTGGGAGAACAGGACATAAGAAGGGCGTTTGCACACAGCACCTGGCTGGAAGCAAAGCGTGCATTATCTTTGTCGAGGCTTATCTGGGTTTTGGAGTCCTCCCAGCTGTGTCTGTGTTTCGTTATCTTTTGGAAGTCTGCAATTTATTATCCTGGCCTGTCATGTTAATTACTTCAGCATGGTTTGTGTTGGTTTTTTTATTTCTAATTTAGCTGTACTTTGGGTTCGGACTGTATTTTTTCCCTTTGTAGACTGTTTTTGGAAGAGTTTGATCTCCAGCTGAGGATAACTGGACACTGGGGGCCAGGTTGAAGGTATTAAATGGACTTTACCTATTTTTGTGACTGTTGCTTTTGTGCCATGCCCCAGGTCACAACAGCCATAAATCCCTTTAAGTAAAAGCAAAATGAATTCCCTAACAAAGGACCATAGCCCAGTACGTTTTTCTTAATTGATGTTACCTTCTGCTTACAGGAATTGTCTCATCTCAATAAAGAATTCCTTTGTGATACGTTTGGATACGTTTTCAGAAGTCCATTCTAGTTGAGTGGGAAAAGTTCTGTAGCCTGACACCTTCCTGATTTTACTACTTTTTTCTAAATATCTATATTTTTACGTAAGTGTGTTAACCCAAAGGTGCTTTTTCAAGAGGCGACTGGACTTTCTGGTTTTTCTTTGAAGATGTTTCACTTCTGATCCAAGAAGCTTCTTTAGCTCATGATACAACATAGGAGAACAAACCCACCAGGACTAGATTCAGCAGTCCATCTGCATTTAAAAGACACAGGCCTTTCATTTGAAGACAGCAAAACTCCACATTTTGGATAGAGAGACCACTGGTTTCCATTAAACAAAAGAGAAAAAAAGAAATTAGAAACCATCGTAAGTAGATTGGAAGAGGAGTTGAAGAGGCCATCTATGTCAAAATTGAACAGCCTTCAACGGGCGGGGTGGGGATGGTGGTTTAGACATCACCTATCTCTCATCTACAATTCAGTCCTTTCAACAGTTCCAAGAAGGCTCCATGCCCATTTGCACCACTCAGGTGACCCCAATGACACCGATAAACCTCCAGATGACTCCCTAAAAGTATGCAAATGACCAGCTGTCTGCAAGGAGTACAAATCCTTCCATTCTCTACCATCCAGTCAGAGCTGTAGAAGCTTCTTGGATGAGAAGTGAAATGTCTTCCGAGAAAAATTAGAAAGTCCAGTTTCCCCTTGAAAAAGCACCTTTGGGTCAACCATGATCTGGATGACTGAGAATCTCCATAGACATGTGTGTTAAATTAGAGATTTCTCCCTTTGGCCCAAAGGCGGCTATTGTTATTTAAATTAAAATGTATTTTAATCAAATAGACATACTCTAAGTTGTTGTAGGGTAGCAACCACAAACTGCCTATAGCCTTCAAAATCAGTGCATGGATTTCCTATGAGGAACAGCTCTTCGAGATGTATATTATTTTTCAATATTTTTACACTAGACAATTCTCCAATGAAATTTGCTGTCAGGTCCAGCTTCTGCAGATCTTCACAACCTGTTTGAAAATGAAAAAGGACTTGAAAACAGAATGATCAACTCTGCATTAAATTAACAAACACTCCTATCTCAAAATCATCATACTGACCCCCTTCCTCTTCCATCCTTTTTATGAAAGTAAATATCATATGCTAAAAGGATAAGCAACATTATTTTAAAATGATTAAGATTTTTCTCTCAAGTCATAAAACATTTTCTCATAAAGTCGGATATGTAAATGTTTAAACATTTATAAGTGCAAAATAGGAAAGTGATTTATAACTTTCAGATTTCACGACAATAACCATCAATCATATTTGTATTAGTTTTGCACTGCAGTGTATTATATTTTATCATATAATTTTACATATCACTTTATCATCTTACTTTTATACTTTGTGACCTGCCTAGAATCCCTTGGGATTTGGATAGTCAATGCAATTCATAAATTAATAATATGCGACCAGAAACAGCAGCTTCTTAACATCCTGGTTTTTTTTTAATGCCCATGAAATAAAAAATATTTGTTCCTGATTTTAAACCATAATCATCAAGGATGCACACAGAGTAAGTCGGTTAACTAGAAGTGCACAGAATCACTGGGAGTCAAGCAACATATAAATTAAATATATTACCATTGATTGCATAGTCAGCCAGATATTTAAAGTGGATTTAGCATTTTTATCCAGCTATCGAGTTCTTCCCAAGGACTTGGGATATTATTATTACTGCTCTAGGACTGCAAGTGGCCTCTTAAAACTTTTGGTTCGCTCTCCAGGTCATCTAAAACTGTATACAGGGATACCTCAGTATTATTCATCATTAATTAGTTCCGGGAGGTACAATGAGTACCAAAAAGGATGAAGAGTAAACAAACTTTTCCCATAAATATCATATGCTGTAGGGCAGGGGTGTCAAATGTGATTTCATTGAGGGCCACAACAGGGTTGTGTTTGAGCACTGGGGGGAGCAGGTTGGTGTGTCCGGCATGGGTGTGGCCATGGTGGGCATAGCCAGCTCGACATCACTTGTGACAGGGGCACTTGTGGTGGCCTGGGCGGGGCTGGGGGGATCCACTTTTGCTAGTAGTTTGTTTTGCTCTAGCAGTCTGTGAAAATGGACTTTTGGGGGGGGCCTGCGTGCCCCACTGGGCTCCATTTTTGGCTTGACAGTCTCCTGCAGCCCTTTGCCAGCAAAAAGGGCCATCGTGCACGCCCCTCCTGAGCTCTGTTTTCACTAGCAGAGGCACCCATAAGCTGGATTCGGCCCATGGGCCTTGAGTTTGACACCCCAATGTAGGAGTCAAAGGCAGCTGACATCGACAACTTCTAGATTCTAGTGTCGATTATCAAGCAAACAAGCACCGGGTCAAAATTTTTGTGCACTGAGTCCCAAATTCAATGTGTTTCAAGGCAATTGAGTATGAAAGTATCACTGTATAAGGATGTGACAGATTGAAAAATAAAGACTCTACAGTTGAAATGTGCCTGCCTTTTTGCAGAAATAGATGCAGATATATTAACAAGCATTCCCCACAGAAACATTCTTTGAAAGACACGTATCTTACCTTCCAAATTTTCAAATTTTTCAATGTTGTTTAAAGCCAGATTTAAATATACAAGCTTCTTCAGTCGGCTCACATTTTCTGAAACATAATTATTACACGTGTCAGTTTTGCTAGGATACACTTAGCTTTCCCAATAGTTCAGCAGTTAATCCTTAAAAAAGAGCATCCAAACATAAATTGAAACAGGAAAAAAAAGACACCTTAAAATACCAAAAAGATTACTTGAGCAAAATGATGAATTAATTGTGAATTTAATACACAGAATGTTTTATGTCAGAAAAAGAAAAGCCTGGCATGAATTAAGGATCTTCTTATTCAAATGACATCCTTCTCCACTGCAAGAATTTGGAGGATTAACTTAAACTGCCCAGTTTTTACTTTTAAAAAAATCCAAAGGATTGCTGACTAGATTAATTTGAATAAAACACACCAATAATATCAGTATTGATTCTAAGGTCCCTTCCCACCCTATGATTCCATGTTCTATGTCTGTATTAAGGAGACATTTCCAGTAAAAGTTAGGTCTACTTTCTGCATTTTAAATGAGTTTTCTTCCTTAAGTTATCCTATATCCTTTTCTGAATGAAAAGTGAAGAGGAACTAAAAAGCCTCTTGATGCGGGTAAAGAAGGAGTACTAAAGTTGGCTTGAAACTCACCATTAAGAAAACTAGGATCAAGGCATCGGCCCTCTCAATTCCTGGCAAACAGATGGGGAAGAAATAGAGGAAGTGACAAATTTTATTTTCCTGGGCTCCAAGAACATTGCAGATGGGGACTGCAGCCAAGAAATTAAAAGACGCTTGCTGCTGGGGAGGAAAGCTATGGCAAATCTAGGCAGAACACTAAAAAGCAGATATATCACCCTGCCAACAAAAGTGCGTATAGTCAAGGCTATGTTTTTCCCAGTTGCAATGTATGGCTGTGAAAGCTGGACCATGAAGAAGGCTGAGCGCTGAAGAATGGAGGCCTTTGAACTATGGTGCTGGAGAAGACTCCTGTGAGTCCCTTGGATTGCAAGGCGATCGAACTGGTCAGTCCTAGAAGAGATCAACCCTGACTGCTCTTTAGAAGGCCAGATCTTGAAGTTGAAACTCAAAGACTTGGGCCACCTAATGAGAAGGAAGGACTCCCTGGAGAAGAGCCTGGGAACGATTGAGGGCAAAAGAAGAAGGGGATGACAGAGAATGAGGTGGCTGGATGGGTCACTGAAGCAGTTGGCGTGAGCTTAAATGGACTCTGGAGGATGGTAGAGGACAGGAAGGCCTGGAGGAACATTGTCCATGGGGATACGATGGGTCGGTCACAACTTTGCAACTAACTTTTCTTGCTAAGAAAGATCACTATGTACATCAATTCACTTCACCAATATACCAACCAATTTTGGAGATCAAGTTGTTTTGGAGATAGAGAATTTTTAAATTTCGGCACCATTTGTCCAGATGTTCAATTTTCTCTATGTTCTGTTGATGCAGGGAAACTTCTTCCAAAGAGAACAGTTCACAATTGTTATGTTCCGCCCGTTGTCTCACCAATTCTTCTGTGACTGAAAGACATATCACAGAACAGAAAAATAGTTTCTTCCACAGAACAGAAAGGATGCAGAGCGTTCCTTGGAAATAAACTAAATTCATTCATTATTCATTTATTTATATACAGAAACTTCATAAAATCAAACAGAATTGTAACAAATCAGAACTATAAGAATGGCAAATATAACAAATGGCTCCAACAAATTAATTGTGTGTTTTGATTGGCATTGTCTATTGTGTTCCATCAAATGCATGCAGTTGAGAAACGAATCTTATCAAAGATTTTCCTTGGCAAATGAAGAATAAATGACCCAGAGGAATAATCTCACTCACGTTTAAAGAGGCATTAATAGATCTTCAATACTTCATTATTTTGCAATGAATGTTTTTTATTCAGAGAAAAGCTCAACCTTATATTCATCAATAAAAGAAAATGGCAGAAGGTGTTTAGAGCAACAGTCTCCAAGCTTTTTGGCATCAGGGACCATTTCATGAAAGACAATTTTTCTTTGGGGCAGGAGATGGCTTTGGGGGGGATGTTTTTTTTTTGGGGGGGGAATGGTTCGGTTTTGCTCAGTTGTCGATCACTCATCTCCAACTGTGCTTCCCAGGCCATGATAGCAGTCCAGAGGTTAGGAACCCCTTGTTTAGAGCGAAAGTCTCCCCCACCTAAAATAAATAGCATTATTCCATCCCAATATAGCCATATGGGAATTTTAAGTGATTCAAAATGTGAAGTTTCAACCCAATTGCTCTATGGTCCATCTTTCTTTGAAAGATTATCCCTCCCCAAAATCAGTAAGACACATTTTAGAAAACCTGTATTTCAAATGTGAAACATATACTAGTATCCAAGAATCAGTATGTGGAATGAATCCTTCCTGATGGTGATATCAGAAAGAAAAAAGAATTTACAGGCAAGAACCTTGGAGAGGAGATTCACTCCACAGAGATACTGACCAACCCTCGGAGAGGGGTCAGCTCCTCTCACCCCATCCAGCCCACCTCGCAGGGTTGTGGTTGTTGCAGGGGGAAGCCATGGGGCAAGAGGGAAAACAGAAAGGAATTGAAGGGAGTGAGAGACTTAAAAAGATGCACAGTATTATTGATCTAATTAAACTTTACCTTGACTTATATTATTACATTGATGATATTTGAAATTTAACTTATACATTTAATTTACATTTAATAGAAAGTAATAGTTAATGTTTAAGTGAATTATTTTGTATGTTTTATTTTTATCTAATTACTTTAGAACCTGATTTCTATTAAATTTATAGTATTTGATATTTAACCTATAGATTTAATTTATATTACATTTAAAAGGAAATATTTAATTAATATTTAAGTGAATATTAATTATTCACTTAATAATTGTGAATTATTATTCACAATTAATAATAATTACATTTTACATTTTATATATATTTATATTACATTATATTACATTATATATATATATATTATATTATATATTATTATATATTATATATATTATATATATTATATTACATTTTATATATATTTATATTATAAACACTATATATTATACATACATATGTGTAAATGCATGTATATTTATGTCACACATACACACACACATTTATATATATTCACATATATACACTTATATTATTTATATAAAATTAATTTGAGAATTAAAATTATATGCAAATATACATACACACACACACATTTCTATTTACTAATAACAAGTGAGGGAATGGGACTGATGGGAGTTGTAGGCAACCCCTAGACCCTGCAGGTGCCCGGTTTGAGGGAGCCTAGTTCGAAAGACAGCCGGGCTTCGGGGACGCGGGGGACGACAAAGCCCATCACGCCGTGGCCGATGGGAATTGTCGTCCGCCCTTTCTGGACGAGGCCGGCTCGCAGGAGACTTCCGAAAGGCCCGCGTAGCAAACTCGGAGCTTCCACCCCCGCAACGCCACCGCGGCTGAGGAGCGGCTACTTACTCCGCACCATGCCCGCCGCCTCCCACGGCCGCTTCTGCAGGCCGCTTGCAGGGACGCCGCTTTGCGGTCGCCTCGGCAACCAGACCGGGGCGGGGAGCACGCACATCGCTAGCCCCGCCCACCCAGCCGGAGGAAAGCAATTCAAGAGATGGGAAAACGGACCCAATCTACCCACAGTTCCGGTGCTGCAGCGAGGTCCGCGTTCTCCGAGTGGCCGTCCCGACGCAGTATCCTCTAGCCGGGAAGGACTCCAACTTCCATTATCCCCCTCCCCCCCTCCGACGCTTGTAGAATGAGTAATGCAGTCAATACATTTCATAAATAGAAATAAACATGTTTGGGAGGCAGCCGTTTGGAAAAAGCAAATCCTTTGCAGAAAAGGTGAAGGTTTTTTTCTCCCCCCTCCAACCTTCTTTTTTGGATTTGCGTGGAAAATAACGTAAAGAGAGGTCGCTCGGATATCGGAATTGTTGAACTATCTGGGCGGGAAGTGTTTTCTATTGAGATAGGGACAGATTCCATTTAGCATTTGACACAGAGAGATTTTAACTGATGGGAACATTCATACACTATTGTTGTTGTTGTTGATAGTCCTTGACTTATTACCACAATTGAGCCAAAAATTTTCCATGGCTAAAGCGAGACAGTGTTTAAGTGAGTTCTTGCTCTGTTTTATGACCTTTCTTGCCACCGCTGTTAAGCAAATCACTGCACTTGTTAAGTTAGTAACATGGTTGTTAAGTGGTTTCCCCATTGACTTTGTCAGAAAGTCTCAAAAGGGGATGACGTGACCCCAGCACACACCCATCGTCATAAATATGAATCATTTGCCATGCTTCTGAAAGTTGATCACATGATGCAAGGGTCATAAATGTGAAAAATCACATAATTTGTTTTTTTTCCATATATGATGTAACTTTGAATGGTCACTAAATGTAAGTTAAGGGCTACCCATATTTATTAAACTTGTCCTCAATAAGTTTGTTTGTTTGATTTGATTGTTGTTTGAAAGTTATAACTTTAGGAATAATTAGAGGCAAATATAAAAAAAGACATTGAATATCTTATAATAAACGTTCTTACAGCAACGAGATTAGCCTACACTCAAAATTGGAAATTGGAGGATAATTCCATGGATACTATGTTGATTAAAAAAAATTATGGATTGTGCGGAAATGAATATACTTATGATCGGGTTACAAGAGAAAAAAAAAGACTTTTGTATGGTCTGGGAGAAATTGTATGTTTGGATAGACAATAGGAATTAACAGATAAAGTGTAAGATAAATATAAATAATGAATATATGTAGATATGAATAAGGGAGGATGGGGAAAACCATTGCTATGACAAGTTGCAAAAATTATAAACATGACACTGCAACCGTCATAAATATGAGTCAGTTACCAACAGCTGAATTTTGAGCACGTGGCCATGGCAATGGTTATAAGTGTGAAAAATAGTCATGTCACTTTTTTCAATACTGTTGTAACTTTGAATGGTCACTAAACTAACTCAAGGAATAGCTTTATTTGTTTTTTATAAACTTGGGTTGATTATTAGCTCTATATTCTTCAGCAGAGCAGCTTCCAGCAGGAATTGCCTTTTGCTATAGGAAAATTAAATCTAGCTTAATGGTCACAACGAGGGCAAATAAACAGTGTCTTTCTACTCTTGAAATACACTGTACTTGTTATTTCTGTAATGGCTTTTAATGGTTTTTGGCTGCTCTGAGTTTTCCTTTCAGCTGGTGCTTTTGTATTTCTTAAACAGGGAAGGGCTGTTTGCATTTTTTAAGGGGGAAGTCTTTTGGGACTGCTTTAGTGGTTCCTGGTGCTGTCCTTTTGGGATGTACATCCCACAGGTGCTGGCAGAGAAACTATGAGATGATGAATACTAGTCCTGCTTTAAGCACAAAAGTTGGCTGGATATCTTTAGGCCAATCACAAGGTGGATGTGAGTTCTTGTCCCAATTTAAGGATGAAAGCCAATTTGGTGACTTTGGGTGAATCACCAGGAGACAGTGAGTTCAAGACACGAAAGCTGCTTGGGTTTTGGCTCAGAATCCACACAGATTAGATCAACTATTACCTATAAAGGAAGATTCCTATAACTCTTTTAAAAAAATCTCACTGAGAAGGGGAGGAATTTGTACTCTGTTCTTTTTGATATTCTAGACCCGTGATGGCGAACCTATGGCACCTATGCTGGAAGTGGCACGCAGAGCCATCTCTGCTGGCACGTGAGCTGTTGCCCAGATCAGGTCCACTGGGCATGTGTACATGCCTCCCAACAGCCAACTGATTGTTGGGTATCTGCCACGCATGATCAGGGGTGGGACACATGCAGGGAGGTCGCAAGCAAATGTGCAGTCACGTGGTGTGCGGGAGAGTCACATGCATATGCGCAGGGGGCGGTGGGGTTGCATGTACATTGCATTATGGGTGCAGGCACGTGCACACTTTCGGCAAGTGATGACGAAAAGGTTAGCCACCACTGTTCTAGACAGACTGTTGAGTAGGACTTGGTGGGCTACCAAAAAAGATTTCTGAGGTCCACCAAGAAAATGAGACACTGTACCTAAATAAGATCCTTTAAGAAGCACCGATCCAGGTTGCCTGCTGTTGATCCTTGGTAATTTTCTCTACTGGAAGTTAAAACAGCCATACAGGAGGATCCTGCTCCCATTTTACCTGCCCATGTTGCTATATTAGGTCCAGCTGGGTTTTCTTGACAGGGGACAAAGCTGAGGTACAAAAATTGTGACAAAACAATAGGCCCAACAGGTAAGTAGCACCTGTTTAGCCTTTGCAAAGGGCTGGGCTGTGTAGTTTCAGATACAGACAGAGACTGATGGGTCCAAATTGTCCTTTACAGGATACAGTCTCTTTTCCAATGCAGAAGAACAAGCTAAGCCAGTAACTACAAAGATCTACCAGGTGAGCATGGAAGAATTTCTGGACCAAAACTGTACAGACTTGCAAAAATGAACCAAGCTCCTAGAACAACCAACCAGAATGACACATGGATGCCGTTACCACCATCGTTTGCCATCTGTCCTCCTGGGCTGGAGTATTTAACCCAAATCGATTGGTTATTAATCCACCAGAAATACGAAATTCTGGAGCTGATCACGTCTTTCGAAACCGCCAACAAGTACGAAGTGAGAAACAGGCTGGGGGAAATGGTGTATTTCGCCACGGAAGAGAACAACTTCTGTGTGAGGAATTGCCTCGGGTCCTTGCGGCCGTTTACCATGGTGATCTCCAACCACGTGGGACAGCAGGTCATCCATCTTGTGCGGCCTTTCCGTTGTGACGGCTGCTGTTGCCCATGCTGCCTGCAAGAATTGGAAATCCAGGCCCCGCCAGGCTTACCCATTGGCTACATCAAGCAGCTCTGGGACCCCTGCCTGCCCAAATTTGTAATCCAAGATGAAGCCCGCACAGATGTCCTGAAAATCTTTGGACCTTGCATAACATCCGCCTGCTGTGGCAATGTGGAATTTGATGTGACAGCGCTAGACGATAAGACCAGTGTTGGAAAGATCTCTAAGCAATGGGGAGGTGTTCTCCAGGAGTTCTTCACTGATGTTGATTTCCTCGGAATTTCCTTCCCTCTGGATCTTGATGTTAAAATGAAAGCAGTGATGCTTGGGGCTGGCTTCCTCCTTGATTTCATTTTCTTTGAAGAAGGGGGATTTGGTGGGGGAAGATGTAGTGTTTGGTGTTAAAAGCTAACCATCCCTGCATTATAAAACCTTTAGAGAAAGAACTTGTGTTTATCTATTCTTCCTTGGCTAAAACGGGGGCTCAGGTTTGCTTACTAAAGATCGTCTTGGGATAACAAATATTAAAGCTTATTTTTGATAATATTTGGTCCATAAACCTTTCCTGCCCTTGTAGGAGAAGAACTACTTCAGGACACTGTCTGTATTTTGGGCAGACTTTCAAACCCAAATAAAAGAAGATATATGTCATACTGTAGTAGCATGGCACAAAAATTTACTCCTTACAGATGTCCATGCGGTGCAACACAAATATGAAAGGACAACGTATTCACTGTGGTATCATAATGCAATTGTGCTTCTTTGTCATCATGATGGCCAGGTATGAATGCAACTGTTTTTAGGATTTCTGTCATGACGGTGTAAAACGGGATATTTCTGTTTTGAATAAGGATTGAATAAAAAGTACTTCCTCCTCCCTTCCAATTCCATTCTAGTTTAAATTCGGGTGTTTTAGCCGTTGAAAAGAAAAATAATCCTTGAGGGAGCATCGCTTTGTAATCTGTTACTTCATTCTCTACCTGATCACTATCTTTCACTACACATTTCTGTTGACAGTGGATATGCTACTTAAAGTCATTGTCACACTTTCACCACACGCTTCATTAGGAAAATTAAATAGCCACAGTGATGGCAGACAAACAATGACTTTTTCTCTTCAACTGCCCTGCCCTGCAAAATGACTGAAGTAAGAATATATACTGAGTTTCTTGACTGATAACTCCACCAACAAGCCAGAAAGATATCAGTAGGACAACCGGTTTGTGTAGAGGTTAAGGTGCTGGTCTGGAAACCAGGAGATGATGAATTCTAGGCCTGTTTTAAGCAGGAAAGCTGGCTGGGTGACTCTGGGCCAGTCACAAGGTGGGATGTGAGTTCTAGTCCTGCTTTAGACACGAAAGCTGATCTGGTGATTTTGAGTCAGGAGACAGTGATTTCTAGACATGAAAGCTGCTTGGGGGAGTGGGCCAGTCAATCTCTCCACACCAATGGTGGGATTCAATTTTTTTTTTACTACCAGTTCTGTGGGTGTGGCTTGGTGGGCAGGGGAAGGATACTGCAAAATCCCCATTCCCTCCCCACCTCACTAACCTGCTTTCCAGCTCTGTTCTCCTGTCCTGTGTAGGGCAACTAAAGAAGACCCAGCCAATCAGCTGGGACTCAATGGGAGGTAGAGACTAGATGGGGGCGGGTCCATTCAAAGGTGGTATTTGCCACTTCTCCAAACTACTCAAAATTTCTCCAAACTACTCAAAATTGCTGCTACTGGTTCTCCACAACTGGTCAGAACCGGTTGAATACCACCTCTGCGTCCACACAGATTATTTAGATCAATTATTATGTACAAAGGAACAACTCTTTAAAAGAATCTCACGTAGAAGGGGAGGAATTTTTTGCTGTGTTCCTTTTGGATATTCTAGACAGACTATTAAGTAGGACTTGATGGGCTACCAAAAAGATTTCTGAGGTCCACCGACAGACCATCACCACAAAGTGAGGCACACTTTGTACCCAAATAGGACGCTTTGAGACTTCAAAGCAGCTGAAACAGCTCTCTCAATATCTGACCTGCTCCAGGAGGGTTGCCTGCTGTTGCTCGCCCTCGCATCTGCTCGCCTGAAGCATTGGTAATTTTCTCTATTGGAAGTCAAGACAGCCATATGGGAGGATTCTACTTTCCTTTTATCTGTCTGGGTTGCTCTTTTAGGTCCATCTGGCTTTTCAGGAAAGTTCAGTGGGGAAAGCTGAGATACAAAAATTGTGACACAATAATAGGCCCAACAGGTAAGTAGCACCCCTGTTTAGCCTTTACAAGGGTTGGGCTGTGTGGTTTCAGATGTAGACAGAGTCTGATGGGACCCCATTGTCCTTTACAGGATACAGTCGCTTCTCCAATGCAGAAGAACAAGCTAATCCCATGACTACAAAGATCTACCAGGTGAGCATGGAAGAATTTCTGGACCAAAACTGTATGCAAAAATGAATCAAGCGCCTACAGCAATAACGGCATATGGCTACAACCCCAATGCCATGTGGATGCCGTTACCACCTTCGTTTGCCATCTGTCCTCCTGGGCTGGAGTATTTATCCCAAATTGATTGGTTATTAATCCACCAGAAATACGAAATTCTGGAGCTGATCACGTCTTTCGAAACCGCCAACAAGTACGAAGTGAGAAACAGGCTGGGGGAAATGGTGTATTTCGCCACGGAAGAGAACAACTTCTGTGTGAGGAATTGCCTCGGGTCCTTGCGGCCGTTTACCATGGTGATCTCCAACCAAGTGGGACAGCAGGTCATCCATCTTGTGCGGCCTTTCCGCTGTGCTGGTTGCTGTTGCCCCTGCTGCCTGCAAGAATTGGAAATCCAGGCCCCGCCAGGCTTACCCATTGGATACATCAAGCAGCTCTGGCACCCTTATCTGCCCAAATTTGTAATCCAAAACGAAGCCCACAGAGATGTCCTGAAAATCATTGGACCTTGCATAACATCCGCCTGCTGTGGCAATGTGGTATTTGAGGTGATGGCACTAGATGAACAGAGCAGTGTTGGAAAGATAGCTAAGCAATGGGGAGGTGTTCTCCAGGAGTTCTTCACCGATGTTGATTTCCTCGGAATTTCCTTCCCTCTGGATCTTGATGTTAAAATGAAAGCAGTGATGCTTGGGGCTGGCTTCCTCCTTGATTTCATTTTCTTTGAATCAGGGGCAGGAGCACGTAACGAACGATTTACTGTTTGGTCTTAAAATCTGACCATCCCTGCATTATAAAGCCTTTAGAGAAAGTCCTTGTGTTGGATCTATTCTTCCTCGGTAAAATCAGGTTTGCTTCCTCAAGATTATTTTGGGATAACACCTATCCCAAAATAGGGACAGAGCTGAGCCAAGTTAAAAAAGAGAGCAGGACACTTTGTCATGCCCCTGGTGGAGACTGACTCTGAGGAAGAGGAGGAACAGCCAACAGGGAGTGGGAGTGTGGCTCCAGAGGTGGTGGAGGAGGCTGGTGAAGGACAGAGGCCGGCTGAGCAGTCAGAGGAGGATCCAGGCCCATCCCCTATCCATCCTAGGTCACTCAGGGAGGAGAGGATCAAGGAAAAGCAAGGTCTACTCAAGTGGAGATTACCATGATCCTCCTCGTGGCTTGCAGGTGGGAGCTATGTATATACATTTGCAACTGCACCGTTAGAATTTGTAGGAGTCAATTTAGTGTTCACCTTGAAAGAGGTTTATCTTTGCTGGCGTTCTTCCCATGGACTTTTCTCAGTTATTTTCCTGGAGTTTATGATTAGTTATCTTGGCTTGCTTCGGAACTCTCATCTATGCGGTTTGTTTGGGTTTTCTGTTTGCCTCATTATTTACTTTTGTGACTTTAAACTGTGCCTAATAAAACAGTGAAGTTAAGTTGAAGGCCTCACCGGACTTTAATATATGTTTTGGGTTATTTTGAGAGACTACGGGTCATCACACACTCATTCTTTTGCAAATAAACTCCACAGTTAATTTGGATTTTGAATGGTCGGGATCACACAGGAACTACTGAGCAGGGGGCTGGATTAAAAGACCTCTAAGTTCCCCCGCAACCCTGTTATTCTATCTCCTATTAAAAACCATAGCTTTTAAACCAGAATCACTGGACTTACATAAGGCAGTATGCCAAAACCAAATGGACAAATCATCAGGTTGACTACAAGTTTAATAAATACTAGTAGCCCTCAACTTATAATTGTTCATTTAGTGGCCATTCAAAGTTACGACAATAATTGGAAATATGAATTATGACCACCTTTCACACTTCTGACCTTTGCAGTATCCCCTTGGTCACGTGATCAAAAGGGTTTTAATTCTCTCTATATGGGTAGTCCTTGATATAAGACGACAATTGGGCTACAACTTCCATTGCTGAGACATGCAGTCATTAAGTGTGTTGCATTTGATTTTACGAGCTTTTTTTCCTGCTGTCACTAAGTGGATCATCATGTTTTTTTAAGGAAATTTGTTTTCTGCATAATTCGCCTGAAGCCATCTGGGAAAGTTGCAAACGGTGATCACAAAACCCTGGGACCTTGCATTTGTTGTAAGTATATGCCAGTTGACAATCACCTGAATTTGGATCATATGACCCCAAGGGAGGTTACAATGTGTGTAAGTGCGAGGATTGGTTCTAACTCACTTTTTCCAACACTGTATAATTCTGAAAAGTCACCAAACGGTCATAAATTGAGGACTATTTCTATGTATTAAACATAACCAAAGATTTATCCGTCACTAAATCAACATAGATGTTGATCACCTTTGCACCTGCTCACCTGAAGTTCTGATCATTTTCTCTACAGGAAGTCAAGACCGCCATATAGGAGGATCCTGCTCTCCTTTTTACCTGCTTATGTTGCTATTTTAGGTCCAGCTGGCTTTTCATGAAAGTTCAGGGGAGAAAGCTGAGGTACAAAAATTGTGACACAATAATAGGCCCAACAGGTAAGTAGCACCCCTGTTTAGCCTTTACAAAGGGTTGGGCTGTGTGGTTTCAGATGTAGACAGAGGCTGATGGGATCCAATTGTCCTTTACAGGATACAGTTGCTTCTCCAATGCAAAAGAACAAGCTAATCCCATGACTACAAAGATCTACCAGGTGAGCATGGAAGAATTTCCGGACCAAAACTGTATGGAACTGCAAAAATGAACCAAGCTCCTACAAAAACATCCCTAATGGAGCTCTGTTGAAACATGCTAAGCAAAGGAAATGGCGCCATCTCCCAACACAGTCCGTTCCCTGACTGAGCACCACAGATTAGAACAGAACAGAACAGAACAGAACAGAACAGAACAGGTATAGAATTCTTTATTGGTCAAGTGTGATTGGACACACAAGGTGCATATGCTCTCAGTGTACATAAAGAAAAAATAAAATAGATATATCAAGAATCATAAGATACAACACTTAGTGATAGCCATAGGTTGCTAATAAGCAATCAAATCATACTAGTGTTGAAAGGCTGGAAAATGCCTTTCCTTTGAGGATTCAGTTTTCCTGCTGGGAGTGCTCCAATACACAGACAGAGATAGCAACTACTTGGAAACAGGTTTCTTTAATTTTCAGGAAGGCAAGAGATAGCAAGAAGTCTGCGTTCCTGGGGCTAGCCAGCTTTGTGTAATAAACTCCTGATTTTTATACCTTTTCTCCTTTTGTGTGTGAGTGCTTAATGTTTTAAATCCTATCAGGGGGTTGTCTTCATTTCCGCCAGAGGGTAAACTCTGCGGGGTGGTTTGATTGGATTATCAGTTTCATCCTAATGTTTTTCTTATATTTGTTTGGTGGCAATCTCCTGTCTGCTATGGAATTTATTTCTGTGTCTTTTGTCTATTTGTTTTGCTGATTTGGCATGACCTTTTGTTTGTAAGGGATTTCTTTTTCTTGTTTCCCTAGTTTTCTTAATTACTTTGGCTTTTGTCTAGGGGGCTTCTTTCAATACCTTTTATCAAATCTCTTTTCCTATGCAAGTTTGCTTTTATGGCTAGCCTGATGTTCCCCTCGCATTTTTCCTGCTTGGGTGTCACCCCTGTCCTGGTGAAGTTCCCTTTCCACACTAGGAAAGAAAGAAAATATAAATTTAAAGATACAAGCAACACGGTTATAGTCATAAGTGGGAAGAGACAGATAATAGGAAGGATGAGAAGAATAATAGTACCACAGCCTTACTAAATAGTTTGACAGTGTTGTGTGGGAAATTTGTGGACCAACTGCGTGTAGACTTAGAATAACTTTATTATCACTTTGAATGTGCACTAATTGGCGTACATTAAAATGAAAATTGGTTGCATTCACCTCTCAAAGGATGGCCATTATGCATATACCCACCTACCCACACATATATGTCACAGAGAAACATCAGTCTAGTTCAGATGTATACATATACATGGCCTCAACAAAACTAAAATCTGTTTACCAGATGGACGGCCAAGAGAACAAAGCTGTTACGCAATCTAGTAGTCCTGCTAGAAATACTTCAAAACCTCTTCCCAGCGGAGAGCAACAGAAACAGAAACATGGGAGCAAAATTCAGATGCTTAGCAAGTGGTTTGTACTTATGTCCGTGGGGGTGCCTTGCATGACACGCAATCCCCTTTTTGCGGAAGCCAGATTCACTTAATGACCGGGTGACTAACTTATCAACTGCAGTGCTTCACTTCTCAACCTAGGCAAGAAAGATGGCAAAATGGGGCAAAACTCACAAAACTTAACAACAGATTTTTTGCGGGGGGGGAGGGGAAATTTGTTGCGGTCGTAAGTCGAGGACGTCATGCAACAGCAGGAGCCTTCTACTTGGATCCGCTCCATTGTCTCCCTCCTCTTCCCTCCCCCCCACGGCCCTTGGAAGCGCGCATGCGTCCATGCTGCTCGCCGGCTTTTCTTTCCTTGCAGCAGGCGGATGTTGTTTCCCCACCCCGTCCCTCCTGCATCACGTGACGGGAGGGAATGGCATGGCGGCGCCAAGTTCTGCCTCGCTCCTGCGTCGCAGCCTGGTGACGTCAGGTCCGGGCGCTTGGGAGCGAGAGGCGGGGCCGCGGGGGTCGACGGCGATGGGGCTCGCTGAGGAGGAAGAAGCGGGCGGACGGCGGCGGCTTCGCGGCTGCTGACCCTCCGCGGGGAGCGAGCGAGCGAGCGGGGGCGGGGAGGCCTGCGGTCCCGACAGGGCTGGGAGCAGCGGCGGGTAAGGGCGGGCCGTGGCGGTGACAGGCCTGTTTGCCGAGTGGGTCCCGGGCAAGGCCCGGCTGTGGGGGGAGGGGACGGGACGGGGGAAGAGACCCTCAGCGGCCTACTCCGCCGACCATCTGCCTAGGCGGGCCTGGAAAAGGCCCGAATCGAGGATACCCACCTTGTCCCGTCTCGAAAATCCCCCCACCCCCGAGGCGGGCCCTGGAAGGCCTCGAGGTCGGAAGTGGGGCCCAGAAGAGCTGAGGGCGCCTGGGTTGGGGGGGCAGAACGGAACCCCCCCTTTAAAAAAAAACCGAATGATAGTGATTTCTTCAGGGAGGGGCAAACATGTGAGGGACCTCGATCTCCGCTGAGGTGGCCCATTGAAGGGTCTAAAAACGGACCTCAGGGCCTGAATGGGGACGAGCTCAGTAGGGTGGAGGCTTGGGATGGGAGACCATGGAGAGATCCCAGGGAGATAGATGGAGAGTTCTGGCTGTCCCCAGGGGTCAAGAAAGCTGCTGGAATGATTCCTTCTGTTCCCCCAAAATCGAGGTCTAAGGATAGGTTTTTTTTTGGGGGGGGGGGCGAGATACCGGTGTCCCTTAGATGGGAGGGTGGATTTTGTGGGAGTTTTTCTTCTAAATAAAACCTAAGGGTTTAAAATAGGAGGAAAAATATTCCTGGAAGAAATCGTCAACCTCCTTCCCGTTTCACAGTGTACAAACTAGTTTAATACGAAAGTGACTTCCAATTTTAAAATCCTGTCTGATCAGCGAGCTTCCCCTTCCTTAGACCCCTCTCCTGTTGAATTTTAACAGTATGGAGTAGACCAGTCTACAGGCAGTCCTCGAGGTATGACCACAATTGAGCCCCGAGTTTCTGCTGCTAAGCGAGGCAAGGGTTGTGTGTTTTGCCCCATTTTGCAACTTTTCTCGCCATAGCTGTTGAGTGAATCACCGCAGACACATGTTGTTAGGTGAATCTGGCTTCCCCCTTGACTTTGCTTACCCAAAAAGTTGATCGGGTGACTTCAGGGCACTGCAACCGTCATAAATATGAGTCAATTGCCAAACCTCTGCATTGTGATTATATAAGTCAAGGACAACCTGTAGTCAGCCCATAGGGAAATCTCTTTGTCCTGGAGCATGTTGATGCTCTGTTAAATTACAGCGGCATGATACATGCTTCAATTTGATTATTGGCTTGATAAGAAAATTAGATTTGATATAGGCATAATGACCTGTAGGCTGGGGTTCTGTTTGGAAATTCATAATTGAAATGAACACAACAGAATTACTCCATAGATGAAAATCAACACAGGAGAATGAATCAATAGCCTAATTTTTACATTGGCTGCAATCTGAGATTTCTCTGTACTGTATGTGTTATATCTGGGATAAATCCTGTTTGAATTCATAAGTCTTTTCAGAAATAGGCAGTCCTCCTCCCAATATCTCAGCTAATCAACAGATAAACAGATAAACATACAAATATGGCACTATGGCTGTACATGAATAATCAAAGTTAACAAGAAGTAATAGTTGAGCATGTTAACAAGAAGTAATAGTTGAGTTTTGGATACCTATATTTCATCATAATACAATTTCTCCTTTAATGTTAACATGCCGTGAAAATGCGGTTAATGGATTTGTGATATTTAGTGTATGTATGGACACATTTGAAAGTTTTCTTTAATTCCAGGATTTTATTTTTCTCTTTCTTTGTGTAGCAAACAAGAAGGATAAATTGAAGATTATCAAGATGAGCAGAAAGCCTCCACATCGTCCCGGGATCACATTTGAAATTGGTGCTCGCTTGGAAGCCCTGGATTATCTACAAAAATGGTATGGAAACTATTGTAGCTGATCCTCAATTTATGACCACAGTTGAGCTCAAAATTTATGTTGCTAAGTTAGAGACATCTGTTAAGTGATTTTTGCCCCATTTTATGTCTTTTCTTGCCACAGTTATTAAGTGAATCACTGCAGGTGTTAAGTTTGTCACACAGTTGCTAACTGAATCTGTCGTCCCCATTGACTTTGCTTGTGAGAAGTTTGCAGAAGGTGATCAGTTGACCCCAGGACACTGCAACTGACACATGCCAGTTGCCAAGCCTCTGAATTTTGATCATGTGACCATATGGAGGCTGCAATGGTTATAAGTGTAGAATACTATCATAAGTCACTTTTTTCAGTGCTGTTGTAACTTTGAACAGTTACTAAATGAACTGTTGTAAATCGAGGACATCTTCATACGATGCCTGATAGTTCCACCCTAATACATACTTTTATTGAAAAAATGTCTTAAACAACTTAAAATGCTTAGCAGTTAAAAGACCTTGTTCAAGAAATAACTTTTTAAAATTAAGAAATATTACTTTGATGCACAAAAAAGAGAGAGAAAAGAAAAACAAAAAGAGCAAAGTGTAGAAAAATACAAGAAACAGTAATATATTCCAAGTAAAGAATGTAGTGATAAAGGTTTGAGGCTAGAAACCAGGCAACAGTGATTTCTAGTCCTGTCTTAAGTCTGAAAGCCATCAGGGTAACTTTGGGCCATTGACTCAGTCAAATTCATCTCTCAATTTTTGTTGTGGGAAATTAGGAAGAGGAAGGTATATTAAATATGTTTACAACCTTGAGTTTTTTATAAAAATAATAAAGGTGGGATAAAAATAAAGAATGTAATTAAGCTGAATTTTTAAACACATGAAACCATGACTGTGTAATAATGCAGCCTTTACTTCAAGAGATGAGTCAGTTCATAAACAGAATATGAGCTTACAAGATTATAAATCTTTCTAACATTGAAAAATGCCATTACGTCTTTAAATAATATCAGTGTTTGTAATACTATCTGAACAAATTTACAAAATTTAAATTAAAATATAGCAATAGACAGAGTAGCCTATATCAATGAGTAATTTATTCCCTTCCCCGTTGTATGCTTCAAAGAGAGTGAGCTGATATCTTCACTTTTTAAGTATTCTCTAGGGCACCCAGTTAATATTAAAATGTTGAATATGTCATCTTACAATCATAAGACACTTAATTTTTTTTAGGATTCTTAATCTTTAGTTTGTTAATACATAATAATCCAATTCTTTGCTCTAGGGTTCTCGCAAATAACTGACATGGCTTCTGTCAGTCTTTTTGAAACAACATTTAACCAGGTAACTTGTGGATGGCTTTCAGGGTCATCAAACTATATCATTGAAAATCAGCTGCCTAAACCTCACTGAAAGGGATTTGAAACATTTTATTTAAAAAGGCGTTGTAGTAGATCTCCAGCAGTACAGGTAAAATCCTCAATTTACAAATGGTCGAAGTTACAGCAGACCACATAAAAAAATTATAAGCTGGATTCAGCGTTCCAATGGCCAAGCCTCTTCCGATCACTTGATAGTATTTTGGTTGCAGTCGTCTCTTGATTTAAACCTTTTATTTTTGCTGGAAGCTGGCATTTATTTCTTGTTTCCGGCAAAAAAACAAAAACCCCACCCTTTGGGGACAATGGATTCCCTTAATGATTGCTGTGTTTGCTTTGCAACCACCCGCTTAATGACTGGCATGACTTATCCTAATTCCAAGCTCAATTACAGTCATAAATTGAGGACTGCCTGTATTGAAGTGAAGAATTCAGAGTACATCATAAACCACTTTCAACATAACTAATTAAGTCTGGAAGCTTTTCCTGTTTCTGTATGTAGACATCGGCAGACAGGCAGACACACACAAACATACATTTTGTAGCTGTAGATGATTTTGTATTACATAATCAAATTTCAAAACATTGGTAACTTAAATGAGTCAGAACCATACACGTTACGGTGGATAGCCTTAACAAAATACACAATATTCTCTGAATGGATTTCCTGCCGAATATAGGACCAGCCCCAATGCTTTTTGCTTTTCAAAAAATAGTTTAAAAACTGTCTTTTTGCTCTAGGTGCTTGGGTAGTGTCAGAGGTTGGGGAAAGGCCTCTTGAGACTATTTTAATTATCCCCTGTTTTGTTTCTATTTTAAGGACTGAGTATTACTTTAATGAAGTATGGCATGTGTTCTTAATATTTATTTGTGTTGTACACTGCCTAGGGTCACATTCCTTGTGTTGGGCTTATAAAGGCTTGAAATAAATAGTTGCAAGTGTTTCACTTGAAAGACTCATAATATACAGCACCAGGTGTTTCATCTTGCTCCCATTATCTGTGTTTTGTATGATTCAGTTGATTGTTTTGCTTCAGATGCACAGTGGGAATAAATTCCTTTTTAAAAAGTTCTTATACTGTAATAGCTTTATATAATTTTGATGCAGATGGTCTTGTGTTTGTGCTTAAAAGCTGTAATTTTTTTCCTCAGTTTTTCTTCCTTTTTTAAAAAAAATCATGAACTTTGCATACTAAGACAGTCACCTATGATTCCTAGACATCCACTAATTCACAGAATATCTCTTTATAAGAAAAAAAAGTCATCTGTTTTGTAAACAATGGATCCTTTCATAATGCCACTTTTAAGTGCAATTTAGAGAAAATGGGTGATTCTTGTAATACCTTTATTCAGGCATGATCAAAGAGAGACCAGTGAGTAGGCAGCATGCAAATAGCTATCATAAATACACACATTAACATTAAATGGTACCAATTTCACACTAATTGGTTCAATTAAGGATCGTAATATGAGAACGTAAATTGGTTGACATCCAATCAACCAATTGCTTTTGGATCAAGAAAAATATGGTCTCTTGTAAAGTATATAAAAGTCACCAATGGACACCCAAATTAAGATTCTTCTGTGGAAATACACAATTTTCTTTTCTTTTAATTTTTAAAAAAAGATTCAGAATTTAAATTGATTAACTTGGTAAGTATATCTTTCCACTTGAAAGAATGCTTTTATATTTCCCATCAGTAGAAGTGAGCAAGAAACTTTTTTTCTGCTCACTAATTAATAGAAAAAAAAAAGATAATATTGTTTAGCTTGGGAGTTATCCGAAGTTGTAATTCAGGATATTGCTGTAACAAAATGGAAGTCACCAGCTCTTAACACCTAATCAGCTATAGATGTACCTGTCTGATTACCTTTGAGCAAATTCAGGTTTTAGTGCAATGCATATGCTCCACCCCCATGGATATTCCATTAATACAGGAAATACCTGTTTTACCCATTGTGGAGAAAATAAATTTTAAATATGGGACAGGATATTTGATAGGCTTGCTAGCATTGAATTCCTCGCTAGGTATTTTCATGGCAAATTGTTACCCTGCCAAGGAACTCTTGTTGCAGATTTGTGGCTTGCAGGAGTACCCTGGAATTAAAAAATAAAAGTATTCCTTGCAATTTTTCCTTGCAAAATTTCTCCCATTAGGGATTTATCAGGTAACGTAGAAACATCAGGCCTCTGTGTTTATTTATGGGGTTGTTACATTTTGGAAACAAAAGTATGTAAAGCTGCTTCATCCTTCCAGAGGCTTTTTTAAAAAGATGCCAACTAAACTGTTAGAGATTGTAAACTTTTGTCAGTTCTCATACCAGCCACACATGAGACATCTATTAACCATGGAGTACAGGCTGTCCTTGACTTAACAACCACAATTAGAATTAAATTTTTCATTGCTATGCAAGGCAGTTGTTAAGTAATCCAATTTTAAGAACTTTTTAACCACAATTTTGCCAATTCACTTGTTACGTGAATCACATGTTCATCATGTTTGCTGTCTCAATAGTCTGAGTCCTAATTTTACCAACTTTGGAAGGATGGATTGGAAGGCTGAATTAACCATAGAATAGAATATAGAATAGAAAAAAGAATAGAATAACAGAGTTGGAAGGGACCTTGGAGGTCTTCCAGTCCAACCCCCTATACCACTTCAGACAAATGGTCAACCAACATCTTTTAAAAAACTTCCAGTGTTGGAGCATTTACAACTTCTGGAGGCAAGTTGTTCCACTGATTAATTGTTCTAACTGCCAGGAAATTTCTCCTTAGTTGAGGGTTGCTTCTCTCCTTGATTAGTTTCCACCCATTGCTTCTTGTCCTGTGCTCAGGAGCTTTGGAGAATAGCTTGGCTTCCTCTTCTTTGTGGCAGCCCCTGAGATATTGGAACACTGCTGTCATGTCACCCTAGTCCTTCTTTTCATAAGGTTAGACATATCCAGTTCCAGCAACCATTCTTTATATGTTTTAGCCTCTGGTCCCCTAATCATCTTTGTTACTCTTCTCTGCACTCTTTCTAGAGTCTCAACATCTTTCTTTACATTGTGGCGACCTAAATTGGATGCAATATTCCAAGTATGGCCTTAACAATGCATTATAAAGTGGTATTAACACTTCATGTGATCTTGATCCTCCATTTATGCAGCCTAGAACTGTGTTGGCTTTTTTGGCAGCTGCAGCACAGTGCTAGCTCATATTTAAGTGATTGTCCACTAGGACTCCAAGATCTCTCTCACAGTTACTACTGTTCAGCCAGATATCCCTTATACAACACCTGTGCATTTTGTTTTTCTTGCCTAAATGTAGAACCTTCCTTTATTCACCATTGAATTTCATTTTGTTAGGTAACCTTGAGCCAGTCAAGATCGAACTCCTGGCAGTTGGCAGAATTAGCTAGCAATACTACATTCTGACCAATCCACCACCATGGTTCTAAGGGCAAAGGCCAGTTGTAAGTCACTTTTTTCAGTGCCATTGTAACTGCACAGTTGCTAAACGAATGGAATACACTAAAGGAATACCTCTATGATCAATACTACGGTACAAAGAAGAACTATGAGTCAGGCTCATCAAACTGATTTAAGAGTTCTGCCAATCCTTTTCCTCTTCTTTGGAAAGGTACTTCTCTGAAGGGTGTTTTACTCCAGTTTAAACACGTTTTCTAGGACTGGAGTATGGATAACACAGGAATGAGGAAGAATTGTTGATCATCTTTACTTTAAAGTTAAAATGTGCAGCTGTAGAAAGGCTGGGTGGGGGAAAGCTACGAAGGGGTTATTTTGCTGAATAGCTCGGTTTGTTTAGACAACCTGTGGAATGTGAACAATTTGGGTAGCACTAGCTCATTTTGTTAAAACTTACCTTGAATATGTTAAAATAACTGATAAGTACATTTTTAAAAAGTATCTTCAATAGCTCCAGATAAAGCATCTTATAGAATTAATATCCTTTCTCTATTGCTGTACCGATTTCACTGTTCCTCTTTAATGTTTTAGTCTTAAACAGGCAACCGTGCTTAGATTGGATTCCGGCCTAATGCTTTCTTTGGCATGTTGATGGCTCCAAATAGAGGTGGCTTTTATGGTCTTTGCCTTCCACAGTTTAGAAGTAAAATTTCATTTTAGAAAAATTAAAAGCACTGTAATTGTGAAGCGGATGGAATACCTAGGCCGGAGAGTAGCTGCCGCTGGAATTTTTCTGATACTTTTATTATCTTCAAGTTGTAAGATTAATCATAAAAATTCTTTTTGAGAGTAGAATGAAAGTTCATTGCAATGGATGATCTGAAAAGGCGACTTAAAGCTGTCTAATAAGAGCCGGTTTATAAATCCTCATGCTCTGATTTTCTTCCTTGATAAAAATACCTCTGGTCCAGCAACGCAAGGCTACTTTCTTATTTTTTGCACAGCTGTGTAACATGTATCCATCCCTTTCACGCTAACATATCTTACTACCTCAAAAGTAATTTGCAGAAATGTTACAATGAACAAAAAAGATGGGAAACAAACCATTAAGCCAAACTTAATCCTGTTTCATCTTCTCAGAGTCCAGGTGTATATGTGGGAGAGAGGGAGAGGGAGGCTGTGCACTCGCCTTTAAGTTAGCCTTAGTAGTAGTTTTCAGAAGTGGTTTTCCATTTCCTTCTCTTGAGTGCTAAAAGAGAGTGAAGGACTCAAGGTCACCCAACTGGATTGGTGCCTAAGGCGGGATCAGACTTTACAGTCTCCTAATTTTTAGCTTGGTGCCTTAATCACACGAATGAACTAGTTTTCTCCAGCATTCTGATTCTAGATAAGACAGACAGTATAGTAGTGCCCCTGAATGTATAGCTAAAAGCTATGTTAAATTGACTTTTTCAGATTTAATAAATAGAATCTCTGCCCGTATCTTGCTCTTCAAAAAATAAAACAGGAGAACGTTGGGTTGGCTCTGCTATGATGATAATCCTAATAAGAAATTGGACTCATTGACAAGCCATGTACTGATAGGGAAGATAAAACGCAGTGCTTATGGAAAAATGTGGATGAGAAAATTTATTTAATTTTTTTGGAAAGAAAACAGCAAATCTCCATATTGAATCAGCTAACAAGTAAAATCAGAAAGTATTTTTGAAATATGTATATATACGTGACTCAAATCAAGCAAACTGGAGCAGAGAATAATAAGCAACTGTAAGGTGGTATGATAGCAGCATTGGATGCTGAAGTGGTTTGCACGTGTTTAACATCAAATATTAAATATATTGGTTGTTGAAATGAGAGTACTATACTATATTACACTAACTACACTTCACTATTCAAGTCTCTTTGACATTAAGTTGGGCTTCTAAATAACTGTTCATGTGACTGTTTATCATTGGTAAGATTAACAATATAAAATATTTACACTGGGCACTTTCCCCCCTTAATTTATTAACTTAAGCATACAGCAGTTTAGGAAAATGACTATGGTACCTTTGTTATGAATTAATACCTGTGGATCAATCCTAGCACAAAACCCACAACTTTTCCCCCTTGCATGGTTATCAGTGACTTCTACAGAGGATTCATAAAAACACCTCATGTTAGGTGCTGTGTCAATAAGATTTAGAGGTTGAGTATTTTTACCTTTGGTGTCCACGATACTAGCCAAGGAACAGTTGTTCGGTTTTGAAAACAGTTAATAGCAGGGGTGTTTGAAATACGAATGAAAATTGGCAATCCGTATCTTCTCAGTTGATAGAAGAAACTGCTAAGTGGGAGAGTCTTAATTTGAAGCAGCAACTAATAACCGGTCTTACATACTGATGCATTTCCCAACTTTCTGTTTTCTGGTTGGATTTGGATTGACTTGAATTCCCCAGCCAGCAAAGCTATTATAGGAGTTTTCATCCTTAAAGACAAGCTGTTGGGAATAGCTAATATTCTGTGTTTTGTTTGTTATTACGCTATGATCTTGTGTGTGTGAGAGAGAGAGATCCCAACTTTGTGCTTTGTTTTTGCTTCCAGTTAGTTTATTTAAACTGCAGATATTTTTAACTGCTCATGGATTTTGGATATATTACAAAGTGTTTTGAGGGAAGTCTTATGGAAATGTCACAAATCAATAAAGGGTAAGAATTACATATAATGAATATGCACAAATATAATACAGGTAGTCCTCAACTTAGATTTTGCTTAGAAACTATTCAAAGTTACAACGGCACTGGAAAAATATGACTTACAACTTGCTTTTGCACTTCCACCATTGCAATATCCCTGAGATCATATGATCAAATTTAGGCGCCTGGCAACTGGCATGTGTTTATAACAGTTGCAGCATCACAGAGTCATATAATTGCCATTTGCAACCAGGGTGGATTTGATCTAAATCAACTCGATTTAAATCACTAGTAAAAAGGCCCGATTTAAATCAACTTGATTTAAATCGTAACTTTTAAAGAGCCACTGTCATCTTTGTCCCACAGCGTCTCTGACCCACTGTTGACTCACTGAAAGCCCCATTCACTTTAATGGGACAGCTGATGATGCGGCAATGACGCAACAAGATGAGGGATATGGCGGGCAGCAGGTGAGTGGATGCCCGCTAACAGGCACTGCCATGATGGGTCTGAAATGACAGGTGCCCTTTAAATGCAAGGACTCGTTCTTGCTGGCAGCTAGTCTCTTTAATTTTATTATTTGCAAACAAAATGAAGGTTTCCTATTTAGCTGGCAGAGCTTGGATTCATTGAATGAGTTTACCAAAAGTATAAATATTGCAGAATATACAGCCTTATGCTACATAACTAAACTCCATTTCATGCTGAATAAACTAAAATATTAATGTATCTTAAATAAACAACTATCTTTAGATAGATTTTTACTCCAAAAGCATTTTTTAAATAAATTTGATAAAAAAAAAATTAAAATCAAATTTAAATTTTAAAAAATAAAAAAATTGCTTTTTTAAAAAATCCATTTTTATCTACCCCGTTGGCAACTTTTCCAACTGCATATCGACAAACCAAGTCAACAGGGAAGCTGGATTCACTTAATAACCATGGGGAAAAAAAAGGTCATGATACTGGGCACGACTTCACAGCTGCTTTGCTTAGCGACAGAAATTATGATACCCAATTGTGATCGTAAGTTGAGGACTACCTGTATGATCCCATCATACAACGGTGCGGGAATTCAGCCTATTTCTGAGGTACTGGAAGCCATCCCTTTCTCCTAGCCTTTTAATTTACAATACTTCAGGATTAGTAATTCACAAAAACGCTCTGGGTGATTGGAGAACCATTTGTCTGAAATGGTATAGGATTTCCTGCTTCAGCAGGGCGGGTTGGACTAGAAGACCTCCAGGGTCCCTTCCAACTCTGTTATTCTATTGTAGAGAGGAAGCCGCTGAACTATCATTTTTCTGTTTGTCTTCTAAAGGTATCCTTCACGCATTGAGAAGATAGACTATGAGGAAGGAAAGATGCTTGTCCATTTTGAACGCTGGAGTCATCGTTACGATGAATGGATTTACTGGGATAGCAATCGATTGCGCCCGCTCGAGCGGCCTTCGCTGAGGAAAGAGGGCCTAAAAGATGACGAATTTATCGTAAGCATTTCTCCAGTCCTTACGAATAATGGCTTTAAGTGGAAGTCACAGGCCATGATCGCAAGCACAAACGGTAGCCGAGAGCATAGAAAAACGAAACCTTTTAATCCCATCTACAAATTGGGATCGGAATCTCCGTCGCTAAGTAGGGAGGTTGTTAAGTCAGGTGCACCATGCCTCGAAAATCTTTTTTTGTCACAGTTGTTAAGCAAAATCACTGCAGTTAATCACATAGTGTGGCTTAATGCAGGGCTCTCCAACCTTGGCAACTTTAAGGCTGGTGGACTTTTAACTTCCAGAATTCCCCAGCCAGCTGGCTGGGAAATTCTGGGAGTTAAAAGTCCACCAGCCTTAAAGTTGCCAAGGTTGAAGACCTCTGGCTGAATGAATCCAGCTTCCCTCGTTGACTGGTGATCACATGACCCTGGGGATGCTGCAACCGTTGTAAATGCATGCCAGTTGCCAAGCACCTGAATTTTGACCACGTGACCACAGGGATGCTTTGATGGTTGTAAGTGCAAGGACCAGTTGTAAGTCACTTTTTTTCCCCATGCCACTGTAACTTCAAACAATCGCTCAACAAATGGTTGTAAGTTTGGGACTACCAGTAATGTTTGAATAGTGGAAATTTTTCTTTTTCAAAACTAGGCTTGAAGTTACATTCCCTCACTTTGTTCTTTTAAAACAGGATTTTAAACCAGGAGAAGAGGTTCTGGCTCGTTGGACAGATTGCCGATATTACCCTGCAAAAATTGAAGCAATTAACAAAGAAGGTTTGTATCAAGTAACGGATGCAGATTAAGGGATCTTGTAGGTCATCTAGTCCAACACCCTGCACAAGCAGGAAACTATACACCATTTCTGACAGATGGCAGTCCATTCTCCAGATGAGCTGTTCAGAGCATCCAGGCATGGGAGGTGCTTCTGTCTCTCATCCGATAGGCTGGGTTGATTTCTATGGACGTTCCTCCTTGAGGCTCCTCCTTAATTTTTTGTTCAGCCTTTGTTCAAGAAAGACATAATTTTCCCTTGCTTGGGTGGTGAAAAACGACAGGGAAAATTCAAATATGTCATTGCAGGCCAGATAGCTTTTATCTGCCTACAGTCATCACCCCCGCCCAAGCAGGAGACAGTACACCATTTCTGACAGATGGCAGTACAGTTTCTTCTTGAAAGTTTCCAGTGATGAAGCTCCCACAACTTCTGAAGGCAAGCTGTTCCATGGGTTGATTGTTCTCACTGTCAGAAAATTTCTCCTTATTTCCAGGTTGAATCTGTCCTTGATCAGCTTCCATCCATTATTACTTCTCTGGCCTTCAGGTGCTTTAGAAAATAGCTTGACCCCCTCCTCTCTGTGGCAGCCCCTCAAATATTGGAACGTTGCTATCATGTCTCCCCCGTCCTTCTCTTCACTAAACTAGCCATGCTGAGTACTTGCAACTGTTCATCATAAGTTTTAGCCTCCGGTCCCCTGATCATCTTGGTTGCTCTTCTCTGCACTCTTTCTAGAGTCCCAACATGTTTTTATAGTCAGGGAGATGAGCCCTCTCCTGCTGGAACGTCAGGAATCCATTCAGTCTAGTGGCTTTTTGTAACAGCAGTTAAGGTAGACTCCTCATAAAAGCAGATGAGCTGGATACAAAGACAGCAGCTTTTCTCTACACTTCCTTAGCAGGATATAATAATGACGTTTCACTTAACTTGTTATGGCTTAATAGTAGATAGACCTATTCAAGATGTTTTTTTTGGCAACTGTCATATTCACTCAACATTTCAAGGTTTCTCATTGCACAAATGGAGCAGCGTTAAGCTGGCTTAGTGATTAAGGTGCTGGACTAAGGAGAGAGTGTCCCAAATACTAGTCCATCTCCATTTGTGGATGACTTTGGGCAGGTCATTTTTCCCAGTCCAGGACTGCTGTTGTAGGAATAAATTGGAGAAGAGACCACTACAATAGCTGGAATATAAATCTAATAAATAAAATGTCAGTATCAGGAGCTCATTTTGCACAAAATTACAAAAGTACAAAATTAAGTACAGAAAACAAAATCTGGTACTTACGGGGTGACATGATCGCTTTCTTCCAATACTTGAAGGGCTGTCACAGGAAAAAGAGAGTCAATTTGTTTTCGAGAGCACCTGATGGCGGGAGAAGCAGCAATGGGTGGAAGCTCATCAGAGCCTGATTCAACTTAGAAATAAGGAGGAATTTCTCATCAGCAAGAATGATTTATTGGGGGGACCAGCTGGCCTCCTGGAATTGTGGGTGCTCCATTGCTTGGGGTTTTTGAAGAAAAGATTGGACATCCAATTTTCTGGGATAATAATAAGGACCCTGCCTTGGGAAGGAGGAGGAGACCTCCAAGATCCTTTCCATCCCTATGATTTGGCATACAGTTGAAGTCCTTCTATTTTGGAAGTCAAAGGTCAGATATTCATGCTTGTATTCCAGTGTGTCAGAGAGTGGAAAACATTTCTAGCTAATACTTTTAGGAAACCAACTGTGCTTCCCAAACAGTTGTAGCGGTGAAATATGTACTGTATAAGAGCCAAATCCAGTTGTTAAATCAATTTGAAGTGTGCCCTTGAAATGTTTTCATACGAATTAAACTGCAAGTAATTTGTGGAACTCCAATGTGAAGTTCATTTTAAAAAGGTTTTAAAGCTATATCCTAGAAATATTTAAAGTCAAATGCTGAATTTAACTCTCAAAAATATACGCAAGGCTCTGCTTTCAAAGCCTAAGGGACAGCATAATTTAGTCAGGATGAGACTTTGAAGCCAGAAGTCATCCATTCGAACTTTATATATATAAACTCAGTTAGTCAAACAACAGTCTACTTAGGTTAACCTCTTTGCAGATGGAACACAATAAAATATGTATTAAACAGCTTAATTTTTTTTTTAAAAAAAGGCAATATTGCCATCATTTTATTTCTGTGTTCTGATTTGTATTAGGTTATCCTTAAAACGCCTTGAAGTTGCCATTTGTGCAAAACCATTCTATAGCTTAAGATCTGAATGGGTTGCCGGCTGCTTTCCAGGCGCCATTTAAGGCATTGGTATTAATTTGCAAAACCTTAAGTGGTTTATGATCTGAGCCTCTCCCAGCATGAGTGTCTCCATCTGATCAGTTTTTTATGAAAAGCCCAATATACTCCCAAATAAGAATTTTGGCTCACAGTCTTAAAACCTCTTTAATATGCATTTTTAATGACAGGTTTATCATTGTAGGTATTAGTATCACCTTCCATTTATATTTATAGGTCCTGTTTCTAATATATTTTATGTGTTAAGTATCTTAAGTAGTCCCTAAAGCAGAAGATATGAGTGTAAATCAAATTACATGTTCAAAGCTTTAACTTAAGTGCTTTACTTGAGCATTTAGGTAGCTTGAAACAACCAAACATTTTTCAATGCACTGATTGAGCTTTTGGATTATTTCTTTAAAAATGCATTCTTTTGTATGTTAAACTGTGTGCAATATTAATTTGAACAAATGCACTGCTTTAAAAATTGATATTTATTTAGATTTAGATTTTTTTTTAAATCCTGCCTTTATTATTTTTATGAACAATTCAAGGTGCGGTGAGCGTACCTAATACTTCCTCCTCCTCCCATTTTGCCTACAACAATCATCCTGTGCGGTGAGTTGGGTTGAGAGAGAATAACTGACCCAAAATCACCCAGCCAGCCTTTCATACCTAAAGCGGGACTGAGATTAAATGTCACCTGGTGATTAGCCCAAAGTCAACCAGTCAGCTTTTATACCTAAGGCGGGATTAGAACTCAAAAGTTTCCTAGTTTCTAGCCTGGTGGCTTAACCACTAGGCCAGACTAGCTCTCAATATATATTCCCTATATCTCTCAAAATGTTGCATGAATTTGGAAGAAATTTGAAGGTTAAGGATGACATGAAATACCTGAGCTGATGTGTAAGAGTTTATGCCATTTATAGCACTAAAGCAGAGGTCTCCAAACTTGGCAAATTTAAGATTTGTGGACTTCAACTCCCAGAATTCTCCAGCCAGCACAGGATTGCTGGCTGGAGAATTCCGAGAGTTGAAGTCCACAAGTCTTAAAGTTGCCAAATTTGGGGACCCTGGACTAAAGCATCGCTTAAATAAATATGTAAATAACTTTCTCTTTTTGCTGTTGGTGTCCTAGGAACCTTCACTGTACAGTTTTATGATGGAGTGATTCGGTGTCTCAAAAGAATACATATCAAATCCATGCCAGAGGATGCCAAAGGGCAGGTAAGTAGAGTTCCAGTTAGTTTCCATGTTAGATATCATACCTTAATTCCTCATTCATTTAATTCATCTGCATTCCAATTTGTGTTACGAGGTTCACATCCACAGACTCCATTAAGACTGAGGGATCAATCAGATACACTTCAATAAGTATACTTTCTCCTTTCTCCACTGCTTTCTCCTTTTGTTTGTTTCCCTGAAGAAAAAAAGAAAGAAAATTCAAAACCAAAGTGCTATGCTAATGGAATAGCAGATGGAGGAGGGAGATTCATTATTCAATCTCTTTGGCCTTTTCTGTGCCTTCCATGTTAGATCTAGGCTCTTAAATTTTAATTATTGCTAAAAGACTCTCTGTATAAGCTAGGCGTGGTGAAGTTTTGTCATTATTTAAAGGAAATGACTGTTGGGCGGCTCTGAATTATAACTCTGCAGACAGACCACTCTTTTAATGCAGTTTTAGTCCAGGAGTCAGCTTTTTGGTGTCTGGGATGGGCGCAGGAGGTCTGCATTCACAGCTTATTTAAGACAGTTGTGGTTTGATACTGCTGAGTCATGTTTGTGGGCTTGGCAAAGTATTTATTGAATGTCTTCGCTTTCCAGCTGGATATTAGGCAAAAAAAAAAAAATACTGAGAGAGTACTTTTACAGTGGAAAATATTATTAGGGGAGCTCCTTAATAGTCAAGGTTTTCAAGTTTATGTTGGACATCTACCTGGCACTGATGCTTTACTTCAGGTTTCTGCACATGTAACGACTCCTTCCAGTTCTGTGGTTTTGGAAATTATTTTGAGTCTTTTTTGGCCTTACAGTATACTTTGGGATGTTTGATTTCAGGTTGACAGGAAAGTATGCAGCTGTTTTTCAGCAATTATGGTTTGGGAAGAGGCCTTTGAGGCCCCAGAAAAGGAGTTTCAGAGTTACATGTGACTCTGTAGGAGACAAGTAGGCAGAGCTAAGGATGGAGTTAAACATGTCATCAGTTTAGAGTCCTTAAGTTGCCACAAATGATCCAAGTTGAGCCCTCCCTTGAATTCTTTTGACTCATTGAATTTTGTACTGTTTATTATTTTTACAGAAAAAGGCAGTGAACATACCCAACACACTTTTCTCCTAGTTTCCCCACAACAACAACCCTGTCAGTTGAGTTGGGTTGAGAGAGAGTGAGTGGCCAAAGATCACCCAGCCAGCTTTCATGGCTAAAGTAGGACTAGAACTCGCAGTTTCCTTCTTTTCTAGCTTTAACTTTTGGCCAAACTGGCTCTCTAGTTGACCAGATTCTTGGGTATGAATCTTCCATGTTGCAATCTAATGGATGGTCCTGATTCTTTGTGCCTAACAGGCCCAGATTCTCAGGCTGTTCCCATTGAATGAAAAGATTGTTTAAAGTCAGGCTAAGGAAGAGCTGCCCTTAGAAGCTCTCTTGCCGGTCCAGTAATCCAGTAAGCCACATGATAACAATACTGTAGCATGTAGACTTACATACCATTTCACAGAGCTTTACAACTCTCTCTAAGTAGTTTACAGTCTCAGCATATTGCCGCTAATAATCTGGGCCCTCATTTTACCGACTTCAGAAGGATGGAAGGCTGAGTCCAACTTGAGCTGGTGAGGATCAAACTCCTGGCGGTTAGTTCAGTTAGCAGTAGCAACAGCACTTAGACTTATATACTGCTTCATAGTGCTCTACAGCCCTCTCTAAGTAGTTTACAGAGCCTGCCAATTGCCCCCAGCAATCTGGGTCCTCATTTTACCAACCTCGGAAGGACGGAATGCTGAGTCAACCTTGAGCCAATGAGATTCGAACTGCTGGCAGTCGGTAGAGTCAGCCTGCAGTACTGCTCTCTTAAATCACTGCACCATCATGACTCTTATGAATAGTCTGATGCTCTCCAGTGGAGCACTTGGGGGGAAAGGAACCTGTTATTCTAAGCTATGGATATTTAAATAGTAAAATTTAAATTATTTACTTATTGGCTCACTCAGTAAGATGCTGGGCCTGCGCACCGCTGAGGTTGGCACTTGATGGCTTGATTCCTGTGAGCTAATAAAGCCTGTAGGGACAAGAAAGGAGTCTCCTCTGATTGCCTACTGGCATTCAGGGGTCCCGTGGGTCAAGATACCACTGCCTGAAAAAAATTCCTAGAGGTAGCCAGCCACCTCGGTGATCCCTGACTAGCATGTGCCATATGCTAAATAAATAAATAAATCCTTATGGCAATTTTTATCCTTTGTTTAATGGTCATTATGCAAACGATGCACACTACCATAGATATCATCACATTAAGAACACTTTTACTGCTTTGTCCAGCCGATTTCGGATGCACTGGTTTCTCCAGTGTTCCCTAAGATGTTCAGATGTGAATTTCCATCTGATGTCCATTACATTAAGTCCATGAAAAGAAGGACTAGGGGAGACATGATAGCAATGCTCCAATATCTCGGGGATTGTCACAAAGAAGAGGCAGTCAAGCTGTTCGCCAAAGGACAAGAAGCAACGGGTGGAATCTCATCAGGGAGAGAAACAACCTGGAAATAAGGAGAAATTTCCTGACATTTAGAAGAATTAGTGGAACAACTTGTCTCCAGAAGTTGTAAATGACACCATCAGAGAAATACACGTCAGCCACCCATCACTGGAAGTTTTAAAAAAGACATTGGATGACCATTTGTCTGAAGTGGTGTAGGGTTTCCTGCCTAGGCAGGGGGTTGGACTAGAAGACCTCCCAAGATCCCTTCCAACTCTGTTATTCTAAATCTAGGTTTTGCAGTACTCTCATGTTCAGATTTTGAGACTCCGTTCTAAATGGACTCAAAAAACGAATAATATCCAGTGTGCGCTCATTAGGGTTGGTGCTGAGCTTCAATGTGGCTTACGTGGTTTTTGCTGAACATGATTTGTGAATCTAGGTGACAAGCAGGAAAACAAACCAGAGTTTAACGCAATATGCAATCCAGCCCATTGTAGAAACTTGGCTTCCAAGGTAGACTTTTCACTTGTTAAATTGGACAAGGTGTATTACAAGGCAGTCCAACTTATGACCACAATTGAGCCCAACATTTCTGTTGGCTAAGCGAAATATTTGTTAAGTGAATTTGCTCCATTTTACGCCCTTTCTTGCCACAGTTGTTAAGCGAATCACTGCAGTTAAATTAGTCAAATTGTTGTTACATGAATCTGGCCTCCCCATTGACTTTGCTTGCCAGCAAGTCCAAAAGGAGAATCACATGACCCCGGCAATCATCATAAATTTTAGTCAATTGGCAAGCGCCTGAATTTGATCACATGACCATGGGGAAGCTGCAACGGTCGTAAGTGTGAACATTCCTTGTAAGTCGCTTTCTTCAGTGCCCTTGTCACTTTCAGCAGTCACTGAACAAACTGTTATAAGTCAAGGACTGCCTGCAGTGTAGCTGAGCTGATGTTAGCAAATAGTAGTGGCTTATTTTCCAGTACAAGAGGATGGGAAGGCTTAAGGTTTTAATGCAGGTAGTTCTTACCACTGATCGCTTAGCAACCTGTTGAAGTTATGATGGTCCTCCCTGGGGTGACCGCTTCTCCTGCAATCACATGACTTCATGACAGGCATTTGGCGAATATCATGACAGTTTTGCTGAAAAAACAGCATCTACGTTTGTTTTCCAGCAAAACTGATTCATGGCAAACTATTGGTTAACCACTCCTGTGTTCACTTTAGAACCGCTATAAAAAAGGCCATAAAATCAGGTCAGCCGCGTGGGCAACCCACTTTGCTACCATCACAGCTTTACAACTAAGGTGGCCAAGCTTCATTAAAGTCGTAAGCTGAGGTTAACACTTTTAAATGGAAACCTTGCTGTTGTTAATTTACGTGGTGTGTGATGCTAAGTAACTGAAGTACCCATACATTTTCTTGGAAAAGTTTCTGAGAAACTTTTTTTGTAGGTTACTATAAGCTCCTGATTTTGCAAATATATTCATGTCTCCTATAAAAAAACAAAGATAAATGTCATCCTGCTATATGCATGTAGCAGAGAAGAAATTACCAGGAGTCTTTCAGATTTGGTAGGTTTTAGCACGTGCTTTTTAAAGGAAAACACCTGGAGGCTTTGTAATTTCAGCTGTATTTCTTTGCAGAGTTTACTGCATTCTTAAGATTTATGGCATGGTGTCATATGAGTGCTGCAATGAACTCTGATTTCCACAAGATTATTTTAAACTCTGCAGGAGATAAGGTATAGCTATTTACCCTGAAAATATTAGTAAGGTTGGGTAGGGTAAAGTAGAATAGGAAAAGGAATATTCTTTATTAGCTTGTTGGACACACAAGGGATTTGTCTGTGGCGCATAATTATTAGAAGTTTTCTTTGTTCTTACAATATTCTCACAATATCATTCAGATGCTCCTGTTTGAGAAGCCACCTCCAAATCTTAAAATTTATTTTTTTAGCAACAGCACTTAGTCTTATATACTGCTTCACGGTGCTTTAAGCGATTTACAGAGTCAGCATCTTGCCCCCAGCAATCTGGGTCCTCATTTTACTGACCTCGGAAGGATAGAAAACCGAGTCAAGCTTGAACCTGGTGAGATTCAAACTACCGAACAGCCGGTAATGGGCAGTCAGCAGAAGTAGCCTGCAGTACTGCATTCTAACCACTGAGCCGCCATGGTTCCTTTTTTTTTTTTTTTTAAGCAAGATATTAGAATTTTCAGAATATTGTAAGGTTTATTTAGATTCTTTGGATGAATTCCTGGGATACAAGTCACAAACTGAAGAGTTCTATCAGTGCACGGTTCCTTCTTAAGTCTATGCCCAGCAGGTGATAATAATTGCTAAGGGATCAGCTTGTCTTGGATTCACGGGAACAAGCTCTAAGGAAGTCTAAAGTGATGGTCACCAATTACGGTTCCAAAAGAACCAAGGCTGCCTGCTAAGGAAAGATGCAGAAGGACTGAACCTTTAGGGCTACTGCCACTGGCGCAGCATTGACTAGGCCGGGCCAGAGAAGCAGCGTCCCAGGCTTAGGACTTCATTGCTGAAACCTTGCTGAGGACTTCTAAAAATCTGTCGCTGGTGTGGAGTTGACAGGAGAGTATTTGGTGGACTTCACTGATACTCTGTCCAGGTGGAAATACAGTAGCCCTCAACTTCCGACCACAATTGAGCCAAACATTTCTATTGCAAAAAGTGCCTGTGGAGATTTTCAGTCATCCAGGTCATGGTTGTCTCAAAGGTGCTTTTTCAAGAGGCAACTGGACTGTCTTGTGGGGGCAAATCACAAGAAGAACTCTAAAATAATGGAATATTTAATCTTTTTAAAAGTAAAATTATAGAAATAAGATTACAAAGTTGGTCTTCTAGCAACTGTTATGTTATGCTGTAAAGAATTTAGCCTGCCCTTTGAAAATAATGTTTAGTGAGAGTGATCAGAAGAAATGCAATTTTCTGCCACTTAGATGGAATATGCTAATTAACTATCAAATATACTTTTACCACTACTAGATACAATTGTATCCTGCCCAATATGGTGAGTGGTATAGGAACATATTTTTGAAATAAACTTAGTGTACACGTGTGCCTGTGCACATGGGATTGTTTAGTCTTTACAACACATGCTTATTTAATGCAGGGCTTTTTTTAAAAAAAATGTGTAGATATTCTTATTTGAGCTCCTGAGATATCAAGCACTTTAGTGTTCTGTAATGAATGCAGATTACGCACAAATCAGCATAAAGAATAAGATGCTAACACCTCCTTTATCTTAGATATTATAGCAGGTTCCATAATTTGTAGTGACGAACAGTTGTTTTATATATGTGTCTGCTTTCTAGCCTTGAGGTAGCCTTTCTTTATTAAACTTGGCTGACTTTAAATCTTGACTGTTAAGCAGAAACAAGGCAATAGATCGGTACCAATGTGAACTTGGCCGCAGTTTTGCAGATCTCCGGTGGTTGTTCCCTAAAATGATCGCGTTTGGGAGGGCAAGAAATTGCGGAAGGCTGGTGAATGGAGTCATCCAACTGAGAGGCATGTCGTGATAACTTGTCTTTTTGTTTCCATGTTTGTGTTTTATCTTCGATATGATTAGGCGCGCGAGAGGCAACAGATAGCACCGGAGCTGAGATTAGTGACGGATAACGAGCCACGTGAAGTGAGTTTTGTGGGATTGTGGAAGGAGAGGGGAGGGTTCTTGGCACACAGGAAGCAGAAGCTGAGGAGAGGAAAAAACCACGAAAACCTGATGTGGCCAAGACCAGCAGAAGAGGTGTGACAATAGGTGGAAGAGCTCTGAGAGAGAGGGGCAGAACTGTGGTAGAGCCTTGGCAGGTGAGAGCACCAGTCCATCGGAGTGAATAATGCTTCGGGTGGACTGTCTGTAGAGTTGGACAAAGGTCCTCATCTGAAAATGAGCAGTTTATACAGGTAGTCCTTTACTTACGACCACCATTGAACCCAAAATTTGCTGTTGCTTAGCGATACAGTGGTGAAGTGGGTTTCGCTCCATTTTTACAACATTTCTTGCCGCACTTGTTAAGTGAATCACCGCAGTCGTTAAGTTAGTAACACAGCTTGCTAAGTGAATCTGGCTTCCCCACTGACTTTCCTTTTCAGAAGGTCACATAAATTGGTCACATGACCCCCTGGGACATGGCAACCATCATAAACACGAATCAGTTGCCAAAACCTCTGAATTTTGATCACACGCTGCGGTAGTCACAACTGTGAAAAAAAAAAAGGCCATAAGTCCCTTTTTTCAGTGCTGTTGTAACTTCGAACAGCCACTAAACAGGCAGTTGTAAGTTGAGAAGTACCTGTAGTTGCTGCTAAAGAAGTCATTGGTGCAGCTAGAGGTGGTGGAATGATATTTTTGTTTCGTTTACTCATGTTTAAAGCTGTAAAATTATGAGGTCTGGCTCTAATAAATTCTATCCAGTGAAAACAAAAGTTGCAGATCTGTTGTATGTTGCTCATACAGTTCTGAGATAACTGTTTGGATTGTTTGAAGTCTGAGACAGCAGTTCTCCAAAGTGAAAAATAACTTAGAATATTTAACATTAACAATAGAGAATTAACCTATAATACATGTAGTTTGTTGGATGCAAATCTCCAGTTTTATATACGCATAGAAGATGCTGTCCTACTGATACGATTAAAATAGATGGGATAATAGTGATGAAATTCAGTAGACCAATCATCCAAGTTTGATAAATATTTCTTCTAGGAAGGCACAACTTTGCATAGTAATTTAGAAGAAATTAAAAAGTTTCCTTCTTTCTGAACCTTTGTGTAAGATTGATTTTACCACAGAAGATAAAATGCATTTTCTTCATTCATTCATGCATACAGATTTGCACTCAGACTCTGAGTGCAAATCTAGGCCTGCAGTCATATCTTTACCCATGTGTGGGCTTTAATGTACATATGATAGGACTGTATAGTTGGAAATTTTCAATTAAGCCAGTGAGTCCAATTACTTGCTCAGCATGGGAATTCTGAATAGAGCATCCATGACAGATGTCTCCCCTGCCTGAATTTGAAAACATCCAATGAAAGAAAAGTCATTCCCCTCTTTATAACTGATTCTGCTATTAAGTCATCTCCCTCCTGGTAATTGATGCCACTGTCACATTACAGAAAGTTTTCCTAACATCCAAGTAGAACCTAATTTCATTTTGTCCAATACCATAGTTCTGTGCCCTATATTCTGGAATGATAGAGAACAGGTTTTGATCTTCTGTTCCCTTGTCTGGTTCTGCTGCCATATTTGCTTCTGTCATCTTTGATCGAGTCTGATAATGCTTCATTTTCTGAGTCTTTCCTTGTAAGCTTTCAGCCCTGGCATCATTCTTCTTGTTTCCCTAAATCCCTTTTGTTAAATGTCCAGAATCAGACCAAATATTTGAATATGGTGGTGATTGCGTTACATGATTTGGAAACGGTAATATATTACTGCAGCCTAGCTTTGCTTTTGAATTTCTGGCAGCCAGATGATAGGGACTCCTATTCATCTAGTGATTAATTACATTTTCAAAATGTAAGCCTGGCGTCTTCCACCTTCTAATTGTTCATTTGATTCATTTCCCTCCCTCTATGTAGAGTTCTTCCTTTGTCCTTTATTACATTTCATTACATTCCAACCCCTTTTTCTAGCCCATCAAGATCATCGTAAAGTTCGTTTTTGCCTTCTTAGTGGTCCCACTCAATTTCATGTCATCTGCAAATGTGACGTTTCTCTTCATTTACCATTTCATCCCATTCTAATGGATTGTTCCAAGAGTCCTGCTTTTTAAGTGCTTTGTAAAATATGCATTCTTAAGAAAACCTGGCCAAACATTCATCTGACAAATCCACAATGTTGATCTCTGCCTATTTCCGTGGTCCCTAAGTATTATTGTTCATTTTGTGACTTGTTCTAGAATGTACCAATATATGTCAGAGTAACAGCTATGTGTTGTACGTACATCTGTGCAGAAGTTATCCATGTAGCATTTCAGAGTCAACATCCTAAAAGATACATTAGAAATCACAGGTAAAAAACATAGCTTGTCTGCATCACCTTAAGGTGTATCTTTGTCAGAATGGTGACCCAATTCAATTTATTGCAGTCATAGACCAGAGACCAGAACAAATAAAAACACTCAGTAAATGTACAATTAAAAATTCTAGTATAAAATAATAAACAGCTAACATCTATGATAAAATCCAGTCTGGCAATTATACATGGTCTAACCATACTAAAATTACAACCCATAAACTCTGTGGCCCATAGTCAGTTTAATACTAAAAGGGAAAGAAATAAGCAGTGCAAAGGGTTTGCCCCATTTGTATAAAACAGCTATGGTGGATTAGACACACATTTCCGATGAATCCCCAGTACTGCTGCGCAGAATCTAGCCACCTGCACTGCAGTTAGGGACTGTTCGTCCTTAAGCAGCTATTGGTGTAGAAACAGCACAATCTGAGACACAGCCTAGCCTGGTGCATATTAGAGTAGTTCTGACTTGATTTTTAATTACAATAGATACTCTCATATTTCTGTAGCTATTGTAAAGCAGTTAAGACAATTTAAAGTCTTCGGGTATAAAAGTTTACAAAATGGAGAACAGCTAACTTCATGTTCTAGACATTTTCTTTCAAAAGGCATCCAAAGAATCTGCGATAAATTAGTAACGGATACACTAGTGCTGTATGGACGATGCAGTTGCCTTAGTAGGGTTTTATTTTTTCCTGGCATGAAGATTAACCTTGGCAAGCAAAATATTTGTTAATATTTGGAATCAAAGAGTTGGCACAATTTCAAAGAATGGGAAAGATTTCTGCCCAATGCAGTACAGGAATAGATAATTTTATTTATTTATTCAACCTAGAGGCTGCACATAGATAGTCAAATCTGACATGGAGGTTTCTCAGTTTTATACAGTACCTTCTAGGCACCTGATGCTATTTCTAACATTTTCTAGAAGTCAATTTGCCAAATCTAGAGAGGTCAGCAAGAGCTGCTTAGTCTAGAACATAACAATTTAGTGTAGCCCAAATGAGATACAGAACATTGTAGACTTTTTAACAACATTTCATTCCTAGAATGGAAGCTTGGGCACCCAGGATTAACTAACCTGTCATCAAAATCCTTGTTTCTTTTTTTAAATTTACAAGAAACAGTAGAAATAGATATTCTTCAGCATGAACAATTTCCCCTTTAGGATACCTTTCTTGTTAACAGTTTTCTTCAAAGCTGGATTTTAATTTGAGGCGATTGTTTTCTTTTGTTTTCTCCCCTTTTCAAAGGATTGGATAGCTTTGGTCAAAGCCGCAGCAGTGGCTGCCGCAAAAAACAAAGCAGGGGTTAAGCCACGGACAAGCGCAAACAGTAATAAAGACAAAGAGGAGAGAAAGTGGTTTAAAGTACCTTCAAAGAAGGAAGAGACCTCAACCTCAGCAATTGTCCAGAAAGTCCAGAAGAAAGAAGAGCAGCCCACATCCAGCGAGACATTTGGTATATATAAGTACATTTTATTGTATACGTGGTTTTCCCTTTAAAATATTTATTGATTCGTTTGTTTGTTGATTAAATTCACATGCGGCTGTGCTGCCCCACTCACTCACGCACACACGTCAGTGTGGTTTAGAGAGCTTATTAATGTTCCCCAGCAAGTCCCTTCACCCAGCCTCAGAACTGTCCCAAATCAATCCAGCCACGAGCAGGCCAAGGTGAATCTACAAGGCAATGGCCCAGTGATCCATAAAACAATGGAAAGTTGTTCCAGTGAATAAGTCCACCAAACAAACTTAATCCACCAGGTCAAACTGAAACACACCCTCAAGAGCTCACTTGGCAAGAGAAGTTCAGAATCTCAAAAGTCCAGCAGGAAGCATGTGGAACAAACACACACAGCCAGAAACCAAACACGTTGTTCCAGCCATGCCTGCCTCTGCCTGCTGTGATAAATACCTTTTTGGTGCAGGTCCTCAAGACGGACGGGGCCTTCTCCCGAGGAATCTATCAGATCTCCATTGCTTTTGTCTTTTCTCTGCCCTGCGTGCTCTCGGAATCCATCACGGAAGGCAACTCCTCCTCTTCACTGACCATTTGCCCCTGTAAATTGTCCCTAGACGAAGCCCCCTGTAAATCTCTTTCTGGTGGCTGTGCAGAGTCATTAATTAACCCAGTTCCTGACGTGCCAGGAATTAGCTCATTCTCCCTCTGAGGAAGAATCTGAGGAGTCGTCCAGGCGAGACATCACAGCTGCCCATCTCACTGTGGAAGCAACTCTGGGCGGCATATAAATTACAGGTGGATCCTTGACTTGCTACCAGAATTGAGCCCCAAATTTCTGTTGCTCAGCGAGGCAGTTAAATGAGTTTTGCCCTATTTTACATCCTTTCTTGCCTCGCTAATTGAATCATTCAGTCGGTAAGAAAATCTGACCTCACCCATTGACTTTGCTTGCCAGAAGCCAGCTGGGAAGGTTACAAATGGTGATCACATCACACACACACACACACACACACACACACACACGGAACTGGGCAACTCTTACCAATATATGCCAGTTGCCAAGCATCCGGATTTGAATCACGTGGCCATGGGGCTGCTGCAATGGTCATAAGGGTGAAAACTGGTCCTAAATCTTTTTTTTTTCAGTGCTGTTGTAACTTCGAACCGTCTAAACAAGTAGTTGCAAGTCAAGGACTACCTGTTTTAATAAATAACACATTGACATTGGTCTGTGATCCTATAATGGCGGTTGCTGATGTACTTGTTGAAGTTGTTTAACAGCAGGTTGCAAGCACAAAAAACATACGTCTTGCCTGATACCACCGCATGTTAATAGGGCTTTTGAGAAATGCCTGGATGAATCTATGTGAAGTTCCAGGCATAATGTGATAAGAAGATTTTATTTTTGTCTTTGTGAAATATTATTACGCTCCCTTTAAAACATAAGAAGGCACAAAGACAGGCATTTGGGTGAGCTTGTCGTATTCATATTTTTATCTCCTACTTGTTCTTAGGACAAAGCAGAGCGGGGAGCATTAATTAAGGGCAAGGATAACAAAGGAAATGTTGCATTTGTGCCAGTAGCTATGTGTTTGAGATACATTATATCAGTGATAGAAACATCCCGCGCACATGCTTGTTAGGGCCACGCTCTGGAAAAGCTGAACTTCCAGGTAGGTTCTAACGTGCATGCGTGCCCGATAATCAACTGGCCAGCACGCATGCGAAGGCCAGTTTTCGGCACTGCTGGGCGCGAGAAGGATGATAATCACATGCGCATGTGCACTAGTAACCCAGAAAACCAACAGGCAAGGCTGCACGTGCCAGGTGACATGTCTTCGCGTGCCACAGGTTCGCCCTCACGGCACTTATACTATTGCCATGGCTGCCCTTGTGATTGTTCTAAGGCTTTTGTACAATTCATTTATCAAATTTTTAAAACTGCCCATCTTACCTCATAGAAGGATTCTGGGTGGTATACAATAAAAGAGAAAAATAAAAACAGTATAAATAGTTAACATTTCAAAAAAGGTAATTTTGATTAAAAATTAGTGTTAAGAATTAATTGAAAGGCGAAGTGGGGGGGGGGGGAACCATCCCCAGGGCTTCCTGTTCCTTTGTGCTCTCTAAGAAAGAGCCATGTTTTCACACCTTTCTGGAAAAGCAGGAAAGTGAGGGTCCCACTCCTCTCTAGGAGGGGTGAGAATGTTCCACAGGATGGGGGCAACAACAGACAAGGCTCTCTGCCTGCACTCTGCCAGTAGGATGGCAAAGTGCAGTATTAGCTGATAATGCCACGTCTTTCCTTTGTAAATGTTTAAATAACCTATCTTTGCTGGTTATTTCATCCAGAACAAACACGTGTGTAAAATCTAACCAAAATTGTTACTGGTTCAATAAAAAAGCTATTGCATTAATGTAAACATAGCCAGATTCAAGGAAAAATAAATCACCTCTCTTACTCATCCGGAAGAACCAGCTTTTCCTAATCCAGGTTCTTGAAGCTAACTGTGATGATACCAGGAGGGCTAGCTGGGTGCTGGGAGGTATGGGTGTTTCTATATGCAAGTTCTCCAGGTCTTTCTTCCAGTTACCAACTGCCTTGACAAAAAAAAGGCCATTCTGATCTTAAAATCATTGATAATTCATATGAAGAAGGATTTGCTTTCCCCCATCTCCCCCCGCAAGCCTCTCCTTTTTTTTAACTGCTACCTGCTTGACCATTATTTTTGTCTCGTGTGACACTGTGTGGGGATTTGGAGAAATACCACAGTCTGAGTACGACGGTGCAGAGTGTGGGAAAACTCAATGGGGCTAAAAGGTATACGGGCAAGGACTGTCACTCCCTCAAGGTAGACCAAGTCAGAAAACAGATTTGACAAGAAAACCTGGAACCTTAATTGATCCAGGTTATAATATCAGAATCTGGAAATCCTTATTCTAAAGAAAGTCAAGGCTGGGCAGTCTTGAGTTTCTTTCTTACACTTTCAGGATTTCTCTGGGTAAGCTCACGCTTTATTAAGCATTTCCACATGTTTTCTTCAAGGCCAACTCTCTATTCCTCTAAAGGAGAGAGTCTTCTCTACTTAGACTAGATTAAGGAGTCCTTGGTGGCAGAGTGATTAGAATGCAGTATTGCAGCAAATTCTGCCCACAGCCTGGAGTTCGATCTTAGCAGCCTCAAGGTTTATTCAGCCTTCCATTCTTCTGAGGACGGTAAAATGAGGACCCAGATTGTTGAAGGCAATATGCTGACTCTGTCAACTGCTCAGAGAGTGCTGTGAAACACTATGGAGCAGTATATAAGTCTGAAGTGCTATTGCTAGTAAGGGACTGAACTGGTCCATGTAAAAGACCTGACAGAAGTAACAAAGGACCTTCTTTGGACCTATCTACTATGAAGTGGCTGTGCTGCATACTTGTGTGTCAGAGAGTACATGTTGTGTACCTTAAGAGATCATCTCCCTGCCCAAGCCTCTTATTAAACTACGTACCTTTTCAGAAGACTTAGATGAAGATAGAGGCTCTGCAGAGCCTATGACTGATATGAGTGATTTGGGGGTCCCCAGTGCTTTACTCCTGGGAAATTTGTCCTCGCTGAGGTCATTCTAATAGGTGCAGATCAGGATTTCATGGCTTCCACTGTTTTAGAACGTACCTACGTCATGTCCTCGATTTGGGAGAAGTACAGTTTTTGTATAGGGTTGCACTCACGTTAAAGGAATAAGTTGGCCACTTGGGAGTTCTGTGAGTCCCCATGTTGACATTGAACAGTCACAAAACACCTGGCTCAAGTGGAACTCTCTGTCAGCTTTGGCTGTCAAACCAGGTGCTTCCTTACTAAAAGCCCTGGCTTTTCCATGCGCTGGAAAGTTGGATTGTTGTGGCGCACTGTTCATGTTCTTCAGTCTTCATGCATTCCGAGACAACCATCCAAAAATCTCAGATAGTCTTTGGAAAACCTGAATGAGAATGCTCAGGGGAGAACAACAGACCTCTCTAGAATTTACGGTCCTAGAACAGTATCTTTTGCACAACCCTAATAAAAAATTATCTCCAGGGATTTAATTACGACTTCTAATGTTATCTCATAGTAGTATATGGAGGTAACTACATTGTAAATATTTATCTAGAGGAGCTTTTAAAACAGGGGGCTTATATATGATTTCTTCTTCTTTTATGTAGCATTTCCTCTGGTGGATGTCCCAAAGATTGCCTTTGTACAGGCAGAGAATGCATTAGCACACAAGAGGAAAAACAATCTAGGCAACTCATTTCAAGCAAAGAGGGCTCGTCTTAACAAGATCACTGGTAAGTTGTCATTTGAGATCAGCTACCGTGCTTGTTTAAATGATTGATTGCTCTGATCTGAACAGTTGCAGGACACTAAAAATGCCTAATCTAGTCTTCTCCAAAGCACCTGAAGGCAAGATAAGTAGCAGGGGATGGAAACTGATCAAGGAGAGAAGCAATCTAGAAATAAGGAGACAATTTTTTGACAGAACAATTAATCAGTGGAACAAGTTGCCTCCAGAAGTTGTGGATGCTCCAACTTTGGAAGCTTTTTTTAAAAAAGATTGGACAACCATTTGTCTGGAACGGTATAGGGTTTCCTGCCTATGCAGGAGGGTTGGATTAGAAGGCCTCCCAAGGTCCGTTCCAACTCTGTTACTCTGTTATTCTGCTCTGTTAAATCTCTACTTAAGAAGAAATGCAAACAATGTTAACTATTTGCATTATAAAACCAACTAGAAAGCCAGTTTGGTTCAGTGGTTAAATCTCTGACCTAGAAACCAGGAGAGCATGAGTTCTAGTCTCACCTTAGGCATGAAAAACCAACTGAATGACTCTGAGCCATTCATTCTCAGCCCAGCTCGTCTTGACAGATTTGTGGCTGTGGTTGTTATTCTAACTTACATGGTTGCCCACCTGTCCTAGAAACGCCCAGCAGCCAACAGCGTAAAAACATGGCATTCCATTCAACCAGAATTCAGAACCATCGTAAGTACATGCCCGTTGCCAAGCGTCTGACTTTTGATCACGTGACTAGGGGGATGCTGCAACAACCATAAGTGTGAAAAAAGCTCATAAGTCACTCCTTCTCCCCCTCCCACCCCGAGGTGTAGTCATTTTGAACAGTCACTCAACAAATGGTTGTAAAGTGGGGAACCGCCTGTACTGAGAATAAGCCCTGGGATCTACCCGTAGGATCCTCCTTGACCAAATGCCATGGTGGTTATTTCCAAAAAGAGTCCTATTTTTGTGCTGTTTTTTTTCCCCTTGTACAGGATTGTTGGCATCCAAAGCTGTCTGGGCTGATGGTGCTGAAAAGAAAGAAGACCGCAAAGAAGCAGCTCCAGTCTTGGAGCAGGTATGAAATTGTAGAGTTGATTCTTTTCCGAGGGCCATTCTGGAACATACTATGGGAAATAACCAGATCTGTGATGTGAATATTGTCTTGCTAGGCAGAATCCGAGAGGCCACTAAAGAACGATGTGTATGTGTGTATATATATCTATCTATAGATATATATACACACCTCTGCGTAAATGAAGGTCATGAAAGTAAATCTGTCGCTCTTAAGAATGCCTAACCCAGAAGCCAGTTCGAGATTCTGTCTGGACTGGACTTCTGCCGTTTGCCTTTAGGTCAGAGAGTTGGATGTCTTAATTTATGGTTACCTTTCTTTTTGTCGTCTATGGCAGGGTGTCAAACTCACGGCGTCACAGCAGCGCCACATGACGTATTGGGACTGTCTCCCCCCCCTTCGCTAAACTGGGCATGGCCAACATGAGATACATGGGCCGGGAGTTTGACAGCCCTGATCTATGGAGATTGTCAGTCATCCAGGTCATGGTTGTCCCAGTGTTGCTTTTTTTTTTCAAAAGGCGACTGGACTGTCTTGTTGTTGTTTTTTCTCTTTTTCTTCGCTTCTCATCCAAGAAGCATCTTCAGTTCATGAAGGTCAGAAGATGCTTCTCGGATGAGAGAAACGAAATGTTTTCAAGAGGGGAAAAAAGAAACAAAGAAAGTCCAGTTGCCTTTTGAAAAAAGCACCATTGGGATTTTATTTTTAATTTTCATTAGCAAAACATTCCGAGAATCAAAAACAACAAACAAACCTGGATGTCTTTTCCCAAATACTGTTACCCTTTGCTGAAATAGTGCCAACAAGTGACTTAAAAGGCCCTTGACGCAAATTGAACACAGGGGTTTTAACATCTACCAGAACTTCTTCCAAGAGAAGTTTCCTTTCTGTTGTAAGAATTGGTGGTTGTGAACGTATATGTGTTTATGGAACTGTTCAATGAGCCATATTACTAACCCTCCTCCTCCACCTTATCCTCCTTGGGTTAAGCTCTAGATTTTTAAATAAATACTAAGAAAGAAAACACATTAAAAACCTCTTGGATTTGGTTTTAGTTCACATCTAAAGCAGGGATGCCTGCATTCTCTTTTCATTTTTCTGCTCCGTTGGATTTTTTTTTCCTGTCTTGCATTTAATGCATAACTATGACTTCTAAGAACTGAGCAAGATGAGTTCATACTAAGAGGATAGTTTGCTACTCTCTGTACATTGGAGCGGTTCCCAGGAAGTCACACCAATGTTGAGATGTCAGTTTTGCAGATCTTGTTCTGTAAGCCACATAATGTAAAAAAAAAAAAAATTAAAAAAAAAATTAAATGTGGCTGGTCTTCTTGGACTCTTAACTTGTAGACTGATATTAACGCTAGATATTTAACGGCCTATAAAATATGAATTTGAAAACCCTTGATAGAAAACATATAACCAAAGATAGAGAAAATTGGTGAAGAAAAATTGGAATGTGAAATGGAAATTTGTTGCCTGAATGAAAAAAAAATTCATTAATGAGAAGTCAAAAAAATACATTATTTTTTTTTATCTTTTAAGCCAACCGTGGCATGGTTCCATCCAAGTATCAGTTTTAGGTCTTTTAAGTTATACATGTGTAGACAAAACCCTGGCTCCACTTTTAAACTTGAAGTTGTAACCATAATCTAAGTGGGTTTTCAAATGATGGTTGTAAAGAAAATACATGCAGTTAATATCAGTGTGCTCAAATCATGTTTTATCCTGGGAGGATCCAAAACTGGGCTGCAGATTTGAAATTTGTTTTCTAAGGCATACATAATTTTTTAGGAATCAGTGGCTTCACAATGCCAAGCTGCCTGCAGCTAAACATTGATGGTTAAAAAGACATAATGAAAAGATATTCAGATTGTCTCCTCTGGTTGTTAATTTCTCTTCCTGCCTTCTGGTTTACAATATCTTAAACCTAAACCCTCAGGTTACATGTCACAGGTACAGTAGTCATTTAATTGTGTTATTAGGATCTGGCCTTGTGTTTACTTTTGAACAATATCTGCTTAGATTAACTAATTTTCATTAAGGTTCTTTCTCATGTTTAATTTTGTCCTTGTTAAAGAGGTTTAAGCACCTTATTAGAACAAGTTTTCAAAACCTTGTTTTAAATAATTTTGTAACTTTGAAAATAATGGTTTCTGTAGTGATGTCTTTCACACGTGAAGATGAACAATAAAATCATTTATTTACAAGCTATGGCTCTAATTAATTTCTGGCAATTTTCTTACCAAGCTTTAGCTATGGTCTAGAGTCTTCCAGTTGTTTCACATGAACAAATGACGCTCAGTGGACATGCATAACCGGTCCAGGGATAGCATGGGTGACAATTGAATGGAATGTTTGCTCCACCAGTCTTTACATCATATTTCCATTACATTGAACGTAGCAAGGACATTGAACGAGAACCACATTCTGTCTTTATCAAGCACAACACTAATCCTATTGTGATTTTGGGGCAGTTTCTTTGCATAATCCATGGACATGGTTAGGGCTGCTTTACCTCGTTTATCTAGTCACCCGTGCCTAACATCCATCTTTTGGTGCAAAAGTTCCAGCCTGGAGAACACATCGTGAATTTGATTCTTATTATGAAAGTTTGCTTCTTTTGTTTTTAATGAAAAGGCAAATGCTTCCTGAATTTTCCCCAGCGCTTTAATTGAAATGCTTACTGGCCCAATATTTATATCTGCTAGATAAATTGTGTTTTGAATTGTCTGTGGGGGATAGCTCTCTAGACATATATGTCATATGCTGGTATTTGTAAATTGGGGTTATGTTGATATGGCGATTCATTATGTATGCTGCACAAAACAGAGGTGGAGGCATTACATTTTGAAAATGCATGCTTTGCTTTTCCAACTTGATAAGATGACACATCTTTTGTTATTGCTTTTAATTGATAAAATTTTGTGATGCTTTTTACAGCTCATGTGTAGGTGGTATCCAGATTATGTACTAAAATACAGAATATAGCCTATGTTTGTTTGTTTGTTTTAAAAAAAACTAAAGGGACCCTGCCAGCCTCTTCATGTCTTGTGTACAGACTGGCCTACATAAGTGGAATTTGTGGATTTTAATAACCACTCATTTAATGCTAAGATTTTGAATCTGGCAATCAGGAAGTTTTATAACACATCAGAGATTTATAATCGCGAACGCTTGATTGCGCTTTTTAAGAAATATTGTAGAAATTCCTGACATGGAAATATGGCAAAATTTGGTCAAGTCAAACAGATAATTAGTATGTTTGGAAGAATTAAGATGCTCAGTCAGTAAGAATGAAGAGAGGTGTACGGCTTCACATCCTGATCCAGAGATCAACATAAATTGCAAGTGGAAGGGTTTTCTTCAGACATGGAAGAAATCCCCTTTCTTTTCCACCTGCTGATGTACAAGAATGCTTGTATGGAACATTATTTCCCTGTGAAATGAAGAGGGAGATGTTCACAGAAGAGGCCTTGCAAAGGCATGTCACATCTCTCCAGCTTGGAGCAGATCACTGGATTGGGATGATGGTCTTTGGCCGAGTCCCTTTTTAAAATACTAAAATGCTTAATTTAAATTTTTCTTTCCTTCTGAAAAAATGTTTAAATGCTAAAGTTGCTTTTTTTAAAACAAAAAAACAAAAACAAAAATAGAATGCAAGAGCTACAATGAAGAAAATGCAATAAAAGTATCAATTTCTTATTATTTATTCAGGAGATATCACCTAAGCCTCAAAGTCAGAAAAAAAATGAAGCTGATATTAGCAGTTCTGCCAACATTCAGAAATCGGCACTGCTGCCCTCCAACTTGTCTTCAGGAAAGTCTCGCAGCAAGAGATGCAAACAAGAATCTGGAGATTCTGCAGGGTGTCTAAAGCCCCTTAAAACGCCATTTTCCCCAGAGTTAATACAAGTGGAGGATTTGACCCTGGTCTCCCAGCTTCCTTCTTCTGGGATAAATAAAACTAGTGAGCACAGACATTTTAAAACATAACCGTAATTGAGAAGTCATCATTGGTGGGTGGTGGTGGTTTTGTTTTGAATATGGCTTGTTGATCCTAAGTAGATTTTTGAAAAAAAAAAAAAAAAAGCAAGCAAGCAAGAAACAGGACTTCAAGGAAGGTATGTCATGGAGTCTAACAGTAATGTAATTCAATTCACCTGAAAAAAAAAATACAAGAAAAGTTTTCTTGTATCTTTAACATCTGAGGAACAGAAGAAAATTTAAAAGCAACCAACTGCTCTTCCAATTTGCAAAGTTTTCCTTGTCCTGTTGCCTGGAATCTCCTCCCCTCCCCTGTCTCCCCTCCACTTCCTCTCCTCCTACTCTGTCTCTCCTACCCTACCCTAGCCTGTCTCCACTCCTCTCCACTCTACTTCACTCTCCTCTCTTCCCCCTCAGTTTTTCCCAAATTATACCAGGTGACTGATTCAAGACTGATTTTTGGTTTTATTCCTCTTGAGCACACACAATGCCTCAAACTGCACAGAACAGCAAAGCTTTTGTGATCTTGCTGATTAAAGAAGAAGGAGAGCTTTCCCTGTGTTTTTTGTAGCCCGTCTTATCTTCTTCTAGCATGACGAGCCAACTCTTTATTTTCTCCATTACTGGTTAACAGGCAGCGGTATTCCACTTTTGGGATAAAGATCCAAAAGTTGCTTTCTGAGACGAGACCCAGGAATGTATCCCTTGAAATCTCTACCATTTTAGAAGATGCCCAAGCATGTTCAGCATCAACAAAAAAGAGGATTTTTTTTTGTTCCCTTCCTCGTGTCCAACTGCAGCACGCCTTCCCTTGTCCAAAGGTTTAATCCTTTCTCATCTATAGATTATAGGATGTTGGGAGGTGTTTTTATTTTTGTCAAATAGCAGCCTAAACCTTTTACTTTGCTCCCCCAAAATGGTAAAAATGAAGAATCAGAAGAGCTGTTTCCTTGGCCTGCCTTCTAATTGGCACGCACTGAACGAAAACTCAGGATACGATCCAAAAAGAAGTATGTACAAATCCATTCGATTTGGAGAGAATATTTTCACTTAACAGGGCAGGGAATAAGAAATGGATAACCTGAACTAAAGTTATCCTGAAAAAATATGATAAAACATATTCAATGATCATTACTTCCCCAGTAGATGCAACATCGCATAAGTCTATAAGTAATCTTTCCTGAGGGTGATTTGAGTCTCTTTTAAATAGGGAAAGGGAGCAGTTAAAAAAAACAAAACTCCATTTAATAATTAAAACTGTTGCTTTGCTTTGAATGTTTTCCACTGCTTCTTCCCTTTCTTTGATTTTTTTTTTAAATCAAGATCATTTTTAAATAGTTTCCCGTGTGAAATTTTGTGGGCCATATTTCACTAAGGGAAAAAAATACTTTCATTTGGAGCACTGTGCAAGCGTGCTCCAAACAATTTGAAATGGGATGTTCTGCATGCCCTTTTAAATAATAAAAATAAAAATATCTTAGCTTCAGTAATTAGGGATTGTAAGGTACAGCTCTGAAGTGATTTTCATGACTGCACATGCATGAAAATTAACTGCTTTGCTTTGAGTCTCTCATAAGGCTTGAGGTCCAAATATATTTAGCAGAAGGAGCAAACCCTTTCCCACTGAAATTAATGTGATTTTGTAATGTTTAATTTTGTCTGGATGAAACTGTTAACCACAATCATAATTTCTTTCTCCCCATAGGCAAATTCTAGAAGTGTGCTGAAAGAGGACAACTTACTGTCTCTATGGGGAAAGAACTTATGAATAATTGCATAAATAATAAATGTTACTTATAAATACAGATAGTCTTCGACTTAGGACCACAGTTGAGCCCAAAATCTCTGTTGTTAAGTGAATTTTGACCCATTTTACAACCTTCCTTGCCATCATTGTTAAGTGACACAGTAAAGTTGATGGTAACTTGGTTGATAAGTGACTCTGGATTTCCCATTGACACTGCTTGTCAAAAGGTTGCAAAAGGGGACCTTGAGACATAGCAATGGTCATAAGTCTGAACCAGTTGCCAAACATCTAAATTTTGATCATGTGACTATTGGGATGCTGAAAAGGTAACTGAAAAAGGTCATAAGTCACTTATCAGTGCCGCTGTAACTTTGAACGGTCACTAAATGAACTATTATAAGTCGAGGACTACCTGTACAAGATTACAAGATCATATATAAAAAAATAAGTAGGTATTAAACATTGCAGCAGCTCACAGTTATGCTACAAAAGACCAAATAGTAAAAAAAAATCATAGCCAGCAATCCAGTAGTTGATTCTGCTGATATAGTTTACTCATTGCAAAAAATGTCAGCTGCTTAAAACCTGAAGGTAATCCCAATCAGGTTACAGCTAATAACTTAATTTGTTAAATATAGCTAAATACCAAACCAGATTGGAGGCAATTCATCAAAATTAACACTGAACGCATCAGAGCAGTAATTGAAAAGCAACGATTAAATCATCCAATATCCATAAATACAGATTTAAGTAATATAACAGTAATATCTTTATCGACAGCTAACAACGTAGACTGTCTACAGTCTGTCAGCAAAATGATTGATTAACACACGCACACATACACACTGCTTCTAGAAGCCCAGTATTCAGCATACATAGTATTTTTTAAGTGTTCAAAAAAAAAAATTGGGTCGTTTAGTCCTCGATTTGGTATGCTGGCAAAAAGGGTATGCATTGTTTTTACAACATTCTTCAGTTTTATTCAAGAGTTAAAAAGAGAGACATTATATAAACCCACTAGATTAGATGTCTTTAATACTACTCGTGGCCTTTTGTGTCAGCCCGGCTCCAGGTAATCTTATTTTCCTGTAATGATTTTCACAAGTAATTTTTTAGTGATTGCTCCTGTGCTGTTACTCTCAAAAACCTTCCTAGTCAGTTTTATCCTTCCCACCACTTTGGTCGTTTTTAAAGATGTAAATTAGAAATATTTCAAACAACAGCCTGATGATAACCCTTAAAAAGATGATAGCTAGATGAGACGTCTAGTTGTATCTGCTTCGAAACTACATTCCAAGGTCTCTTTTTAGGTGGATCACAGCCAGTGAAGATCCTTAGATCCTTCAAAAATAGCCACGGGAGACGAAGATTACAACACTTAGGGACAAATGTCCTTGCTTCATGATTCTCTAGAAAAAGCGCCCCCCGCCCTTCTCTCCAGTCATTCATGGTAAAGGGTTCTCAATTCATGCCCCAAATGAACCCACCCTCATTACTGGAGGGTAACGTATTTCCCTGTTAATACAGAACCAGAGAGGAACCGAGTACTTAAAATAACGCTTTCACAAGAAGTTGCCTGTCTTAACAAGAGCTGCTGGCTAGTAAGCCAGGCCTTTGTCACACTTAGGGGTATTACTTAACAACGCCTAGAACACAATGTTCATCTGTTAATACTGCATTCTTTCTTTTGTGTAGTTCCCAATGTTGCTCATGTATCCCTTGAGAAGCATGGACTAAGTCTTCCTCTTGACTTAAGCAGTAACTTGGATGTTTCAGCCCTGTTCCCTGGGGAGCCTACCCTATATAGCAAACATCCCAGGCAGGAGAAGGAAGAGAACCAGATTATTAGATGCCATCTTTCCAAAACAGGAACGGATGGCAGAATAGCTCCTGTGGTTCCAGGTAAAATCTCCGTCAATCTTTTTCAAGTGTGTTAAACATGAATGTGCCTTTTCAGGGAGCCACAGGTCTCTGTGTATATGCTTTGATGTGTATCTAGAAAATGCAGTCTGTATGCATGTTTGCAGACTTGTGCATATGTCCAGTTCATTCCCCAGAGAGCAATTGGTTTGAGAGGTTATTGGTGCCAAATCCTTGTATATTGCTCTGTAAGAAAAGGATAATTATTTTAATTTGTAATTATAATTGAGATTGGACAACTCTGTTGTAGCTAGCCTTCATCCTGCTACTGTATTGAGTTCTATGTGGAAGTGACAGTCTTTAGACTGTTTTTAATCTTTTTAGTCCTTGATTTTATGTAAATTTTCCCATACTTAATGCACATTGACAGTCTTTCAGGTCCAAGATGTATAGAAACCTATAGATTAGGTTCACACGTAAAGGTTGATTTGGGTTTAACATGCAATATGATTTCACACAACTTGGTTTATATACTATATTTTATGGTTTGGCATATTTAAACTCAAATCATGAAAGTATGCTTAATCTGTCAACCTCTTACTATGAGACAGCAAGGAATCATTGCCAATCTTTCCAGAAAGAATAATCATTGAACAGAAACTACATTTTATTTTTGGAAATAATATGGCTAAAATTTAAATTTTAGGCTAAAATATGGCTAAAATTTAAATTTGCATCTGTACCATCTTTGACTCTATAGGAACACTGAAAATTGAGAGGAAATCAAAATTGGAAGAAAGATCCACATCTTTACTTGGTATGAACATAAAATTAAGAACTTTTATGGTAATCTTTTTTATCTTTTTTGAAAAATTATCTGTATCACTTATAAATGACCTGTTTTTAATTATTGGTGGCATGGTTTGATAGTTTTGTTTTTTCAAGTTATTTTTGAGGCACTGAGTTATACTTACTAAAGTGAAAAATATAAGGACTGACATTATTTTGTAAATTGGATCAGTTGCTAAACAGATATAATTTCTACTAGTTAATAGACTTGTATTTTTTTGATGTCAAAATGCCACTGAAGTTATGTCTTTCGTATTTTCATTCTCCCTGACATTCTTAAAAAGTGCCAGTTTTGTGCACTCATATATATGCTAAAACAAAAAATGAAGAAACCACATTAGAGCTTAGTGCTATATATATTGGGGTATTTTCATACTTGATTATATTTTACTGCACTATAAATCTTAGTTCCTAGTTTAAAATTGGTCCTTTCACATTTCACTTCTTTTCCCAGTGCTTAAATCCACTTTTATCCAGTTGATCAATTTGTCTTGTTTTTTTCCCCCAGGCAGGATATTGATACTAGATGACGATTATTTTAAGTGAGTTGGGTTCTTTTAAATTAAAACCAATATTTCATTTGCAACGCAGGTAAAAAGAAGGAGAAGGAGAGAACAGAGAAGAAGGAAAAAGAGCTGAAGTCAAAACAGAAGAAGAAGAAAAAGAAAAAAAAGAAATCGAAACAGCATGGTATACCCAACATATAAACAAATGAACAAAACGTGCTCTCATGGTTTCTCATTTGGTGATGCGTTAGATTTTAAAGCAGGTGCTCATAAAATCCCCCAAACGTTGCTTTAAAATGTTTGTTGGCTCTCCTCCAGTTTCAACCTGCTAACTAGTTTTACCTGTCTTCTAGTGTGCACCTTGTGCTTTTTCTTTGACATTTCTTCTCTGAACAACAGTGGGTGCTCCAGTTCACCCCTGCTAAGTCTTCCATGTATTTGATGGTTATCGGAAAGGCTTGAGACCATTTTCTGGGCACTCCTACAAGCAAAAGAATGTATGATTTACTTGACTGGTTTTGCAATATGTCAAGGATCTCTTGTGCTTCTCTCCTGAAATCCGGATATTTATTATATCCCAACGTTCTCTTGACATCTACTCTGATTCTAAGAAGCTTATAACATATAAACTTTGAAGAGCAAGATGGCAGTTGGCATATCCCAGAGGTCTGTTGTTATTTGAAAAGCTTGAACAGGGAAGTGAGAACTGATTCGAACTTCCACCCTTCATTAGACCTTTGAATATAATCACAAGACAGGCTAAACTATGATTTGATGAGACCTGGCATGTCTTTAGTACGTGAACCATAGTTTAAAAGGTGCTTCGGCCAGAACTTCAGTTGTTACTCATGGTTTGTAGAATATTTTCATATTTAGAAAATGAAGAACTGAAGAAAGATTCTCTTGCAGTTGTGTACAGTCAGGAAATTAGAACACCAAAAGAAGAGGAAACCCAAACTCTCCATGAATGGTGGTCCTGATTTTGGACCATTACAGATTTTGACACTATTTTTCAGTACAATTTTGGAGAGGGAGGGAAGGAAGGAAAGAAAGGAAAGAGAGAAAGAGAAGGAAAGAAAGAAAGGTCACCTATTGCCAAGATGGCAGGATATTGGCCACCAGGAAGGAAGAAGAAGCTATGGCTGATAGGATCCAGTCTGCGTCTGTCACCAAGACCAGAAGTTTTATCTTCCAAGCTTTCGGATTTGTGCTGGAGCCCATCTTTAGGGAACTCCTCTCTAACCTAGAGAAGATGGGGTTTAGCATGAATCCGAAAGCTCAGAAGACTAAACCTCTGTTCCCGGTGACCGACCCAGATTAGATCCTGCAATATTATCCTGAGACATGTATATTCATTCTGTGGCTGATAATTGCTTACTGTTCAAATATAAGGCCAAGATTCGGGCCACGTTTGATTTAGCCTATCACGGTCTGGGTTGCCAGTCAGTGGGAAGTTAGCTGACTTCCTGCCCTATATTTTTCTCGATAAATCACTTCATAGCCAACCGATGCAATATCTCAGGCGTTTGAACATTCAGGATTAAAACATTAAAAGTTGCATTTTTGTTCCGTACCCTACATCCTCCTACAGCTGCACCCCTGTGATTTTCTTTTTCAGATTACTCCGACTTCGAGGATAGTTCCCTTGACTACTTCGATGGGTGCTCCTCCCCCTTCACTAGGTCTTCTGGCAGCTCGCTGACTCTCCGCAGCACCACAACGGAGAAGAGCACATCCTATCAGTACCCAAGGGCTATTTTGTCTGTCGATCTCAGCGGGGAAAGTAGGTCTGCGTTGCTCTGCGATACTCTTTCCCGTTTTTCCTGTTAATGTAATGATTCCACTTGCACAGAATTGTTTCCAAGGTACATCGCCCTTCATGCAGACTTTGTTCCTCCAAACGAATAACACATCATTACTTCCTTTCCCCCAAATTTTATTGATTTTTTAAATTAATTACATTTCTTAGTGATTAAAAAAACATCATGTCTGGGTATTTAAGTTGCTTAACAATTCTGATTACATTCTTAATCTTTACCCCGTTTTTTCCCACCCCTGATAAAATAGATCCCATATTTGATAGTATTCTGTGTCTTCTTTCTGCTTAATTTTCAATGTCAATCTTTCCATTTCTACACAATTTAGTATCTTTAACTCTTCATCTTGTGGTGTTTCTTCATGTTTACAATATTGTGCGAATATAATCCTTGCTGCTGTTACAACGTGTAAGACTAAATACACACTTCTTACCTAATTTTTCTGATATTATGCCTAATAAAAAGAGTTCAAGTTTAAAATCTACATATATCATCTTTTCTAGCCACCTGTTCTAGCTCCTTTTTTTTGTTTTAACACAAGTCCACCACATGATAAAATGTGCCTGTCTTTTGATTACACTTTTCCAACATTTGCTAGACATATTTTTAAACATTTTAGCTAACAGCAGGTGGCAAATGCCATCTATAAAGCATTTTATATAGATTTTCTTTATAAGAAGTTGCTATTGTTGATCTATAGTTCCTTTGCCATAAATTTTGCCATTTCTCTAGTTCTATGTTACAACCAAAGTTTTTTTTCCCAAAGTACCATTATGTCTTTTATTTGTTCATCCTACGTTGTTAAATTTAACAAAAAGTTATATACCTACTTAATTAATTTTTCATCAGAACTCAATGGTACCTGATCAGAAGACATTTGTCCCTTATAAAAACCATACTTTATGGTTTTATGGCATCGTTACTTTCTGAGAAGTTTCCATGTCCCTAGTTACTGTGAATAGATTTCCCCTTCTTTAATATTTGTTTTAACAGAGAATTTTTTTAATTTAATTTATGTGGTTGCTAAAATTCAACAGTGGCTTGATGGCACTTAATCAAAATACGCTTGTTTAGAAGTTTTGGTTTTAACATGTGCCATCAAGTAGACATTTTTCCATTGTTCGGCGCTAAGTTGCAGAAGCTCATCGAATGAATTCAGTGTCATACTGATCGCATGGTTTTTGAACACCCTCTGTAATGCAGGTAGTCCTTCTTTAGGCATCACAATTAGGGCAAATGGCTGTCCAGTCTCTTCTTGAAAGCTTCTAGTGGTGGAGCACCCACAACTTCTGGAGGCAAGTCATTCCAATGATTCTGGAAGCAAGTTGTTCTGGAAGCAAGTTGTTCCACTGATTAATTGTTCTAATTGTCAGGAAATTTCTCCTTAGTTCCAGATTGCTTCTCTCCTTAAGTTAGTTCCATCCATTGCTTCTTGTTCTGCCTACTTTGGAGAACAGGTTGTCCCTTTCTTCCTCATGAGACCCTCTCAAATATTGGAAGACTGCTCTCATGTCACCCCCTAGTCTTTCTTTTATGTTATATATATATTTTTTTTGTAAAGACCTTATTTATATTTTTTTAATACCTGTTCATCCAAATCCCCTCCAAATCATCTCGCAGACCTTTCTGATATGGAGTTTTTGGATGACTCTTCCACCGAGAGCTTGCTGTTGAGTGGTGATGAATATAATCAGGATTTTGATTCGACCAATTTTGAAGAGTCCCAAGACGAAGAGGACGCTCTGAACGAAATAGTCAGGTGCATCTGCGAAATGGATGAGGAAAAAGGCTTCATGATTCAGGTAAGAACTGTTTGCAAACCAATTTTCATTGTAGTTTTCACCCAGGTTCTTCGTTGTCACTAGAGCAGAGTAATTTATAGTATTCTGTCCTTGTTGGTAGGATGAATTCCAGGCTGGATCGATCCAGCGGATTTCCAGTCTGCTCACAGATCTTATTGCTAAAACACTCATGGTTCAGACCATGACTGCAAAATGAATTTGTTTGCTTGTTACTGTGAGGTTAGGGAAGCCAAATCTTTTCATTCATGCATATAATTAATGTTATAAAAATATGAGATAGTTGATCAGGAAGATCAGAATTGCAAGGTTTAATTTATGTTAGCCTTACAAAATAATCTGGGCAGGTAGCACAACCAGCCGGATTAATTCTACCTTGTTCTAAAGTTTCATTAACATAAACTTGCAAGTTTAAGAAAGTGGTTTTCTTCCCTGTCACCTTTACATTGTGAGGCTTCTGATCTAAATAAATAAACCTTTACATTCCAAGAACTTTGAAATGTTGGCTTCTGAGACATTTGCCACATCCCCCTAACTTCTCGGGATCTTATTTGACTCTTTCCTTCGCTGTGGCTCTTCTACCAATCTTCTATGCTCATCACCATTATATTGCCTGACAATCATTGAGATAAGGCCAATGTCAACTCATAAACATTTCTATGCCAGTTTTATAGTTGCCAACAGAAAGGGGGGAGGGGGAAAAGAGTTTGAAAAAGCAGTGCAGCAGTTTGGAATTGAAAGTGCATTCCATTCATAACTTGCAGAGATTGTAACTAGGTGACCTGAGTTTCTGTAAGGGCAAACCTCTAATTGGAGAACATGATTGATGACTCCTTTTGTTGGAGAATATGAGCTATGATGCACTCAAAGGGGTGGAGGGAAAACCAGGGTCAAGGGTGACAGTGGATTACCTGTCTCAGAACCGACTTCAACCAGGTCCTGTCGATATGTTCGCTCCTAATAAATTCATTATAGGTTTTGAAGTTTGGCTCGAGGCTCATGATTTAATTCGGGCAATTGCCTGAATCCCGACAGAAAGCCGATTCTTGCTTCTTATTCTGGTTGTCTGGGAATTAATCGCCCCATTTTGAAGTTCTGATAGCCGTTCCCTCCCCATGGACATGCGAACGCATTTTGAATGCTTGACAACCAAACCGCATTCACGACCGTTTGCAGAGTCCTATATTCACATGACTCCGATTTATTTTATTTTTTTCTCAAGAAACTGGCATTAATTTGCAATTTCTGGCAAAAAAAGTCCATGCAGTACAATGGATTCACATAATGACATGGCGGTTACACAGTGATCATAACAAAAGTAATTAAATCAGGCAAACCACTATGACTTATGACTGTAATTCTGGGATCAATTATGGTTGTTAGCCAAGGACTACCTGTAATGGTAAGAAACTGAGAAGTTTCCCAGATATTTTTTTAAAGAAAATATTAGATTATTTCCCATTTGTTGATTCTACCTAATGATTCTTGCAGGCTTTGCCACATTTATTGCTTACCAAATTATCTGCAAATTTCAGGTGAGACAAGTTACTCGACTGAGTTGCTTTTACTGTTAAACAACTACCTAGTCAAAAGGTGGACTTAAATTTTAAGAAAGCAAAAATGATGCAATGCAGCCCTGTAGTAGTGGATCTTAAAAGTAATTATGTTGTTTTATTTGAAGCTACAGGAAGAAACTTAATTAGATTTTGGCCTCTGTATTAGATAGAATCACTCAACGTACAGAAAGTCCTCAACTTACGGATTGGGACCAGAATTTCAGTTGTAAGATAATAGGATCATAAGCAGAGTCACTATGTGACTGAACTTAAATTTTTTTGATTATTTTTATGGGAGTCATAAAGTAAGCCATTATGGTTGTTAAGTGAATCATGTGGTCAGATGCAGCTTCCCCAATAGATGCTCTTTTTTTTTTTTTTGCCAGAAACCGGCAAAAAATATTTCAAACCATATTTTCATAACCCAGGGGTCCCCAAACTTGGCAACTTTAAGACTTGTGGACTTCAACTCACAGAATTCTGGGAGCTGAAGTCCATTAGCCTTAAAGTTGCCATAACCGCAGGACATAACCGCAGGACTGTGCAGCTGGTCAGCCACCCAACTTGCATACAGGTGACCATAAAGGATGTGCAGCAGTCATAAGTTTGAATACAGGCCATAAAGCGCTTTTTCCAAGACCATCATAGCTTTGAACCGTGGTTCAATAAATGGCCATAAACTGTAGAGTATCTGCACTAAAAGAGCACTTGCCAGTAAGAGCTACAATGTGAATGTGCACGATGACATTTTAATTGATGCTTGATTATATCTTCCATCTCCTGCATTTACTTTTCTGCTTGTTCTTATTACTCCCACAGTGTGAAGAGTGCTTGTGTTGGCAGCACAGTGCGTGTATGGGATTGTTGGAAGACAGCATTCCCGAGCAATATATCTGCTACATTTGCAGGGATCCACCTGGTAAGGATACATTTTCAAGATCTTTTCGAACTCATTTCCAAGCTCTGCATTTCATGTTAATATTAGTATTAAGATCACTGTCTACTTCTGTAATGCACTTAGGGAATGCTTGGACAATTAAGCCTACTTTTTATTATTGTTTTCCTGGTGCACTTGCAAAATAGGTTGGCAACTCAACCTTTTCCTACTCTTACCAGCCTAATAAGCCTCTAATGACTGTATCCTGCCACCGGGTGCCAATAAGGTAGTGTTTGTATTCTTGGGGTGTTTATAATTCACAGTGTAATTTGGAGATCAGTCAAAGTTTTAAAACATAACTATGCCACTGAAATGGAATAAGTGTGCAGTAGTAATAACTTTGATTTCCCATACCCTCTGGAATCCTAGGTGGAAAATAGTTGACTTTTTAAAATGTGGAGGCACCATCTGAAGTCATCAAAGCAGTGGTCCCTATATATAGATTTGTTAAAGGGGTGCCACTGATAATAAATACATGCTGGTTGCCAAGCACCCATACATTGGTCGCGTGATTGTGGGGGTGCTGCAATGGTCATAAGTGTGAGAACTGGTCATAAGTCACTTTTCACTGCCATTGTAACTTTGGATGGTCATTAAATCAGTGGTTGCAAGTTGAAGACTACCCTGTATCTGTTTTTGAAAGAACAGACTTCTTAAACATCGGTACATGTTTTGTGTATTCTGTGTGTTTGTGTTTGTGTTTGTGTGTGTGTGTATATGTTCTACATTGTATGTGTCCAAAATTTATGGTTATAATGCTTTGAATATTATTGTGGTGCTATTCTGTTGTGACCTGCACTCCTGTCTTTCTATATAGGGAACTCATCTGGATTTAAAACATTGAATCAATGTATTATGAATGTGTGAGTGGACTTCTGGGTGTTTTAAATCCTGATAAACAGAGAACATTCCATTGTTTTAGCAACTTTTGAAAAAAAAAATTAAATAAATGCTTACTTCCCACTTGTACATTTTTCCTACTGAAATTTGATCACTTTTGATTATAATTGGTCAAGAATAACTTTCTGGGAATTTTGGTGTTATAATAAAAGTCACACTTTCATGTTTTCTCCAGGTCAGAGATGGAGTGCCAAATATCTCTGTGACAAAGACTGGTTGAATAATGGCCACATGTGTGGCTTGTCATTCTTAAAAGAGAATTATTCTCATTTAAATGCCAAAAAGATTGTGTCAACGCATCGCCTTCTGGCGGACGTCTATGGTGTTACAGAAATATTACATGGACTACAGCTGAAGATTGGAATACTAAAGTAAGCGTATCCTGTGGTTCTGTAATTTCTATGTTATTTTGAGGATTACTTATGCACTGATATTGCAAAGGATTTCCCTCTCAATCAATTATTTCTATTAATGATATGAAGTATCCAATCTGATACTTTAGATCAGTGTTTTTCAATCTTAGTAGCTTTGACACGTGTGGACTTCAACTCTCAGAATTCTCCAGCCAGCACGGGGAATTAAAATAGCCAAGGTTGAAAAACACTGCTTCAGATGTTTCCTCAGGGAAACCCCTCATTGTAATCAACATTTCATTTTTTTAAAATGAAATCTTAAGCAATTTTTTTTTTTTTTTGGCTTCCTTTCTAGTAAGACACTGTGTCAGGATTCCGGCAGTTACTCCAATTAAATCATGAGCCTCGAGCCACACTCCCAAAACTAAAAAGGTTTTATTAGAAGTTAACATTCCGGCATTAGCCTGGGCATAGCCAAATCAGATACATAATTCACTGTCACCCTTGATCCTGCTTCCCCTCCACACCCCTCTGGTTGTATCATCCAACAAAACACGTCCATAGCCAAGAGTCATCAATCATGCTGTCCAATTAGATTTTTGCGATTCAGAAGCTTCAGTCATCTAATCAGTCTCTGAAGAAAATATGAATGGAATGTACTTTCGATTCCACACTGCTGCCTGCTCTTTGAAAACCCTCCCCTTCTTTCTGTTGACAACTATAAAATGTGTATCCAAAATGTTTTATGAGTTGACACACTCCTTACGTGACTTGATCCTTTTATTAGTTTCACCCGCATTAATCATCTTCTTCTTTTTTTACCTCAGAAACAAGTATCACCCTGATCTTCATCTCTGGGCTTGCACCGGTGTGCGGAAGGATCACGACCAAATCACTGTTGGAATAGAAAGAAGGGTTGTAACTGTGCCTGAAGCCGTTAACCCTTCGGGAAGGACGTGTCATAGTCAAAATCATAAAGAGCCCCCTCGCTTAGCTCCAAAGATGGAAGAAACCTACATCAGAAGTGAACACAGTTACCAGAAACCAAGTTTTGGTCAGGATTGCAAACCGGTGGTTGATCCCACCAGCTCGGAGGATGACGATGCCAGTAGTTTTGAACAGAACCAGGAGCATCTCTTAGAAGAGAAAAACTGTTTACAACATTCATCTACAGAAGATGGTTTGGGCCATCAGGTAAATCAACCTGTTCATCTGTGGCACCTTTTAGGATTACGAAGACAAAAAAACCCCCAAGAGTCTTCTAACCCAGGAGAACATTGTGTGTGCCGTGGCATTATCAGGCAAATGAAGCATTTTATGGGATTTGCGTCATTTATTTGATAATGCTGTGACAAAACGACATCGCTCCCCATGTTCCCCTTGCCTTCGATCACTTAAATGTCAACAAACACGTTCATGCATCTGATAAACGGAACTTGAGTCTATGTAGGTTTATAAAATTATATACTAATATTTTTGAGAGGTCCTTAGTGCTCTCTTGAATTTGGTTGTTTTCTTGCAGGCGTTTCATAACCCACATTAAGTAATATCACTGCTATTTTTTGTTGTTGTTTTTACTGTAACACACTAGTTGCATGAAATACGCTGATAGGCAAAAAGACCTTGGAAAGAAGAAGTGAAATGATGCTTCCTGTTGTCCACCAAGGATACAAGATAAATTAGAAATTGTATTGGGCAGAGAAATGTGCTCAATGTAGCTAGATGTGAGAAAATCCCTTAATTTTGGAAGCATTTATAAACAGGATTAGAAATTCCTCATCTTGAAAGGTTGGAGGAAGAGTTTAAGGGTGCTTCTGGTTTGTCCTCTGGGGGAGAACTATGCAAGGAAAGAGATTGTGTCACTCCAGGGCAAAAGGAAAAGGCCAAATAGGGCAACTTAGCCTGTAAGGTAGTCCTTGACTTACAACCATTCTTTTAAGTGACCATTTGATGTTACAACGGCACTGAAAAAAAGTGATTTATGATCGTTTTCACTCTTACTATTGCAGCATACCCACAGTCATATCATCAAAATTCAGATGTTTGGCAACTGCCAGGTATTTGTGGCAGTGCCCTGAGGTCATGTGATCATCTTTTGCGACCTTCCAACAAACAAAGTCAATGGGGAAGCCAGATTCACTCAACAACCGTGTTACTAACTTAACAAGTGCAGTGACTCACTTAACAATTGTAGCAAGAAAGGTCATAGAATGGAGCATATTTCTCTTAAGGTTAGGGTCTTGTCTTGGTTAGCAACATAAATGTTGGGTTCAGTTGTGTTCATAAGTTGAGGACTATGCATATTCTTGTGCTTTGTTTCTGTGTTGACCATTAGAGGCAAAAGTGTCTCTAGACTCCAGTTATGGCTACTCCAAAGTAAGTAAGTAGAAATAGACTTATCCAAAGAATCCTTTCCAGCTAGAGATCTGAATTGAAAAATGATCAAACTTTGGGATAACTTATTTTTTAACATTTTTATGGTAGAAGCAGAAGCCTATTAGAGGTTTGGCTCTGTCCCATAATAAAGTTCGCCAGTATTTCTAGGTCAGTCACCCATAAATCTTTTCTAAGAGTTCATTCCTTCAAGGAGGAATCAGAAAAAGAGGAATGCATTTCAAAGGTCTTCTAGCTGGACCATTCCTTTTACCTCCATGATTTTCAAATTTTCATGCACGTATCCTTCTTCGTTTATTCCAATGTCACGGTGGTCATTGTGCCAGGATAAAGGAGATGGAGAGTTGTTTGTTTTGCTTTACTGCAGACTTTTATCATTCACGGCAGTATTCTGACATAGCTACCTTTTACTTTTCTACCTGATTCACTTTGTGCCCCATGTATTTTTGTTGTTCCTCTTGCTTTCATTCTTCTCTACAAAGTCCTCTTTGCGTGTCCTTTTTGATCATAAAGGATACACATTTGTAGTCATATCTGTGTGTCCTATGTAAACGTACATCCTAAGTGTTTTTCTTCCCTCTCCATCCATCCAGACAACTGGTGGGAGCAAGTTATGTTGTGGAATTGGTACAAACAAGCCGCCTTCTATTCACGAATCTGGCCTTTGGATGGGAGGAGAGAGAGAGACAGAGACAAAGAGTCAAAGAATGATTGATGCTCTTTCTACATTTGATTGGGCATTACAGAATTTAGTAGAATGCTTGAGCTTTGCTGTGCATTTGAGTCATCAATTTTTATATAACTTAGAAGGTTGAGAGGGACCACTTCATGAACCTTGACAATCAAGCTGCTCCCATTGTGTTGTTTCCACATGATTGGATATCTGAATTGGCAAAACCTTGGCTGGATTTCTTATTTCTGCTACTGGGTCACTGATATGTGAAGAGCCACTACAGTCAGCAAGAAATTCCTGTGGCTAATATTTCTGAATAACAGGAACTGTTCAAAAACCATTTTCTTCTGCCGTTTTATTGGCATAAAGGTAGCAGCTTTTTAAAAAGGGCAAAAAAAATCTCCATACATGTAGTAAACTTTAAATTGCCAGTTGGTTTTCAGTTAAGCATCTGCATGTCTTTGGGGAAATATTATAATTGGTGGTGGATTCATTTTTCCTAGAATATATTTTGGTTGTCAACCCCATTTGCTGAGAAATCCCCAGGGTCTTGAATCTTATGATTTCTATCAAGTACTATAGGTAGTGTTGTGGTTCGCTGGCAGCAGGTGTGGACAGCAGAGGTCTCTGATAGTGAAGAATCGGATATGGGGCCTGCGTGTGATGCCGGGATGGGGCCAGGACTATCGGAGAGTGGGGTGCTGCCTTCAGAGCTTGTGGAGTCTGGCAGCAGTGACACAGAAGACCCCAGGGAGCCTGTGACCAGTGTGCGTGAACGCAGGACTGCTCGAAGGAAAGAGCAGCTGAAGCAGCAAGGGCGACTTGGGAGTAAGGCTGGAAGGTGATGGCCTCCCATAAGGGATAAAAACCAGCCCTCGGGGATGTGTTCTTTGCAGGAAGCAAAGAAGTTCGTTAGACTCAGAGTCCCTGTTGAAGCCCTCCTTACCTCGGTTTGTTTTTGAAGCTTCTGTCAGTGGATATTTAATCAGTAATCAATCTTCTGTTCTTGGCAGCCTTTTGCAACCTTGAAAGAGCTTGCTTTTGATATTGATATTAGATTTTGATTTTGATATTAGATTTAAATGTCCCTTGACTGGGAATGCACTGAATTCCCAGCGCCACATTAAAAAGGGGTTGCTTTTATACACAGTTTGTGTTTGTTTAATTTGAACAAGGCTTGGGTCAGAACAGATAGTTTTCAACTTATGACCACAATTGAATCCAAAATTTCCATTGCTAACCAAAGGCAGTTGTTAAAGTGATTTTTTTACCCCATTGTATGACCTTTCTTGCCCCAGTGGTTAAGCAAACCACAGCAGTTGTTAAGTTAGTAACATAGTCGTTAAATGAATCTGGCTTCCCAATTGACTTTGCTTGTCAAAAGGTGGGGAGAATGTTCTGAGGGTGTCTCCACACCCCCACACCCCCCAAAAAAGACAACTGGATTTTCTTGTGTTTTTTTCCCTTGAAAATGTTTCACTTCTCAACCAAGGAGATTCTTTCATTCTTTAGTTCTAACTGAAGCTTCTAGTGTCTTCTAGGTGAAGAAGCTGCCTGGATGAAAAGCGACACGTTTTTTTTTTGTGGGGGGGGCAGGGAAACACTAAAAAAGTCCAGCTGCCTTTTGGAAAAAGCACCTGTGGGAGAACCATGACCTGGATGACTGAGAATCTCCATTGATAGTCACAAAAGAGTGACCGGGACATTGAAACCGTCATAAATACATGCCAGTTTCCATGTGCCTGAATTTTGATCACATGACTATGGGGCTGCTGCAAAAGTTATAAGTGTGAAAAACAATCATAGTGTATCACTATTGTTGAATGCACACTGAGAGCTTCTGCACAGAAGACATTCCTTGTGTTGTCTAATCATACTTGGCCAATAAAGAATTCTATTCCTATTCTACTTTACCATTTTCTACTCTATTCTCCTCTACTCTATTCTACTCATTTTCTGCTCTATTCTTTATTTTACTTCTATTCTGTTCTATTCTATTCATTTTCTACTCTACTCTTCTCTACTTTGCTTCTGCTCTATTTTACTCTACTTCTATTCTATTTTATTTTTCTACTCCTCTTCTGTTCTCCTCTATTCATTTTCTACTCTACTTCTGCTCTATTTTACTCTGCTTCTATTCATTTTCTACTCTATTCTTCCCTACTCTACTTCTGTTCTATTCTGTTCTGTTCACTTTTTGCAAGACCGTTGTAACTTCAAACGTTCTCTAAACCAATGGCTGTAAGTTGAGGACTTCCTGTACCATATTTTATCATTTCCATTATGAAAACCGTTAACTGATTCTCTTTGCAATGGAGGAAATTGCCTTAGCTGACCCCACCGTTTCTGCTGAGTCATTGAGAAGCAGCCAATCTTATTTCGTCCCCCTGCAAAGGCCACTTGAGGGTCACCGATGTTGTGGAACTGTTTTGATAACCTGGTTTTCTCTTGCGGTCACTGCACAGAGGCATTCAGCTGAAGGGAACACTGTGTTTGTATTCAACGAAAAAAGAGGAGCCGAGGAACACGTGGACGCTCGTCTTCAGTGGCAGCTAAACCTCCTTTCCCACATAGAAAGTGTGCAGAACGAAGTCACTACTAGAATGGACGTGATTGAGAAGGAAGTCGATGGTAACTATTTTAAGGCTGAGCTTTAATGCGGGACACTCTCTCTTTCCCAGACTCTTTCGTTTGCGTAGCATAACAGGTATAAAATGTGCTGGACAAAATGAATTTTGGATTTTTAGCTCGAGACCCAAAGGCGCAAAGATGCGCCCACGGGGGCTCGTCTGGGGTTTGCCAAGTTCTCTATCCCACCTGGCTTTTACATTTAAAAACAGTCTAGCTATAAATAGGTCTCATTCGGTTTTTATCTCATCTTCTGTTGTTTTTCGTAAGTAACTCAAGGTGGCAAATGTATCAAATATACCTTCCTTTTCCCATTTTCCCCCAAACAACAGTCTTGTGAGGTGGCTTGGGCTCTCAGAGAGCGACTAGGAAGTCACACTCATTGTATCCTGGTGATTGGCCCAAGCCCCCTCCCCCCCGCCTGCTTTCATACGTCAGGTGGAACTAGAACTCACTGTCTCCTGGTGATTGGCCAAGGTCACTTAACTAACTCATGCTTAAGAAGGGACTAGAACTCACTGTCTCCTGGTGATTGGCCCAAGGTCACTTAGCTGACTCATGCTTGAGGAGGGACTAGAACTCACTGTCTCCTGGTGATTGGCCCAAGGTCACTTAGCTGACTCATGCTTGAGGAGGGACTAGAACTCACTGTCTCCTGGTGATTGGCCCAAGGTCACTTAGCTGACTCATGCTTGAGGAGGGACTAGAACTCACTGTCTCCTGGTGATTGGCCCAAGGTCACTTAGCTGACTCATGCTTGAGGGACTAGAACTCACTGTCTCCTGGTGATTGGCCCAAGGTCACTTAGCTGACTCATGCTTGAGGAGGGACTAGAACTCACTGTCACCTGGTGATTGGCCCAAGGTCACTTAGCTGACTCATGCTTGAGGAGGGACTAGAACTCACTGTCACCTGGTGATTGGCCCAAGGTCGCTTAGTGTGATGACCCAGGGTGGGGATACAAAATAAACACAGTCACAAAAACCCGCCGAAGCCCCTTCGATTTCTTCACTTTGCTTCCAAACTCCAAATATCCTTGACGGAAGACAAGAAACTCCCACACAGTTCCAAGAAGGAGGAAAAAAGCAACACAAACCAGGCAAGATAAGGGCTGGAGGAGTCCACAGATAACAACACACACTGGGAAGGATGCCAAATTCAGAAAGGAACCATAAACTAGAGATATTTCCATGCTTGGTTTCCAGCCGTACGCATGTCCCTCCTCTTATTCAGTTGTCACAGCTGCAGCCCGTGAAGAGGATCAAGGCCCTCTCCTCCTGAGTAGACCACGTCTCTCCCTTATCCTCTCCTCCCTGCATGCCCTAGGATGGAGAGGGGATGGGCCTGGATCCTCCTCGGACTGCCCAGCCGGCCTCTGCCCTTCCCCAGCCTCCTCCACAACCTCTGGAGCCACACTTCCACTCCCTGTCAGCTGTTTCTCCTCTCCCTCAGAGTCAATTTCCACCAGGGACATGACACTTAGTAGGCTTTTATGCCTGAGGAGGAGCTAGAACTAACAGTCTCCTGGTGATTGGCCCAGTGTTACTCAGCCAGCTTTTGTGCTTGAGGAGGAACTAGAACTCACTCACTCCTAGAGATTGGTCCAAGTTCGTCGAGCTGATTTTCATACTCATAGTTTCCTGGTTTTTAGACCAGCACCTTCACCACTATACCAAATTGTCAGACCACAGTGGTTGACGTTGGAATGGCACAGAGCAAAGGGCTCGAATTGCCTTCGTTCCTAGGAATGTCTCTAGAGCCCAGAAGAAAAAAACCTGTGGAGGAGCACTGGTGGAGGATGATTAAAATCTACCTGTTATTGGTCTGTACAAAAGGTGAGGCCACATGGCTGGGATCCTGTAGCGTGTTTCAAACACAGAATTACCGATAGCCCTCGATTTAAAACCATTCAGACTTGCAACAGCACTGAAAAAAGTAACTTAGAATCAAGTGCTCACTCTTACGATGGATGCAGCATTCCCTCCCACACCCCCATCACGTGATCAAAAGTTGGGGATGTCTTTATAGAGATGGCTGTGTCTTGGGCTCCTGGGATCACCGTTTATGGTTTTTCCAGCGGGCTTCCCACAATCAGAAGCCATCCTCAGCTTACGACCCCAAAGGAGCCCAAAATTTCTGCTGTTGAGCGAGACATTTGCTAACTGAGTTTTGCCCCGTTTGTGACCTTCCTTGTCACCGTATTTAACTGAATCACAGCGGTGGATAAGTTAAGTCACCCGTTTGTTAAGCAAACCTGGTTTTTCCATTGGTTTTGCTTGCCAAAAGGTCATAAAAGAGGCCATGTGACACACACACACACACACACACACACACCCCGGGACGCCGCCACAGTCATAAGTATGAGTCAGCTGCCAAGCGTCTGAATTTTGATCCCATGATCAAGGGGATGCTGCGAAGTTCATAACTGTGAAAAACGGGCATTAGTTGCTTTTTCAGGACCGTTATAACTTTAAACAGTCACTAAATGAACAGTTGTAAGTCGAGGACTACCTGTAAAGTCATTCGGGGGGGGGGGGCCGGCTTCACTTAAGGACCGCATGGTTTACTGGACGACTGCCGTGATTTGCTTAACAATCCTGACACAAAGGTCATTGAAATTGGACACGACAAAAACAACATAGAAATGGCTGGAAAAGATGATAGGAAAGCATGTAGATTTTTAACCCTGAATAATTTTTTTATTCAGTATGATACCAGGTAAACTAGGTAAGAAAAGTATGCATTTAATATTGCACATTTTGACCGCAGCGAGGATTGTATTTGCGCAATTCTGGAAAAATGAAGGAAACACCGCAAGATGAAGAAATAATTAAAAAAAAAATACTAGAGTGGGCAGAAATGGACAGATCGATATTAAGAATTAAACAGAAAGAAGATACGAAATATTATGAAACATGGAATCTATTTTACCAATGGATGGGGAAAAGGGGTAGAGATTAAGAATGTAATATGCGTTGTTAAAAGGGACGTGGTGGCTCAATGGCTAAGACGCTGAGCTTGTAGATCAGAAAGGTGGACAATTCGGCGGTTCAAATCCCTAGCGCCACATAATGGAGCGAGCTCCCGTTACTTGTCCCAGTTTCTGCCAACCTAGCAGTTTGAAAGCACATAAAAATGCAAGTAGAAAAATAGGGACCACTTTGATGGGAAGGTAACAGCGTTCCATGCGCCTTTGGGCGTTTAATCGTGCCGGTCACGTGACCACGGAGACGTCTTCGGACAGCGCTGGCTCTTCCGCTTTTGAAATGGAGATGAGCACCGCCCCCTAGAGGCAGAAACGACTAGTACATATATGCGAGGGGAACCTTTACTTTTACTTATGTATTGTTAAGCAAACTAAATACCTAGGCAACCCAATGTTCATTAAGCATTAATAAATGTAATTAGTAATAATAATAAAAAAAGAAAATGGACATGACTCTCTTAACTGCCTTGCTTAACGAAAGAAATTCTGGCTTCAATTGCTGTCATAAGTCAAGGACTATACTTCGTCTCAATGATTCTAAGTCCTGGAGTAGATCCAGAGATCACCATGCGTAATAGGCTTTTCATAACATCTTTCTCTCTCTCTCTTTTTTTTAATACAGTTTTAGAAAGCTGGCTTGATTTCACCGGAGAATTGGAGCCCCCCGACCCCCTTGCCCGTCTGCCTCAGCTCAAGCGCCGCATTAAACAACTCATCTCCGACATGAGCAAAGTCCAACAAATTGCCACCCTCTGCTCTGTATGACAAAAGGAAAGACGAAGAAATGCACACAGGCAGCTCGGGCTCCGACGATGGGTTTCTTCTGATTGACAAAAAGACTCACAAAAGGGGTACTTTTTTTTTTTTTTTTTACAAAACACAAAAAACCAGAACGCTGTTCCTTACTCTATGCCCTCAATTCTCTCAATAGGTTGAAAACGGCGCATGGTATGATAGGGTTAAGGGGGAAAGAATTCTTCCGCCATAAAGGAAAGATTCGTACTGGTTTGGTCTGAAAAGCAGGGAAATAAAAGCAAGTTGTGTCTTTCTTTCCACCTATGAGGGTTCAGGAAACCTCAAAACCCAGGCATGTTTTCCTACCTTTTCACATGTAATATCTCCCGGAAGAAGCCCACAAAATTGTTAAAAACGTTATTGCAAAAGTAAGCCCACCGGCCAAAGCAATCTGCATTGGAAGATGGAACAAGTTTTTACACAACTTGAGTCTGGACAGTGGAAGAAGGAGATTGGGTCCCAGGTGGTCATTTGAAGATTGAACAAAGGCCTGTTTTCCGTAGTACTATAGAGATCCAGGAAAATGAAAAGAAAAAAAAAATTAAAATTCTAGCTTTTCTTTTCAGGAGAAACTGTTGTTTTTTTTAATGGTAGCCTCTCTATGAATATTTTTTTAAGCCGAGCCTTCCTTGCATATTGAATCTAATGCTCCGTTTTTAGAAACCAAACTGGGAAAGTCATGGTCAAAAGTGCCAAAAAAAAAAGTTTTAAAAAAATAACATTGAAACTGGAGTGTCATTTGAAGGGGGGCTTCCCTTCCCCCTCCCCCCCCCAAACTTCTCATATCGAGTCCTCCATATTGCCAGCATCAACCAGGATTTCTTCAAATCCATATTTGGGCGAGCTACGATTAAAAGTATTGAGGGATATTGTGTCTATAACGGCTGGGTCTGGTCTGCAATACCCACTTTCCTCAGCTGGCTTGAGGAATCCAGAGAACCTCCCAAACACCGGCGACTGGCTATGAAATGGGTCCATTCCCAACCTTTTTACTCTCTGTAACATGAAATGAAAGGAAGTATGAAATGTGAAAGTTGATGCTGTTTTATTCCAGGGAGATAAACCTATGCACGCCAAAAATCTTGGAATAGTTGAGCAATTTGTAAAACATGGCATGGTCTGTATAGCCTCAATCCCAAATATAAGTTAGGAGCTCCCCTTCTCAAAGGGGGTATGGTGCAAATACATTGCCCGTTAAAGGCATTCACTTATGATTTGGCAAATCGTTAACGAAACCAAAGCCTGCCTAGTTAGCTGGGTTTTTTAAATAAAATTCTGGGCCAAGTCCAGTTACTTTTAGTTTATCTGCATTATCGCTGCAGCCAGTGCTATAGTACACCTCTCGAGGTATGCACATATGTCCTTGTGTGCGTGCATAGCATATATTGTGTATGGGCGTGCTCATACACACGTTGCATTCTAGAGACATATTTATAAGTCTAGTTTTCTTACAATAAAAAGAACCTTGGTGACAAAATAATTAAAATGTTACCTTTTAATGAGCTGTTTCTTAAAAAGGGGAGATGGAGAGAGAGAGAGAGAGATGATTAAGAAATAACAATATGTACAGAAATTTGTAAAAATAAAATACTATTTTAAAAGAAATACTAACTCTTCAAGAGAGGCTGCATTATTGAGGGTAGCAAGGGAATATCGAGCCTGAGGCCTCCCAGACTGTTTCAGTGCTGGCAATATGTATAAAAGTGTGAGAACTACATACATGAAGGACAATAAACTTGAACCTCCACAGGATAAGAGTACAAGCCACTGTACATTAAAATGTATTTAAATTTGCAAATACACTGTCTATATGTAAGGTACTGTATGTAAAGCTGTTTATTAAACTATTCTGCATACCGCACCCTCTTTCTGTCTCGTCGATTTGCTTTTTGGAGTGTTGAATAAATCCTGAGCATTTCAACAGGGGCTTTGAGCAGACGTGCTGCCAATTGAGGGCATTGAAGACCACTGTCTGGGGTTTTGGTGGGAAGCAAGAATACACCACAGCAATTAGGCACTTGGATTAAAGTCCTCAGCATGTGACTGTAATGTAAGTTTGCCCATTACCACTGTGGTGGGATTCAAATTTTTTTACTACCAGTTCGGTGGGCATGGCAGGGGAAGTCTCCAGTCAGAAGTGGTATTTGCTGGTTCTCCGAACTACTCAAAATTTCCGCTACCGGTTCTCCAGAACTGGTCAGAACCTGCTGAATACCATCTCTACATTCCCGTCCCAAAATGGTCCTTTTTCCAACCCAATTTTACAGCATTTTTTTTCAGTTTAATATTTTATTGAGTTATAAAATATTGCAAAAAATAAAAATAAATACAAAAGTAAATGGAAAAACAGTGGGGAGGAAGAGGGGGAAGAGAAGTGAGGAAGAACAAGAAAAAAGAAAGAAAAAGAAACATTGACTTCCAACTTTTTTCTGTTGCAGTAAAATAAAGCATCAACATCAAATCACAACTTTTTGCTTTTTTTTTTTTTTCATTATAATCTTGAGCAAGCCATTTCTGTAAAGCTCTATCAATCTACTCGGTAAAACCCAAAATCAAAGTTGCATTCTTTTCCACTTCAAGCACAAAGTTCAGAAGCGGTTTCCAAGTGGAAACAAAAGTATTTATATTCCTTTCTTTAATCAGAGTAGTCCATTTTGCCGTTTTAGGCAACTCCCATCAACTTCCAATTTTACAGCATTTGTTGTGGTGCTCAAGGCAGCCACTGTGGCGGCTTACAATGGGTAGGTCGTAATTCGAGGTAACCCACACCTAGAACTCGTAATCGCTGCGGCTGGTTGGCATCCACATCCCTGAGCAAATCTGCTCACACCGAAAATAATTCCATTTCTCTGCGTGCGTTGCATGGAACAGCTACCTCAAAACAAATATAATAGAGAGAAAGTCAACTTACTAGTTTTACTTGCTCCTTCAGTGTGGTTGTTGGATTTTAGAAGACCCAAACTAGAATTCTTTAAAGAAAGCAAGCAAGCATCCTCTCATTCAGATGTTCATAAATTCTGTAGTTTAAAGCGGGGTTCACATGGTAGCGTACGCTAGTTTTTTTCAAATACTGAGTAAAATTTAACAAGGTTGTGATCTACTTTTATCATTGAACTGTCCAGTCTCCTCATGTATACAGAAGGCCTTGCTCACCATTACACATGCCTTGGTCATCTCCCGTCTAGATTATTGCAATGCAGTCTACATGGGGCGGTCTTTGAAGACCTGGAAACTTCGAACTGATCCAGAATGTGCCAGTGCGCACAGTAATGGGGAACTTTTTTAAGTTTGTCCACGTAATAACGTTTTGCATGAGCTTCCGGTTTCTTTCCAGGTGCAATTCAAGGGGCTGGTCATCGCCTTTACGACCAGGGCTAGTCATAAAAGCACAGATTACCTACAGGACTGCTTCAACATCAACCTGTCCTACCAGGTCAGATAGGGCCTGGCACCAAAGATCAGGTCCGCACACATGAAGATCTAATTAAACCAGAGGTGTCAAAACTCGAGGCCCGTGGGGTGCTTAGATCGGGCCTACGGGGTTGCCCTGGAAACAGTAAAGGACCAGCCTGCTGTGACTACCAGCGAAAACTGAGTTCACGAGGGCCTCCTGCGGCCTTCCGTTTTGGGCTGCAACGGCCTCCTGCAGCCCTCTGCCAGTGAAAATGGCGGGCTCCATTTTTACTGGCAGAAGGCTGCTGCAGGAGGTGAAGCTGCCCAGGCCCACCCTGGCCAGACCCATCCCAGCCATGCCCACTCACACACACACACTCCTGTTATGTCTCCTCTTGGAAATTCAAACGAACAAACACAAAGCAGCCGTTTCACAATCAAATCAAACTGAAGGAAATAACAAGATAACGGCTGGCAGAAACTGTTAGGACTCCCCTTCAAAATTCAAACAAACAGAGAGCTCTTTGCAGTAACGTCCTCATTCAAAATAGTCATTTTGTTCCTGGCGAAAGGCACCAGCTCAGCTGTGTCCTTTTATACCCATTAAGGCAACGTGCTAATTAACTGGCTTGCCCTTCAGATTAACGTTTCCTGGTTCTGACGTCAATCCACGATCTAACATCATCAGAGTCAAAACTCCCCACAGGACCGATCCTTCCAATCACAACACACCCCCGAGGTCAAACAGAACCCTGATGTGGCCTTCAATGAGATGGAGTTTGACGCCCCTGAATTAAACTGATTTATTGCCAATTATGCCTATGGAGAGGAATCTCCTCAACTAACGGTCAGCACCTGGTCCATGAAATTCATGTAAGGGTCCATGGAATTCAAGGGAGGTTGGACTTCACTTGTGACTATGTAGGGATTCTAGACTAATTCAGTGCTGGGATTCAAAAAAATTTTACTACCTGGTTTTGTGGGCGTGGCTTGGGCATAGTGTGGCTTGGGCGTGGCAAGGGGAGAAGACTGTAAAATCTCTGTTCCCACCCCACTCCAGGGGAAGGATACTGTAAAATCCCCATTCCCTCCACACCCCACTAACCTACTTTCCAACTCCATTCTCCTCTGCAAGACAACAAAAGAAGACCCAGCTGATCAGCTGGGACTCAATGGGAGGCAGAGAATAGATGGGGGCAGAGCCAATTAGAGGTGGTATTTGCCAGTTCTCCGAACTACTCAAAATTTCCGCTACCGGTTCTCCAGAACTGGTCAGAACCTGCTGAATACCACCTTTGGACTAACTCGTCCCTCAGGTTTTGTCCCTCTTTTGATATACCGGTAGGTAAATATGTATTTATTGGTCTTAAATGTACACGTACATTTCCTTCAACTGACACCATTTAGTGACTGTTCAAAGTTACAATAACACTGGGGGGAAAAGTGACTTAGGACCATTTTTCACACTTAACAACCATGACAGCATCATGGTCACTTGATCAAAATTCAGATCCCGGCAACTGTCATGTATTTAGGATGGTTACAGTGTCCCACAGTCATTTGATCCCATTTTGTAACCTTGAGACGGTCAATGGGGAAGACAGATTCACTTAACAACCGTGTTACTAATTCAACAGCTGCAGCAATTCGCTTAAGAACTGTGGCAAACTCAAGGTCGTAAAATGGGGCGAAACCCGCTTCACAACGGTCTCGCTTAGCCGTGGAAATTTTTGGATCCCGTTGCGGTCGTAAGTCAAGGACTTCCTTTATACTGTATGCATTTTTTTTTAAAAAAAATCCTACCTCACCTTTCATTGTGTAAAGTCTTTAGAAGGGCAATGGCGAAAGAAAAAGCAAAGCGGGCTGATTGCGTGACCCAACTCGGCTCTTGAAATGGCCTGCGTCACTAATCTCCTTGAGAGCCCAGTCTTCCATTTCATAAGTGAAGGTTGATTTGAGGGGCAGCAGCTATAAAATACTGGCTGAGACCTTCTCCAGAGTGTAGGTTGGAGGCCTTTCCCTCGCGAGGGAGACAGTCCTCCAACATTCCAAAATGAAGTCCTTGCTGTTCATCACCCTTCTTTGCTTTACCCAGAGAGTGCTGGCTAGCATCTTTGGTAAGTAAATAGCATCGCTTTCTTTGCAGGTACCTTACCTTAAGGTGGCTCAGTGGCTAAGACGCTGAGGTTGTCGATCAGAAAGGTCGGCAATTCGACAGTTCGAATCCCTAGCGCTGCGTAACGGAGTGAGCTCCCATTACTTGTTCCCGTTTCTGCCAACCGAGCAGTTTGAAAGCATGTAAAAATGCAAGAAGAAAAATAAGGGCCACGTTAGTAGGAAGGAAACAGGGTTCCGTACAACTTCGGCATTTAGTCATACTGGCCACATAATCACGGAGACGTCTTTGGACAGCGCTGGCTCTTCGGCTTTGTAACAGAGATGAGCACCGCCTCCTAGAGCCGGAAACAACTAGCACATATGTGTGAGGGGAACTTAACGGTTCAGAATACAGAAACCAGGGTGTTAGAGCACAACAGTTCTCCTGAAAACACATTTTCATTTGTGTGTCTTTTCCCAGTCTTTGGGATCAAACCGTGAAAAAGAGCAAAGAGAGGTTAGGAGAGGAGGAAGGGATTTGGTGCCATAACTTTGCCTTCTTCTGAATGTATAGAATATGAGGCTGAAACCCAGCCCCTTCGTCCATGTGAACTTTGGCGGGAGAAGGCCTTTCGTGATGGAGAAGACTACATCCCTCAATGCTCAGAAGACGGACAGTTTAGGTAATGTTGGCACAATTTCCAATTTCTTGGAAGAATGGTTAACCGCTCAGGAGAAAGATGGGGATTTTGGTTCAGCAAATCTGAAGTGTCGTAGTTTGCCTATCGCCATGGCCTCCTAAGCAGAGATGGTATTCAGCAGGTTCTGACTGGTTCTGGCGAACCGGTAGTGGAAATTTTGAGTAGTTCGGAGAACTGGAAAATCCCACCTCTGACTGGCCCCGCTCCCATCTATTCTCTGCCTCCCGAGTCCCAGCTGATCGGCTGGGGCTTCTTTTGTTGCCCTGCAGAAGAGAACGGAGCTGGAAAGCAGGCTAGTAGGGTGGGGAGGGAATGGGATTCTGCAGTAACCTTCATCCAGGAGAGAGGAGGGAATGGAGATTTTACAGTATCCTCCCCTTGCCACACCCATCAAGCCACACCATGCCCACCAAGCCATGGCCACAGAATTGGTAGTAAAAATTTTTGAATCCCACCATTGCTCCTAAGAGGTACCAGATACTGTATAACCAGGGCTAGCTTATGTAATATTGATCCATTAAACCGGGGGTCTCCAGTCTTGGCAACTTTAAAACTTCTGGACTTCAATTTCCAGAATTCCTCAGCCAGCCATACTGGATGGAGAATTCTGCAAGTTGAAGTTCATAAGTCTTAAAGTAGCCAAATTTGGAACCCCTTGCATTAAACTGCTACCTGAGATACTTTTGATCTGGAAATGCCCATAAACAAACCAGTCGGGAATTCTGGGAGTTGAAGTCCACACATTTCAAAGCTGTCGAGGTTGAGAAACACGGATTTAGTTTTTAGGGAAGTTATCAGCTCAAAAAGGCATTGGCTCACTTCCTTCCTTACATCGCCCCCTAAGATCAAAGCAACAGCGAACGAGCTAACATTTGGAAAATAAGTGGTGCTTCTTACAAAGGTTTGTCAATCTTAATACTGTACATGTATAAAAAGCGTAATAATGTTGGAAATCACGTTTTTGTCCACCAGGAACATACAGTGCAATAAAAATGGGGTTTCCTGCTGGTGTGTAGATGAAAAGGGCATTGAGGTCCCAGGGACTAAACAGTCTGGATCGTCTCTGACTTGTAAGTTCCTCCTTGTTGTGAACTTTTGTTTCAAAACACCAAGAATTGTGGTCTGCATCTGTGTTTGTGTATGAGAGAGAGAGACTCACCTCTTGTTTCCTGCATTTAAGATATATTTTGGGACATACAGTGGGATGTTAGACAGAAAATAGTTGATGTATACACAAACATCAGGAGTGGTATTCAGCCGGTTTGGACTGATTCTTGCGTCCAGGTAGTGAAAATTTTGACTGGTTCGGAGAACCGGTAGGGAAAATTTTGACTATCCCTGCCCACCCACCCTTGGTCTTATTTCTCTCCTTTCCTATATTCCGTTGCTTCTTAGCTCAGCTGATTCACGTGGCAGAGCAGATTGCCGCGCCTCAGTTGAGGTAACCCACAACCACCAGCAACCACCGCTGAATAATATCAGGCAGAAAGTTTATTGTTAGTCACCTATATTACAAGAATCTTACTCAATGGGCTACATTTCCTTGGGAATGTTCAGGGATTCTGAAGGAGATCAGGTCATAAAATCAGGCACAACTTACTTAACAACCACCTCGTCCCAATTGCGGTCGCAAGTCAAGATCTCCTTTTAAATGCTTCTTCTAACTCCAAGGGACTTAGCATTTACTATGGTCTTTAAGAAAATATCTTCCTCAGAAAGTGAAATGCTTTTCAAATGTTCAGAGAACATCACTGGTTGATTTAAGAAGAGACTGGACAACCACTTGTCTGGAATAATATAGGGATGGATGCTTGAGCAAAGGCTTGGATTAGAATAATGGTCGCCAACCAGTGGGCCGGGGACCACCGGTGGTTCATGAGAAAATGTTGGTGGTCCACAGAGAAATGTCACCCCCAAAGCACCCCCCAAAGCAATTAATCCAGGCTGCGCGCGAACACAAGGCTTCCATCACATGCATTGCAAACAACATGAGGTAATGTGGGAGGGGGGAAAGGGCGAAGGGGGGAAAACTTTCCCCACTCGCCCCACGCGCTTGGCCTGGCCACCGGGCTGCTTCTTTCTGCTTCTTTCTTCTTCTGGTCTTGGCTGCACGCAAGGAAAGCAGCAAAAGTCTTTCTTTCTCTCCCCCAAACTCCGCCAGAAGTGAGTCTTTGGGACCCTGCAAGGCATCCTGCTCCAAGAGGCTGCACCGGCGTGACAAGTCTCACAAAGACTCAGTTCTGGAGGAGTTTGGGGGAGAGAAAGAAAGATTTCTGCTGCTTCTGCTGCTTTCCTTGCATGAAGCTAAAAGTCTCTCTCCCTCTCTCTCCCCCTGAGAATGGAGCTGGAGATGGTATCCCGCGATCCCAAATGAAGAATGATCGATCGGTAGGGGAATGGGGCGGGGAATTTTCCTGCAGACTTTTTTGGTGATTTTCCCAGGGTCTCTGATCCGCAGGACTTAAAATTATAAGTTTGGTGGTCCCTGAGGCCCAAAAGGTTGGCGACCTCTGCATAGAAGGATCTCCAAAGTCCCTTTCCATCTCTGTTATTCTGTTATTGTAGGGAGCACTGCCAGAGCATACTTGCTTCAAGATACCCTCCCTACCATTTAATACACTTCTTTTCCTCTTTTTTAACCCCCCCCCCTTTCCGTTTTTCTTTTTTTTAATTTCTTCCCCTGAAAAAATACAACCCCAACCCCGGGCCCCCTTATTGTTGGAATTCTTAATTGAAGCAGAATCTTAGGGAGATGTAGAAGGTTATACTTTCGTTTCCCCCCAAATATCCTCCTCTCATCCACCCTCCCCAGAGTTCATGGCAGACTCTCCTTGTATGGTAGCGAAACACGAGCAAGAGCGAGGTGGCAGCTGACCGTACTTCATGTTTCTTCCTGCTGTAGGTTTGTCCTTCTGCCAGCTTCAAAAGCAGCAGATTCTGGTCAGCCGTTACATCAATAGCAGTGAAACTGCCTACATACCACAGTGTCTGGATTCAGGTGACTTTGACCCCATACAGTGTGACTTGGCTGTGGAACAATGCTGGTGCGTGGACGGCGAAGGGATGGAGATTTATGGGACCAGGCAGAAAGGAAAACCAAGGCAATGTAAGTTGTTAGTCAAAACATAATTTGGGCATTTAAACTAGATGTAGTCACGAGAGTTCCTTTCCTACCCAAACTCATCTCCCTAAGGCAGGGGCCCCCAAACTTGGCAACTTTAAGACTTGTGGACTTCAACTCCCAGGATTCTCCATCCAGCAAAGCTTGTGGACTTCAGCTCCCAGGATTCTTCAGCCAGCTTTGCTGGCTGGAGAATCCTGGGAGTTGAAGTCCATAAGTCTTAAAGTTGCCAAGTTTGGGGAGCCCTGCCCTAAGGGGAACATTCCTCCAACTTCAGCTCAAAGATGCCTTGCCAACTGTTAAGTTGAAAACAGCCTGGTTCTACCCTGAAACATTTTGCACATCCATTTCCAAAAAACGCTTTCACAAAAAATAAAGAAGACAGAGTCAAACTGTTCTCCAAAGTGCCTGAGGACAGGGCAGGAAGCAAAGGGTGGAAACTAATCAAGGAGAGAGAGCAACTTAGAATGAAGGAGAACCGGTTTGCAAGGCTTCGGCCGCGGCAGGAATCCGCTATTGTGTGCGGTTTCTGCTGCGCTCACCACTGGAGTGCCCCCGATCCAGCCAGATTTGGGGGCTAATAGTTAGCCCGTAGAGGTAACTGAAGACAGGGGAGATCCAGCAGGGATCCGGGGGAATCGCAACCCCTCTCCTCAGCTGGCTTAACTCCCTTTTCCGAAAGCGGTGGAGCGGCAGTCAGCATTGGCCGCCACAAAGAAGCTTTCATCCGGATAAGAATGTGCAGGAGGAAGCTGAGTAACGCTTGAAGTTTTAAAGAAGAGACTGGATACCCATCTGTCTGAAATGGTATAGGGCTGTGATGGCGAACCTAGGGCATGCGTGACGGAAGCGGCATGCAGAGCCATCTTCGCGGGCACATGAGCCATTGTTGCCCCAGCTCACTTCTACTGCACATGTGTTCACACCTCCCACCAGCCAGCTGATTTTCTGGTATCTGCCATGCATGCGTGGGAGGCGGGGCGAATGTGGGAGATGTGTGCGCATGCGATGCCAAAAAGGTTAGCCATCACTGGGTTTCCCGTCTGAGCAGAGGGTTGGGCTAGAAGACCTCCAAGGTCCCTCCCAACTGTTGTTCTACGTTCTAATGTGAGACTGGTTTACCTTTAATACCCAAAATAGATAAAATAGATTCCTGCCTATTAAGGAGGGGGAAATATTTCTTTCTCTCTTTCAAGGGGGAATGAAAAATTGAAGACTTCTCTAAACAACTTCTGTAATCGACTGATCAAGAATGCAGGTTTCTTTCCTCCAACAAAGCCTAAGAGGCACATTTGAAAGGGGTGATAATATTCAGAGGCTGTCTGTTTTCACAACATGCTAAAACCAAGGCATTTTAAATACCAAGATTGCATTGGCAGAATAATCATCAACCTAATTAGTTGTAACCAGGCTTCCTTTTTCTGGCTTAGTACAATCTTCAGACCAAGTCATTTCAGGGAATTCTTACTTTGAAGTACTGTAAAATGCAGAAAATAGGTTAAGTGTTCTGCAAAAGTAGTTGAAGAGCCGAAGAGCAAAATTCAAAATAGAGTTTTATTATTTCAACTCCCAGTGTCTGTTTTTCCTTCCTTCCTTCCTTCCTTCCTTCCTTCCTTCCTTCCTTCCTTCCTTCCTTCCTTCCTCCTCCCTCCTTTCCTTTCCTTTCCTTTCCTTCCTTCATCCCTCCCTCCCTTCTTCTTTCTTTCCTTCCTTCATCCATCCATCCCTCCTTCCTCCCTTCCTTTCTATTTCCCTCCCTCTCTCCTTTCCTTTCCTTCCTTCTTTCCTCCCTCCCTCCCTTCTTTTCCTCCCTTTCTTCCTTTCCTTTCCTTCCTTCATCCATCCCTCCCTTCTTTCCTTTCTTCATCCATCCCTCCCTCCTTCCCTTCTTTTTTTCCTCCCTCCCATTCTTCTTTTCCTTCCTTTCTTCCTTCCTCCCTCCCTCCCTTCCTCCTTCCTTCCCTTGCCTTCCCTTCCTTCATCCATCCCTCCCCTTCTTCCTTCCTTCCTCTGTCTCTCCTCCTTCCTTCCTTCCTTCCTTCCTTCCTTCCTTCCTTCCTTCCTTCCTTCCTTCCTCTCTCTTCCCTCCCTTTCCTTCCTTTCCTTTCCTTCCTTCTTTCCTCCCTCCCTCTCTTCTTTTCCTTCCTTCCTTTCCTTTTCTTTCCTTTCCTTCCTTCATCTGTCCCTCCCTTCTTCTTTCCTTCCTTCATCCGCCTCTGCCTCCTTCCCTTCCCTTCTTTCTTTTCTTCCTCCCTTCCTTCCTTCCTTCCTTCCTTCCTTCCTTTCCTTCCTTCCTTCCTTCCTTCCTTCCTTCCTTCCCATCATTATCTTTTCAACCTATCAGTCATCCTTTCTCTCCTCAAAGTTAGAGAAGCAGAGTGAGAAATAGATGGAAAAAAACCGACCTGCTTGGTAAAGAGATGAGAATGAGCAATGTATATGGGATGGCGGGGGAAAATCTCTTCTGAAAGTGCTTTGAAAAGTTCTGACAACTGCTTTTCTTAAACAAAGAAGCTGGAATAAAAGCAATATTTTCGCTTGTCAGGTCCAGGCCAGTGTGAGATTCGAGACCGCCGCATTCTGCATGGCATTGGAGAAAAGAGCCCTCCACAATGCTCAACTGATGGAGAATTCCTGCCTGTCCAATGCAAATTTGTCAACACAACCAATAGGATGGTCTTCGATCTCATCCATCATTTTAACAGGTAAAAAGAACTTTTTGCAATGCTCAGTGCTTCGTCCTGCCATTGACGAAGATAGGAAGACATTCTAGCTCTGGTAAAAGCCCCATGAGTTGAGGTAATCTGGACTATCAACGATGATACTTTGGACCACGGATGGAATTCAGCTGGTATGGACCGGTTCGGGTGAACTGGTTGTTACACCGGTTGAATCTCACCACTGGAAAATCTCATATACTGAATTTTCTAATAGCTGGATTTCTCTTTCAGGTTCCCCAAAGCGTTCTTAACATTTAGTTCCTTCCGAAATTTGTTCCCTGAAATCAATGGATACTGTTACTGTGCAGACAGCCTTGGGAGAGAACTAGAAGATACAGGTGAGTCTACCGGCGGGAGTCTCCTAAAAGTGAAAACTTGACACTTTTTGCCTAGCAAAAAGTAAATCTGTTTTGGAAGAAGAAGAGATCCAAGATGTACATCATGCAAGCCATGATCCTCTTCCAGGTTGGGATGAAGCAACACAAGCAAAACTTAAATCCAGACAAAACGTAGGTGCTTTCCATCAGTAGTAAAATGGACTTGAGGTTAGACAACTGTTTGGGTTGGATTGAACACCATCTTGACGTCATTGAATCCTAGATGTTGATTGTGCCAAGGAAAGCATTTTTGTGAGCCAATACATTAATAGCAATAGCACTTAGACTTATATACTGCTTCATAGTGCTTTACAGCACTCTCTGAATTGTTTACAGAGTCAGCCTGTTGCCCACAATAATCTGGGTCCTCATTTTGCTGACCTTGGAAGAATGGAAGGCTGAGTCAACCTTAAGCCGGTGATTCTATGGACCAGATGTTTCCAAATCTTCCAACCTTGCACTATCCCAAAGGCGCTTTTTCAAGAGACAACTGGACCTACTGGTTTTTCTTTGAAGACATTTCGCTTCTCATCCAAGAAACTTCTTCAGCAGAGCTGAAATGAAACATCTTCAAAGAAAAACCAAGAAAGTTCAGTTGCCTCTTGAAAAAACATCTCTGGGACAACCATGACCTGGATGATTGAGAATCTCCATAGACAATCTTGCTGTACTTCTTTGAGTTGTTCCATGCTCTGGCTGGTGTCAGCTTTGATGGTGTCCAGCCACCACGTTTTTGGCGGCTTGGTTCCCTTTTTCCACTAACTCTTTCCAAGCATAATCGCTTTCTCCATAGGATTCCTCCGCATGTCACGGCCAAAATAAGTGAGACCCGGTTTTGTGGCTTTTGCCTTCCAGTGACATGACTGGTGTGATTTCTTCCAGTACTTGCTTGTTAAACCCCTTTGCTGTCCGAAGACATAAATTTATATAAATGCATTTAATATAAGCACGGTCACATTTATTTTTAAAAAAGTTTAGATCTTCTATCCAGTTGACCAGGTTGGTTTATCTTTTAAGCTTGTGAGGATTTAAAATGGAATCTTCCCAACAAAATTGCTTCCTCCACTCGCCCACCCACCCACCCCGCATGATATGGCCAAAGTAAATGAGATGCAGTTTTGTGATTTTTGCCTTCTAGTGTCCGATCTGCTGTTATATCCTCCAGTACTTGCTGGTTGGTCACCTTTGCTGTCCAAGGGACCATTTGATATAACTTAATTAAATGAAGAAAAAAGATTTGAATAGCTGAAGGGCAAACATCTGTTGAAGATGCTCTTCTAAAATGTTCTCTTCTTTCCCAGGTCTGGAAATGTTGCTTGAAAATGTGTACGACACAGTTTTTGCATCGCTGGAACCAGCTCCTACCTTTGCTGAAAGTAGCATGTACAGGATCCTACAGAGACGTTTCCTGGGAGTGCAACTTGCAACAACTGGAAGGTTCAGATGTACGTGTCAAGGTTCTGACTGACAAACTTCTCAAGCAAAGCTTGATTGAGTGCATCATTTTGGCACATATGAAAGCAAAACCAGATTTAGCTATTTCCTCCGCAAGCCCATATAGTTAAAGTATAGATTCTCCCTCCCCTATTAGGCCAGTTCACACTGTCCAATTCTGTTTCTTAATCTTGTTATGAGAAAGTCTTTTTGGCTCTGGCAAACACATGTCCTTGGTTCCCATGGCTGTTGTCTCATTGCCGAGAAAGTACATTCCATTCTTCTTCTCCTTCCCCCCTTGGGTTGTTGTCAAGTTGAGTATTGAAAATGGCTGAAACAGCAAAAGCAAATTTTGAAGCTTGACATTATGTAGCATACAGTTCTGCGGGTTTAGAAAACACAAATCCAAAGAAGGCAAGTCAACATCTACAGACTTACATTCATTTGTTTACTGACCATTAGTAGTCTCAACGGCACCGAAAAAATGATTTATGACTATTTTTTACACTTACAACCATTGCAGCATCCCCACAATCACATGATCAAAATTCGGATGCTTGGCAACTGACCCACATTTATGACGGTTGCGGTGTCCCAGGTCCATGTGAACCCCTTTTGTGACCTTCTGACAATTGAAGTCAATGGGGAAGCCAGAATCAGTTTATAACCGTGTCACTATCTTTAACAACTGCCACTTAACAACTGTGGCAATAAAGGTGGCAAAAGTCATTTAACTAGTGTCATGCTTAGCAATGGGAATTTTGGGCTCAATTGTGGTTGTAAGTCAAGGACTATCTGCATTGTTGCTTGTGAAATGAGATGGTTCTTCTCTCAACTTCTATTCTACCCATAGTAGTTGAACAGAGGATCATTCTTATTTTTATTGATTTATTGTTACATTTATATCATTTTATGTATATATATCTATAATATCTACCTACCTACCTACCTATCTGATCAACAGTAAAAATGCAGAATACAGAGCCCAGCCAAATCAATACCGGTGTAATTAAAATCCTTCAGGAGCCCACTGGTTCGAGTCTTTTTCTTCTGGAATTTTTTCCATTAGACCGTTTTTTCAGGATATTTGCCAGACACCAGAACAAATGTACATGTGAATGAAAACTGGTTCCGTTCTACTTTTCTTTTGAAGGCCCTTCCAAGTGTGAAATAGAGTATTTCACTGCCACTCGTTTTGAGGAGGATTATAAACCATTGTGTGAAGATAATGGTGCCTATAAGCCGATGCAATGTCAATTTAATGGAGAATGTTGGTGTGTCGACAACAGAGGACAGGAGATCCCTGGAACAAGAAGGAGAGGAGAGCAACCAATCTGTGGTAGGTAAAGCCAGAAATATGCTCATCAAGGATTTTCATTCCTAGCTTAATATCAAATATCAATTGCAATGCAATAGCAGTGAATTTCTCATTTCTGAATTCCCCCAAAACATCTAACCCAGGGGTGTCAAACTCAATTCCATTGTGGGCCACATTAGGGTAATGTTTGACCTCAGTGGGTGGCAGGGCAGGGCGCAAGGCCAGGGATGGATATGGCCAACTTGACGTCACTTATGTCATGGGTTCCTGTGGTGGCCCAAAAGCTCTTCCAGAGAAAACAGGCTCCCGAGCTCTGTTTTTGGCTGCGATGGCCTCCGGCAACCCTGGTGCCATAAAAATGGAGCTCAGGAGGGCTGCATGCAGCCCTCCCGAGCTCTGTTTTTGCTGGCAAAGGCACCGCAGACTGGTCCGATGTTTCCAGGGTGGCCCCCTGGACCAGATCTAAGCACTCCACAGGCCAAATCGGCCTGAAAGCCTTGAGTTTGACACTCTTGATCTAACCAATCACAATGATCAAAGATGCTGGACCTTGGACTGATCCAGCAGAGTTATTCTTATGTTCTTAAAATATAGGAAGATAAAGGTTCCCCCCCCGCTCTTCTTCTCATTAGGTTGGTGAGAGTATTGAAACAAAATTCCAAGAAAGGCAAGCTGTTCTATGTAATACAATGCAGATTTTTATTTATGGAATTTTGGGCCATCTTTTGGGGACGAGCTCCGGTTTATATGGTTTTTGAAGAGAACAAAACATATTCAAGGAGGATAGGTTATTAATGGCTGCCAATCTTAAGGTCTCATTATCACCTTGATCACAAGCAATTTACTTTAAATATCAGGTGCTGGGCAGCATCAATGGAAAGAAGTTTCATTGTAGGAGAAGAGCAGACAGAGCGGGGGCAGAGTTAAACGTGTTATCAGTCTAGAATCATTAGAGTCCCACAAATGGTCTAAGTCCAACCCCCCCCCCCTTGGATTCTATTGGCTCTTATCTGATGTCAGTTTAGCACTAGGCCTTAGTTGACTAGATTTTTGTGTATAGGCTCAAATACATCTTCTGTGCTGGAACTTAAGTGATGGTCCTGATTTTTTGGCACCTGACATTGATGCTAGTGAACTTTTTTGAGAAATCTTTCTGGCCACTGTGTGACACCAAATGCTGGTCTCGATGAGTCCTTGGCATGAACCAGTCTCAGGCCTCTTCTTGCATTCTTCATAATAATTAATCTCCTGTTATCTTTTCCTTTCTCTAGACAAGGCGCCCACCTGTGTCTCTGAGAGACTAGTATCTCTGTCCAGGCTTTTCTATGGCCCCGTTGGACATTTCAGTCATAACAATTTGTTTTCTGCTACTCAAGAGCCGGGGAAAATAGTTGGCTCCTCAAGATTTTGTCCCTTTTTATTCAGATACTTTTTTGAGGGTTCCACGGAGCTGCCTTCCATCTCAGAGGGAAACAGCGCCATTCAGCTCTTCACATTTGCAAGTCTCCTTGGTGAAGCAGTTGATGGGATGTTTCCTTCACGAGAACTTGCTCAGGTTGCTCTACGATTTAGCAACAACCCCAAGCGATTCCAAGAAAACCTTTTCGGTGGGATGTTCTTGAAGAATCTGGTCCAGTTTAACTTTACAGGAGCCCTTGGCCCAAACAGCAAATTTAATTTGGACAAGTATTTCCAGCAGGTTGGGATAAGAAGCGGATTCAGTAAACTGGCTGGTCAACTTTTGCAGGGAAGCTCCCAGGAGAAGTTTAATCTGAGCCAATCTCTCATTGACAGTTTTGGTCGAACGGTCAATTTAGAGGACAATCAGAATGCCGTCAAATTCCTTGCTTCTCTTCTTGAAGCCCCAGAGTTTTTCACTTTTCTGCAGCATGTGATTTCTGTCCCAGAAAGTGTCACCAAAGATTTAGGCAATGTGGTGACGATTCTGTTGAAAGCAAGAGACTGCACAGAAGAAGACAATGATGTCTTTGTGCCAGACTGTACTGAAGATGGGAACTACAAGGAGATTCAGTGTAAGAGAGGGGAGTGTTGGTGCGTAGATTTAAGGGGAAAAGAAATCCCCGGATCCAGAGTACGAGGGACAAACCCACGGTGCCCCACAATGTGTGAAAAGCAAAGGGCCAGTTTGCAACTCTTAATTAGAGACCAGCCTGCAGGATCTCAGATATTTGTTCCTTCATGCACCAAAGAAGGCAAATTCCTGCCAGTCCAGTGCCATGGGAAAAACTGTTTCTGTGTCAATTCAGAAGGCGCACCTGTTCCAGGAATAAATACCAATTCTGGAGACCCCATACAATGTAAGTTTCACATGTTCACATGCATTATTGTTTTGGGGTCTTTTTTGTGAGATGTTCCTAATGTTGAGTGATGATGAAAATATGAATACATAGAGCTTAGAATGCAAAGCTAGTCATGGAAGAACTTCATAGAAGTCTGCTAGGTCTAGAAAATATTTAGGCTCTCTCTCCCTGAGAAACCCACTCAAATCCCCAAATTTTGGTTTTTTTAAAAGTGGAAACATTGGTGTTGATTTCTGTAGAACCTGCCTACCAGATGGCAACTTAATGAGAATAGCAGCATATGATCTCCTGGTTAAGAAAATAGAACATTGCTCCTTGCATGAGGTCCCGTATGGCCTACTCATCTTCAAATAACTCTCACTTTTCAGTTTTTAGTGTCCCCAACATATAGCAACAGCATTTAGACTTATATATTACCCCATAATGCTTTATGTCAGAGTCTGAATTCGAGGAGGAAGCCGGACAGCTGACAGAGAATGGGAGTGTGGCTCCATTGGCTGTGGAGGAGGCTGGGGAAGGGCAAAGTCCAGCTGGGCAGAGCAGGGGAGAGATAGAATGAGAGAGTTCAGAGGAAGACCCAAGCCCACCCTCTCTTCATCCTAGGACACGCAGGGAGGAACAGAGAAGAGAGCAATGTGGGTTGCGAGGCTTACAGGGGAGGAAAGGGCCCTGATTCCTTTCATTAGCCACAGCTGGGAAGACAGTTGATAAGAAAGGCAGGCTGAGTATGACAGCTGCTGGGAGCAAATGTGCTCCCAGCATTTATCCTATGTTGTTGTGGCTTGTCTATGTTCCTGGTGTCTTCCCAACCATGTGAGTTTTGCTGTGCCTTCAAGTCTGAAATTTTTGCTCCTGCCCCCACCCCTGCCAAACTAATTACTTCAGTTTGGCTTGTTTGGACTTTAAGTTACAGTTTGTGTTGCTCATGTTTTGGACTTAATTTTCTGTAGTCAGCTATTCCTGGGAGAGTTTGTCTTCAGCCAGAAGGTAACCTGGACATTGGGGGCAAAGTTGGAGATAATAAAGGGACTCTTATTGCCTATCTGACTGTGTTGCCTTTGTGCCGCACCCTGGGTCATCACAGCTTTACAGATCTCTCTGGATGGTTTACAATATCAGCCCATCTCCCCCAACAATCTGGGCCCTCATTTTACCAACTTCAGAAGGATGGAAGGCTGAGTCAACCTTGAGCCCATCAGGATTAAACTCCAAGCTGTGGGCAGAATTAGGCTGCAATACAGTGTTTTAACCAATGTGCCATCAGGGCTCTTTTATATTAAGTTGATAACATGGTTGTTAAGTGAATCTGGCTTCATCATTGGCTTTGCGTGTCAGAAGGTCATAAAAGGTGATTCCATAATCCCAGGACATTGCAACTGTCATAAATATGAATTATTTTCATGCAGCTTTGAGAAAAAGGAAATGCTTCTACAATTATGCCTTGAATAATTGTAAAATGTCATGCCTTGTATCTCATAACTGCTTCTTCAAGTTGTTCCATGCTCTGGCTGTTGTCAGCTTTGATGGTGTCCAGCCACCGTGTTCTTTGGAGGCCTGGTTCCCTTTTTCCATTAACTCTTCCAAGCATAATCTCTTTCTCAATAGAATTCCTCCGCATGTCATGGCCAAAATAAGTGAGATCCAGTTTTGTGGCTTTTGCCTTCCAGTGACATGACTGATGTAATTTCTTCCAGTACTTGCCTGTTAATCCCTTTTGCTGTCCGAAGACATAAATTTATATAAATGCATTTAATATAAGCACGGTCACATTTATTTTTTAAAAAAGTTTAGATCTTCAATTGAGTTGACCAGGTCTATCTTTTAAGCCTATGAGGATTTAAAATGGAATCTTAAATTTAGCTGAACAATTAATGAAATAATTAAAACTCCTTCAATGCTCTTTCTATAGATATTTTTTTTTAAAAAAACCAATATCGTCCTAATAATCTATAGGTATACTGGCCATTTTGATACTGTTTATCTCCAATGGCTACTGAATAGAAAAGAAGAGAATGGAATCGAATTCTTATTCTTCATAGAATAGAATTCTTATACTGAGTAGAATAGAATAGGGAATAGAACAGAACAGAACAGAACAGAACATAATAGAATAGAATAGAATAGAATAGAATAGGATAGAATAGAATAGAATAGAATAGAATTCCTTATTGGCCAAGTGTGATTGAACAAACAAGGAATTTGTCTTGGTGCAAATGCTCTCAGTGTATATAAAAGATAAATAATTACCACAGTCATCATAAATACATTCATAAGATACAACATTTAGTGGTAGTTGTAGGATACTAAATAAGCAATCAACATAAATCATGCTAGGAAACTAAATAAAACAATATAAATTGTAAAGATACAAGCAACAAAGTTACAATCATAAATAGAAAAGGAAATAGGTAATAGGAGGGATGAGAAGAATAATGGTAATACAGTCTTAGTAAATAGTTTGACAGTGTGGTGGGAATTAGTTGTTTACCACAGTGATGGCCTGTGGGGGAAAAACTGCCCTCATGTCTAGCCGTTCTGGTGTGCAGTGCCCTATAAAATGCCCATTTTGAGGATAGAAGTTGAAACAATTTATGTCCTGGATGTGAGGGGTCTCTAGATATTTTCACAGCCCTCCTTTAAGGACAAACAGATGGTGATTACCAAGCAGATGGCTAGATTCTGCACAGCAGCACTAGGGATTCATCGGAAACAGGTGATTAATCCACCCTAACCATTTTACACAACTACTGTAGCAAACTCTTGCATTACTACGTTGTTTTGCATTTTAGTATTTAATGACTATGAGCATCACAGTTTACGGATTGCTATTACAGCATAGTTAGGCAATGTGCAACTGACCGATTGATGCCAGATTGTGATTTTAATATAGATTTTGTCTGTTATTTATTGTTTTATTTTAGGATTTTTAACTGGATATGCATCAAGGGTTTTTATTTATTCTGGTCTCAGGTCTTTGACTATAATGAAGCTGATTTGATTTGATTAATTAAAATGAATTAAACTCATCCATTGCAGTTTATTCTTAAGAGCCTTGGCAGTGCAGAGGTTAGAGTGTAGTACTGCAGGCTACTTCTGCTGCCTGCCAGCTGCTTGCAATTTGTCAGTTCAAATCCCACTAGGCTCAAGGTTGACTCAGCCTTCCATCCTTCCAAGGTCAGTAAAACGAGAACCCAGATTGTTGGGGGCAATAGCTGACTTTGTAAACCGCTTAGAGAGGTCTGGAAAGCACTGGAAAGCGGTATATACCGGTAAGTCTAAGTGCTATTGCTATTCCTGTGCTAGAGCAACTATTATAAAACACCTGTTCTACTGACTTTGTATTGATCAAGTTGGTTCTTTCTTAGGTCCAACTGACTGCCATCTTGCAGCTGGTAAAGCTTTTCTAAGGTCTGCCAAGCAGTTTCTCTTGAATCCCGCTTCTTTGACTCAACTGTCCAGCGTTTATGTACCTCAGTGCAGTCTGGATGGTCAGTGGAGGCCAGTCCAATGCAATGGTCCACCTGAACAGGCATTTGAATGGTACCAAAGATGGAATGCTCAGAACAATAACGACAAGGTGCTTACCATCGTTGACTTGGCTAACGTACTCCTAGACTACAAGGCAAGGTCTCAGCAAAACTTTGAAGATTTCATCAACATACTCTATGCTGCGGGACGCCAGAATATGTTCCCAGAATTTTCCAAATACTCTTCTTTGGAAGCTGTTCCTGGAGAGCTGCTGGAGGGCAAAACATTAGAATCCTCTGAGAATGTTTTACTGAACCCATTCACCTTTTGGCAGCTTCTTCAAGGTCGGCTTAACTATTATCCAGGATCTTACAGTGATTTTAGCATCCCCTTGGGACATTTTGATCTTCGCAACTGTTGGTGTGTGGATGAAAAGGGACGCATGCAAGGAAGCCAAGCCAGTGTAAACCAAGTTCCAACTTGTAAGTAACTTGAGCCAGTCACCAGATCTTCCTGTGACAAAACATCAGAACAAATAAAATAATAGGGTTGAAAGGGACTTAGAGCAAGGGGTGAGATTCTTCCAGTTCAGACCGGTTTGGGTGAATGGGCCTTTTTCCAGCTTCCAGTGGGCCTCCAGAGCCTGTGGGAGGCCATTTTCACCCTCCCAGAGGCCTGTCGGAGGCCTCCGGACCCTTGGGAAGTCAAAAAATGGCCCTCCTGGAAGTTGTGGTAGGCCACACCCACCACGGCCATGCCCACCCAGCAACCAGGCAGTGAACTGATTGCTGGGATTTTTGAATCCCACCCCTGCCTTAGAGGTCTCCGAGTCCCATGGCAGGAGATCCTAATACCATTCTTGAGGCTTGATGGAATCATAGAAAGAATAACAAAACAGAATAATTGAGTTGGAAGGGACCCTGGAGGTCTTCTAGTCCACCCCCTCTTCCACCAAGCAGGAGGCCCTATACCAGAGGTCTCCAAACTTGGCAAGTTTAAGACTTGTGGACTTCAACTCCCAGAATTCCTGAGCTAACATGACTGGAGGAGGAATTCTGGGAGTTGAAGTCCACAAGTCTTAAAGTTGCCAAGTTTGGGGACCCCTGCCCTATACCATTTCAGAGAAATGGCTGCCCAAACCTTTCTTAAAAAAAAAAAAATCTCCACTGGTTAATTGTTCCAAATGTCAGGAAATTTCTCCTTAGTTCTAGGTTGCTTCTCTACTTGATTAGTTTCCACCCATTGCTTCTTCTTCAGCTTTCAGTTGCTTTAGAGAATAGATTGATCCCGTCTTGACGGGATTGAACAAAATCTCAGTCTAGTGAAGCATTTATGATGTGATTAACATTGCGCTAAGCCATGCATTCATTTTGTTTTAGTTTTCCATTATGTATAGCCCTAGGCTTAGTTTGTAGTCCATGGATGGTGGTTTAGCATTCTGTGTGAGCCTGGCCATTGTGATTCAGTGAACAAATCTGGGTTAAACTAAACCAAGATTTCTTTTTAAATTAAAGATTAATGACCATTAATAGAGTCTTCCCTAGAGTAATGGTTTTTTGTGGAAAATCTTTTCCCATTATAAAACATCAGCCATTATCACTGGTGGATAGCGGGCCTTTTCTAAAATCTACCTTCTTTTTTTCCCTTTTAGCTTTTATTCGTTTAGTTCTCCAAATGCAAGGTTACTAAGTTGCTTTGACTAGTTAACATTTCCTTTTATATAAGGCTAATGAAGTCCTTTGAGACATTTATACAACTGAGAAATTGCCTATAAATATTTTAAATAAATACAAGAGGAATTGGGCATAATTATTTGCAAGTGGCAATGGTCAGCCAGTTTTAAGCTTAGGTATTTAACACTCCTACTTGAGAGAACAGCCCACTGGGATCTGAATCTCAAATTATGCATTATTTCTTCCTGGCTCCAATTTATATATTGTGAGCAGAACTGCTAAGTTTATATCGTGTTTCCCCCAAAATACGACCCTGTCTTATATATATATATATAAGACAGGGATCTTTGGTTGTTGCCTCACGCGTAAGATTCGGTATCTAGGCACGTTTGATGACTAGTCTCATTCATCATCTTCAGGCTTCTGTCTTCAGCTCTGTGCTTCTCTGAGAGGCACTCTGAGAGGCACTCAGAGAAGCACAGAGCTGAAGACAGAAGCCTGAAGATGATGAATGAGACTTCATCGAAACGCTGCCTAGATACTTCAAATCTTACGCCGGAGAAAACCCGAACAACCAAAGATCCACATACAAATACCCAGCGAGAACCTCAGAAAACACACACACACACACACACACACACACACACACACACACACACACACACACACACACACACACACATATATATATATATATATATATATATATATATATATATATATATATATATATATATATATATATATATATATATATATATATATATATATATATATATATATCTTTGCCACCATAAAAAGCACCAGGTCTAATTTTCGGGGGATGTCATCTACTGTCTAATCTCACCTGCATGCGTCACCCCCGGCATCCTTTTCTCTGTCAGAGCTTTCAAGAACTTTTTCTGCAGCCGGCAAGGCTTTCCTGAAGGCCTCTGCAGCCGATAACAGAGCTCTGGATCAATCCACAGCTTTTTTTATCAGCTACGGAACCCTTCAGGAAAGTCTTGCCAGCCTTGAGGGCTGCAGAAGAAATGGGCCAGCGAGGTAGATGTCAGGGTGTGCAAGGCCTGGCTACAACTGTCCAAAGGTAAGTAGTAGGGCAGTTGCACCCCCCTATTAGCACCCTAGCTTAATTTTTACCCGTCCACTCTGGAATGGACGGGATCTTAATTAGGGCTTATTTTTGGGGTAGGGCTTATATTGGGCGCAAATGTAAAAAAAATCAAGCTAGGACTTACTTTCAGGGTAGATCATATTTTCAGGGAAACAGGGTAGTTAAGGCAGTTCAGTATACTGAATAAAGTGGGGCCTCGCGTAAAGGTAATATATTTATTCGAAGGCTGATTCTTTATATTTAGCATGTATGTATTATATTACTATATTTCCTTATCTGTTTTAGCCTGGAATTAGACCCTGTACTTCACTATTATTATTTTTGTTGGATGGGATTATAACATTAATCAATGTAATAAACTGGTACTCTTTATTTGGGAGCCAGATAATCACACTGAAGTTGAACTGAAATTAGTGAGGGACTCTTTCTTATTCCTTGCTTGCTGCAACACCAGGCTAAATGAACGAACAAACAAACAAATAAATGGAACTCTGACTTGAATGGGAGATAATAATTATGTCTCTGTTGCCCATTAATTAATATGCAGGCAAAGTAAAAATCATCTTCATCTTCTTTTATTTGAATCCTTCCCCTTTGCCTTCCCTTTCCTCTTCTTCCTCCTCCTCCTCCTTCTTCCTACTCTTCCCTTTCCCCTTCTCCCTTGCCTTTTCCTCCTCCTCCCCTGTCTCTCTTGCTACGTTCTCCTCCTCTCACTCCTTCCTTCCCTTTACCCTTCTTCCTTACCTTCTCCTTCTTTTCCTCCCTCCTCTTCCCTCCCCCTCCTCCCTCTTCCCTTTCCCATTCTTTCTTTCCTTCTTTTCCTCCTTCCCTTTCCCTGTCCCCCTCCTCCTCCCTCTTCCCTTTCCCATTCTTTCTTTCCTTCTCCTTCTTTCCTCCTTCCTCTTCCCTGTCCCCCCTCCTCCTCTTCCTCCCCCTCCTCTTCCTCCCCCCCCCCTCCAGATTTGCCACACTCTGAGCAAACTTTTTGTCTTCTTGCAGGTCTTGGAACATGTGAATCTGCAAAACGAGAAGCTGTGGAATTTGTTAACAAGGTGGAACAACTTATTCAGGAGTCAAACAGCTCTCATTTTCCTTTCGGACAAAGTTTTTTAATGAGCCAAGTGTCCATGTTAAGAGGCCAAGAGCTTTGGAGTAATTTTTCTCATCTGGAAAGCACTTTTGCAGAAATACTGTTGGCAGGGAATGATTATGCCATCCAGCTGGCTGCACAATCCAGTATGTTAATTTTTTTTTAAAAAAATGATTTTTCTAGAGGAACGTCAAATGGGGGTGGTCCAGTAAATTTTGAATTACTGAAGGAAGAATTAGCATTGTAAGGTTTGCTAGAGTGTCTACAGGAAGAGGATCAACAAGATGATGATCACAACTATATGATTGATGACCTGACTGTTGATCACATGGTTGTGGCCACCATCTTAAGTTTTTTTGACTGCTCTGTGGATACCTCTGAAAACTTTGTTTATTCTCTTAATAGATACCATGGGAGGAGAACCATGTTAGTGTTTGACATTGTTTTTCAACCTTAGCAACTTTAAGATGTGTAGACTGAATGATGGCTGGGTGATACCAGAAATTGAAGTCCACACATCTTAAAGATAAAGATAAAGGTTCCCCTCACACATATGTGCCAGTCATTTCCAGCTGTAGGGGCCAGTGTTCATCTCCGTTACAAAGCTGAAGAGCCAGAGCTGTCTGAAGATGTCTCCGTGGTCATGTGGCCGGCATGACTAAACACTGAAGGCTCATGGAACGCTGTTACCTTCCCACCAAAGTGGTCCCTATTTTTCTACTTGAATTTTTATGTGCTTTCGAACTGCTAGGTTGGCAGAAGCTGGGACAAGTAATGGGAGCTCACTCCATTACACGGTGCTTGGGATTCAAATGGCCGAACTGCCGACCTTTTTGACCGACAAGCTCAGCGTCTTAGCCACTGTGTCCCATTTCCGCATACCTTAAGAGCTGTCAAATTTGAAAAGCACTCATCTCCAGTAAGCAGAGATAGAATAGAATGAATGAGCTGGAAGGGACCTTGGGGATCTTCTAGTCCAGCCCCCTCCTCAAGCAGGAGAATCAATACCATTTCAGATAGGTGACCGTCTAGACCAAGGGTCTTCAAACGTGGCAAGTTTAAGACTTGTGGACTTCAACTCCCAGAATTCCTGAGCTAACATGACTAGAGGAGAAATTCTGGGAGTTGAAGTCCACAAGTCTTAAAGTCTAGTCAAACTTGAAGACCCCCCTGGTCTAGACTCTTCTTAAAAACATCCAGTGATGGAGCAACCAGATCAGATAGGGTCTGGTAGCATCTTTCAGACAACAGCTTAAGTCTCATATTAAAATTTGTTAGTTAAAATGTTTTTGGTCACTTTGGTTTCTGCAGCGTTTGTTATCCCAAAAGAAAACAAAATAATGAATAAAAATCAGCTCTTGGCATTTCCGTGTGTGATTGTCCAGCCTTCCAAGGTGAACTTCTGAAGCAGGAGTGTCCAACCTTGGCAACTTGACTTGCGGACTTCAATTCCCAGAAGCGGGGAGCCCCATTCATGACTGGCTGGGGAATTCTGGGAGTTGCAATCTACAAGTCTTGAAGTTGCCACGGTTGGATGCTCCTGCTCTACAGGAGCCTTTCTCAGCAGGGACGGATAAAAGAAGGTTGTAACAGTGGAAATGTTCTAAGAAGGTATTTGTGTTCATCTGCTGTAGCAAAAAAAAATGCCTAGCATTTTTGTGGTACTATAGAAGCTAATAGGTTTATTTTCAACCCAGTCCTCTTCAGCAATTTTACAGAGTGGAGGTTCAAATATGGCACTTTTTTCATATTCTCTCCTTGGGGGAAAAGATGAAATGAATAGAATAGAATAGAATAGAATAGAATAGAATAGAATAGAATAGAATAACAGAGTTGGAAGGGACCTTGGAGATCTTCTAGTCCAACCCTCAGCCTAGGCAGAAAACCCTAGATCACTTCAGACAAATGGTTATCCAACATCTTTTTAAAAACTTCCAGTGTTGGAGCATTCACAACTTCTGGAGGCAAGTTGTTCCACTGATTAATTGTTCCGTCAGGAAATTCCTCCTTAGTTTTAAGTTGCTTCTCTCCTTGATTAGTTTCCATCTGTTGCTCCTTCTCTTGCCTTCAGGTGCTTTGGAGAATAGCTTGACTCCCTTTTCTTTGTGGCAGCCCCTGAGATATTGGAACACTGCTATCATGTCTCCCCTAGTCTTTCTTTTCATTAAACTAGACATACCCAGTTCCTGAAACGGGTAGGTTCCGGCAATAGGTAGGGAGAAAATCAAGGGAGGTCAAGGGAGAAAACTGGATTGTAGAAATTGTAGAAATGGAGAGGTATGGAGGCTTGGAGAGGTTAGTAATGATGAGCAGGAAGAAGAAGAAGAAGCTGGGCCCTTTTGCATCTATTTTATATCAGATTTTGCTTTTGAATGATCTACATAATAGCTACTGATGAATCGGTCGCGGAAAAGTTCCATGTTTTCTATTGTCTACATCTCTGTGGCCGCCTTCATTGCTTAAGCCATATTTGCTTTGTTGTAGCTTTGCAATTTTATCGGAAGAGTCTATTTGCATCCCCAAACTCCCCTGGCAAGGTTCAACGCTTGGCATTTCAGCCTTATATCCCCCAGTGTGATGGAAAAGGGAACTGGGAGCCCATCCAGTGCTATGAGAGCACAGGTGAGAAATATCTAGGAAGGCATTTGCCTGAGTAAACATTGATGGTCTTTCATGGCTGTAGATATTAGCAATTACATATAGTAATCCTCCTCTCCTTCTCCTTCCTCCTCCTCCTCTTCCTTCTCTTCCTCTCCTCCTTCTTCCTCTTCTACTCTTCTTCCCCTTCCTCTCCTCCTCCTTCTTCTCCTCATTTCCTCTTCTTCCTCTCTGTTCCATATTAGCATTCTTGGAATACCCTCATCTGATTGGTACAAACGGACTACTCTGTGATTGGTGGAAAGAACAACAGTGATTGGCTCATAATGAATCAACCATGATTGGCCGTGCCGATTGCGGGAGATTCAAAGAGCCGTCATTGGTTGCGAGCTGCCGGCAATCCCTATATGAAGGGCTGCCGCGGCTCGCAGGTCCAGCACAGACCTATATACCAAATAAAGGGCTGAACAGTCACCCTGATCTCAAGTCTCTTTTCCCGCGATCTAACACTCTCCTTCTTCTTCCACTTCCTCCACATCTTCGTCTACCTCATCCTACCCCATTTTCTTCTTCCTCCTCCTCCTCCCTCTCCTTCTCCTTTCTCCTTCTCTTTCTCTTTCTCCTCCACTCCTCCTCCTTCTTCCTCCTCCTCCTCTTCCTCCTCCCCCTTCCTTCCTAGGTTACATAGCAAAAATGAATCTAGTTACTTGCATTATTTAATTCCTTGCACGCATTTGTATATAAATAATAAATACTATATTCTCCCTTTATTATAAACAGTTCAAGATGGCCCAAACTCACCCAGTCAGCTTTCATGCCCAATGAAAGACTGGAAGTCACAAGTCTCCCAGTTTCTAGTTCAGAACCTTATCCATCACCCCAAACTAACTCTCTGTTTTCAAAAAGATGAATAAACTTCATTAAGAGCACAGGGCCTTCATTACATACATCCTTAGATCATTCTTCTAATTGAAGAGGAGGAAAGCACCACTATCACCATGAAACTTAAGTCTTTGGGAAAGCCACGTAGCCTTCATAGGACTTGCTTTCTTCAATGAAATGTATAATAGAGATTTATGTCTGCTCTGATTATTTTTTTTCTGTGGAGGCCAGTTCAGACGAACTAAATTGCCAGGCCACATTCAATACAATGATTTCTTCTTTACTGAACTATTGACTAATTCTACTCATGTACTGCAAGGAACATCTCTTTATGAAGTGGTTCCAAAACACATATTTTTGTTCTTTATCACAGGTCACTGTTGGTGTGTAGATGAGATGGGACGTTATGTTTCGGATTCCTTGGTGACACGCTCAACACAACTGCCCGAGTGTAAGTCTTATTCTTTAAATCTGGGCTGTTGCCCCTTAACAAGCAATACAGATAGGGAATTGAATAGGATAATTTTATAAAATGGTAGGAGTGTCAACTCAGGGTGAAATGTTCAACTTCTTAATAAAAATATCACAGTAATCATTTTTGGGCACCAATAGTCGGCTTTGCTTGAAATGGAGGTGTGATGTTGCTTCAGTCAGTTGGGATGATATGGCTATTACAGAAATATTGAAAACCGACCTTATTTGTTTAAATAATCTAATGCAACATCTGTAACACCATCCTGTCAGAGCTGAAGAAGTTTCTGGGATGAGAAGCAAAATGTCTTCAAAAGAAAAAAAACAAGAAACCTCTTGAAAAAGCACCTTTGGGACAACAATAATGATAGGCTATCATATTAGCACTTCTTAGAATTACCAAGTGTTCATGCATGATCGCTTGGTCAGCCTAGGAAGCATAAGAAAAGAGAAATAGTCTCTGCAAAGATTCCTACACTTCTGCAAACACATGTGGCCTCTTTTCCACTAAAATAAATAAAAGCAAGCTGTCATGCCCTTGTTGGAGTCTGATTCTGAGGGGGAGATTGAGCAGCTGACAGAGAGTGGGAGTGTGGATTTGGTGGCTGTGGAAGAAACGGGGAATGGGCATAGTTTGAATGGGCATTCAGAGGAAGACCCAGGCCATCCCCTCTTCATCCTAGGGCACACAGGGAGGAACGGAGAAGAGAGTAACATGGCTTATGGGAGAGGAAAAGGCTCTGATCCATTTCATTAGTTGCAGATGCGAGAACAGGACATAAGAAGGGCGTTTGCACACAGCACCTTGCTGGAAGCAAAGCGTGCATTATCTTTGTCGAAGCTTATCTGAGTTTTGGAGTCCTCCCAACTGTGTGTGCTCCGTTTTCTTTTGGAAGTCTGCTATTTATTATCTTGGTCTGTCATGTTAATTACTTCAGCATTGGTTTGTGTTGGTTTTTTTAATTTCTAATTTAGCTGTACTTTGGTTTTGGACTGCATTTCTTCCCTTTGTAGACTGTTTTTGGAAGAGTTTGATATCCAGCCGAGGATAATTGGACATTGAGGCCCAAGTTGGAGGCATTAGAGGGAATTTATTCTACTTTTGTGACTTGGTTATTTTTGTGACATGCCCCGGATCACAACACAAGCAAGACTTCTGCCCATCTTAAGCATTTTAAACCAGCTTTCTTTTTCTGGGGAAGAATCAACTGATCAGGGTTAATTTCTGCTAGTACTCAACTCTTCATGAAACTGCTATGGGTAAAAACACTTTCTTCACTGGATCCAAGATGAAGTTCTTTTATGCCACTCATGGGGATGTCTATATTAGAGATGACACATGGTATTAAGCTAACATTTGTTTTGGTTGAGTTACGTTTCTTAGCCCATGTGTAGATTAATCCTACCTGGGACACCATAAATAATTTCTTATTCAGGAAAATACATTTCCAGGAAAAAAAATTGGACATATTGATAACCTGCCTCTATCCTAAAGGGCTCTGGATTTGAGTACCATAAAGTCAGGGACTGTCATGCCCCTGGTGGAGACTGACTCTGAGGGAGAGGAGGAACAGCCGACAGGGAGTGGAAGTGTGGCTCCAGAGGTTGTGGAGGAGGCTGGGGAAGGGCAGAGGCTGGCTGAGCAGTCAGAGGAGGACCCAGGCCCATCCCCTCTCCATCCTAGGGCACGCAGGGAGGAGAGGATAAGGGAGAGGTGTGGTCTACTCAGGAGGAGAGGGATTTGATCCTCTTCGTGGGCTGCAGCTGTTACAACTGAATAAGAGTTTGGACCTGCGTACTGGCAAATGCTGGAAACAAAGTGTGTAGATATCTCTAGTTTATAGCTCTCTCTGAGCTTGGTGTCCTTCCCAATGTGTGTTATCTGTGGACATCCTCCAGCCCTCATCTTGCCTGGTTTGTTTTGCTTTTTTCTTTCTTTGTGTAACTTTTTGTGTGAAAGATTTTTGTCTTCCGTCAAAGATATTCGGAGCTTGGAAGCAAAGTGAAGGAATAAAAGGGGCTTCACCTGTTTTCTGTGACTGTTTGTTTTGTATCCCACCCTGGGTCATCACAGGTACCAAAGTTAAAGTTCAGTGTAAGTAGTTGTAATTGAGGACTACTGTATTTAACAGAATAGGAAGGGACCTTGGAGGTCTTCTAGCCTAGTCTTGCAGGAGACGCTATCCCATTTCAGACCAGTGGCTGTCCAATCTCTTCTTAAAAACCTCCAGTGATGAAGCACCCACAACTTCTAGAGGCAGGTCATTCCACTGATTAATTGTTCTCATTATTAAGAAATTTCTCCTTCGTTTTAGATTGTTTTTCTCCTTGATGAGTTTCCATCCATTGCTTCTTGTCCTGCCTTCAGGTGTTTTTGTAAATAGATTGACCCCATTCTTCTTTATGGCAGCTCCATAGATCTTGGAATATTTGTGTTTTGTTTCTCAGTCTGCTGTGAGAGATTTTACAGGTGTCCTTGGAGATTGGATTGGATTGAACTTTGTCCTTGGCTCACTTATTTGGATCGATGAAGTGATTCTGGGGATGAATTTCTTCCACTGTGCCTTGACTACTGGTGTCTTTGCCTGGAGTGAACACTTAGTTTCAAAAATCCTCAGTTTCTGCAACTGTTCTTTAATTAATCGGGGTGAAGAAATAAGTGGGTCTGCAGACTTGTTTGCTAGATGGAATACATATTACTCTGTAAAAAAATGATCTGAATGCAGGTCAGACATCGTGTCAACGTTCCCAAGTAAATGCCCAGATTGCCAGTTGGAGAATGAATGGAGAGACACGGAATGCCACTTCAGCAGCTCTGTTTACTCCATCCTGTCTGGAGGCAAGTTGCATAAAGCTGAAAATTGTATTTTGATTATTACGTTATTACATTTTTTTCCTCTTTGATGGTTGGGATATTTGTATTTGTATTTTTTTTTGTGGGTGAGAAAGAGGGCGTGGTGGCCTAGTGGTTAAGATGCCGATCTGATCGACCAGAAGGCTGGCAGATAGAGATTGAGTGACCTCCCACCCCTTGCTACAGCTCCCGCTCACTTAGTGGTTCGAAAGCATGCAAATGCGAGTAGATAAGTAGGTACCACTTTGAGGAAAGATAACAGCATTCTGTGTGCCTCTGGAGGTAATCATGGCAAACCATGATCATGAATGTGTCTGCTGGCTCCTTAAGTAGAAAATGGAGATGAGCACAGCTCCCTAGAGTTGGACATGACTGGGCAGGGGGAAACTTTCCTTTCAGGGAGAAATGTGGCTAATTCCAGGTTTGCTAAAAATATGACTCCTTCTTCCTCTCCGATCCGATTATCTTGCTTAGCACGAGGACATGCTAAATCTACAGGAAACAGGATGATTGATGCATTCCCTAATGCCTAGAGTGACTTTTGGGGTTTTAGATGTCTTTAAGAGCTTTTCTTGTATCTACCAAGTCAAGATTGGGGAACGTATGAGGAGTTAGGGGCCCCACATCAGTCTCCTGACATTTTCAGGACCAACAGAGGCCTTCTGGTGATTTTGGAAAGGGATTGGTGCAGTGGCTTAGAGGTGGAGCTCTTGCCTCACAATCAGGAGGCTGTGAGTTTGATCCTAGGTGGATGCAAATATTTCTCTCTCTGGGCACACTGAGAATATATCTGCTGAATAAAACTCTGCATTGGCAACAGGAAAGGCATCCGGCCAGTAAATATTCAGCTCCATTTAGTTGCCCAGACTCCACCTCTCAAGGGTTTATGGGGTTATTAAAAAAGAGTGATGATGATGATGATGAACCTGATATATTTTCACGAGCCTTTGGGGGAGTTTTAAGGGCAGGGAGGGTAATGGGAATGTCAGGAACAAAAAGCTTCCATTCCCAACCTCCCTATGCAAATCTAGAATATTTTTGCTATTGTTGGTGGTGGTGATTTTTGTTGGTTTTTAAAAGTGGGGACGGGAGCAGGAAGCTTCCCATAAGGAAACTGTTCCCGCCTTAAAATTTCCCCAGACTTTGAAAAAGAATCCAAAACGTCAATGAAACGATCTCAGGGTGCAAATGGAATGCTCAAGACCCAAATATGATCACCATCTGTAGACACAGTCCATGTCCCAGTTAAGCATCTATGTAAATGAAGATTCCTTTGAGTTCAACTCTTGGTGACTACATGGACACAATTGTCCTATTTATTGGCATCAACACAAGTGTACTTTGCTATTGTCCTCTTCAAGGGTGGGTTTTTGTTCGGCTTCCCAACCTACTTGACAAATTGTCGTCACACTGAATGCTGTTCTACCTTCTTTGGGATCAACCACACTCAGCTGCTCATGATTATACTGTTCATTTTAGAATGAGTAGTATAATAATGAGCTCAAATAGCAGGAAATATGAAGAGTGTTGTGTGTGAATTAGCCAGCTTTTAAATTTTGTTAGAATTCTGGTCCTTAAAAGCAACAATCTTGTGTAGAATTTGTGGACATAACCATATCTATCCATCATCTGTCTGTCTGTCTGTCTGTCTATCTGTATCAATCTTAATCTATCTATCTATCTATCTATCTATCTATCTATCTATCTATCTATCTATCTATCTATCTATCTATCTATCTATCTATCTATCTGTCCATCCATCCATCCATCCATCTATCTATCTATCTATCTATCTATCTATCTATCTATCTATCTATCTATCTATCTATCTATCTATCCGTCTGTCTATCTGTCTATCATCCATCTAATTTATATGCCTACAATTCTATTGTAGAATGGAGAGTATGCAAATGTTCAAAAATTGGATTCACAGGCCTGGTGTGTCAACGTGGTGTCGGGAGAAGTAATGCAAGAGAGCAAAATTGATTCTAATGGCGAGATTCCTTGTAAGTGCCTGTGATTGCTTTCTAATTTAACTTTCAGTCCTATTTAGGGATTCTGCAGAAGTTCTCCTTTCGCCAATCCTGTCTTCTAAAGCGAAGGAGATTATTTGGTAAAAAGGACGGAGTGTTCTGGTGGCAGCAGTAATGTTAATAACAAGAGAATGCCACTTTCTGGTTACCAAGTAATCAGCATTAGGAAAATATGATTAGAAAAATATTACTTGAATGTTCCTAAGTTTTAAACATATGAACCACTATATGTTATCATAGTATCTATATCTATCTATCTATCTATCTATCTATCTATCTATCTATCTATCTATCTATCTATCTATCATCTATCATCTATCTATCTATCTATCTATCTATCTATCTATCTATCTATCTATCTATCTATCTATCTATCTATCTATCATCTATCTTTATAACACCTTTATTATTTTCACAAATATAACTCAAGGCTGCAAACATATCCAACTTCTTTCTGCTATCTTCCCTGTTCTAGGTTCCATCTCTCCTTGGTTAGTTTCCATCCATTGTTTCTTGTCCTTCCTTCAGGTGCTTCAGAGACTAGATTGACTCTCTTTCCTTTGTGGAATCCACCTCCAAATATTCTGTAAAGAAGGGCTGAGAAGTGTGCAAACACATTCCAAAATATTCTTGTTGGAATTTTGGCTTGATTCTGCAGGAATGCTCTTGCTGTGTTCTCAGCCTTTACCAATTGGAAACTTTTGTTCCTGCTAAACCGATTAAAGCTCTATTTTTAAGTGTCTGCTTCTAGGCAATTAAAAAATGGAATAAGAAAAAGACATTCCTCAGGGGAAGAAAATACTAGATTTTACTACATAGGTGTGACCACAGGAAATATTTATTTGTACATCAATCCAATTTTTATGGTGCCTGACTGCCTATGACTCTGGACAGCTTACAACCACTAAAACAAAGGCTATGGGGAAGCCAGATTCAACTTAACAACCAGGTTGCTGACTTATCAGCTGCCATGATTCGCTTAATAACTGTGGCAAGAAAGGTTGTAAAATGGGACAAAACTCACTTAGCAAATGTCCTACTTAATAACAGAAATGTGGAGCTCAATTATGGTCGTAACCTGGTCGTATTATGGTCGTATTATTATGGTCGTAACCTGAGGACTATCTGTAATATAAAAGGTGGCCAGGCAAGAATGAAGCAAAGAGTCTTCATTCCTCCTTGCTAAAGGTCTGAATGAATAACACTTCCGTGGGTAAAAAATGGTGGCTACTCGTGGTGGCGCAGTGGTTAGAATGCAGTATTGCAGGCCAATTCGGCTCACTGCCAGCAGTTCGATCCTGACCGAGGTTGATAAAATGAGGACCCAGATTGTTGGTGGCAATACGCTGACTCTTTAACCGCTTCGAGAGGGCTGTAAAGCACCATGGAAGGTGGCAGGGGTGGGCTTCAAAAATTTTAGCAAAGGGTTCTCTGTCCGGTTGCTGGGTGGACATGGGCATGGTGGCTGTGGCCTAGTCGGCCTCCTGTACCACGGCAGGGGAAAATTTTGCCCTCCCCGTGCTCCGGAGGCTTTCCTTGAGCCTCCAGGACGGCAAAAACAGCTTCCTCTGGCTCTGGAGACTCTCTGGAAGCTGGAAATGGGACCATTTCTGGCCTTCCCGAACTTCTGGGTGGCCCACTTTTCACCCTCCCCAGGCCTCTGTGCATGCCCTGCACTTAACCTGCATCCAAAACGGGCCATGTGGGGACTCGTGGGAGGGGAGGGGCCAGGTGGATGGGGCCAGCCAGGAGTGGGATTTTGGGATTCTCTGAACTGCACAGAATCTTAGCTAGGGGCTCTCCTGGACCCCTGCGAACCCCCAGCAGCCCACCCCTGTATATAAGTCTGTGCTATTGCTTATTGCTTCAATCCGTGCCTGTCCTACACTATCTAATTCTTGTTTTTTGAAGGCCCCAGCTTCTGCAGTCTGGTGAAATCGAAGATTCTGGCGCGAGAAATCGGTAGAGGCTACATCCCGGAGTGTGACGAGGATCGTCAGAGTTTCTCTCCAGCACAATGCAGTGGAGACCAAGCAAGCTGTTGGTGTGTCCTTGACAATGGCCAGGAGGCTCCAGGGACAAGAGTTAATGGCCAGAGGCCTGCCTGTGAACGTAAGCGACATTTTAAGAACCAAGGGGGATCTTAATGTTTAGATGAGTTGAGGTGTCGCAGTGGTTAGAGTGCAGTACTGCAGGCTACTTCTGCTGCCTGCCTGCTGCCTGCAATTTGGCAATTCAAATCCCATGAGGCCCAAGGTTGACTCATCCTTCCATTCTTCCGAGGTGGGTAAAATGAGGACCCAGATTCTTAGGGGCAAGAGGCTGACTCTGTAATCTGCTTAGAGAGGGCTGTAAAAACACCGTATAGAAGTCTTAAGTGCTATTGCTAATTTTGATACCTAAGACAAATTCCTTGGCATGACCTTGTTCACTGTGTTCTTCCAGGTCCACAGTGTCCTCTGTCTTATGATGCTTCTAACCTGACCCACGGTGGGGTTTTTTGCAACATCACCACCGCAAACTCAAAGATTCAGCAATGTCAAGTGATTTGCTCTCCGGGCTATCAAGATGTCTTGTCTCAAGGAGAACTTCTTCTGTGTGATACCCAGAATCTCCTCTGGCTTACAAACCCACCTCATTCTCTTGCCTGTCAGAGTGAGTATAACAAGGGAGAACGTATACAGAACCCTGTAGTAGGGTACAAACTCTTTTTTTATTCAGAGTACAGGAATTTGACGTATGACTTCTTGCTTAGTGGCCCTTCGAAGTTACAATGACCTCTCCAGGGCTATCTATAGCCTGGTTCCAAAGTACTGACAGCTACCGTTCCCACATGGTCATGTGACCATACTGGTTGCTTAGCAACCATCCTGCATTTATGGCCGTCTGTGGCATCCCACCATGATTTGACTGCATTTTACAGCAATTTTGCCAAAAACTGGCACTTATTTCTGGTTTTTAGAAATAAAACAGCCCATAGTAAACCCTTAACAACCACTGCATTTGCTTAATGAACATTGCAAAAGAGGTTATAAAATTGTGTCAGTCAGTTGGGAGACCTAATTTTTGATTGTCATTATAACCATGATGGCCAGGCTCGTAGTTCTATAACAACAACAACAACAACAACAACAACAACAACAACAATAATAATAATAATCTGATTCTACAAAAAACCACCCTACTTGGAACAGCTTATATTCTCCGACGCTACCTGAACAGTTCGTAGGTCCTTGATTAGGACTCGAGCTGTTGAGCTACCAACCAGCCCTAAAGCTGTGAATCTCACTAAAGATTAAATCATACTACTACTACTACTACTACTACTAATAATAATAATAACAAACTAGACAAATAATAATTTGTCTAGTTTAGTGAAAAGAAGGACTAGGGATGACATGATAGCAGTGTCCCAATATCTCGGGGGTTGCCACAAAGAAGAGGAAGTCAAGCTATTCTCCAAAGCCCCTGAAGACAAGACAAGAAGCAAGAATTTGAAATGTATGTGAAAAAAATAAGGAGGAAGGCATCTGAAAGGGTCTAAATCAGGCTTGTCCAACCTTTCACCTTCCCTGGGCCACATTAGAAGATGAAAATTTGGTTTGGGCCTCACATAAAATAACAGTAATGGTACCTGATCATCCAAAAAAACCATAGAAAACACTTTTTTCATAAGATATCATAAAAAATAGTCAACCAGGGAGAAAGGAACGCGGGGGGGAGGGGGCGGGAAGAAAGCTTGCCCGCCTCGCGCCTACCTCTCCTCCTGCAAATGGCCTGGCTGGGTGAGGCAGGACTGGAAGGCAAGGACCAGGAGGCTCCGTGCAGCAGCAGCAGCGGCAGCGGGGGCAGAAGCCGCTACAACAGCTCCGGCGGCAGCAGCGGTGGCGGCGGCAACAGTAGGAGGTGGCGGAGCGGGACTCTTGGGCTGCGGCTGCCTCGGCACAAGGAGCGCTCTGACGGTGCCCGCCTTTTCTGTTGCTGCTTGGCGTGGCGCTTGCCTCGCCCCGCCTCGCTCCTGCCTCTCCTCCTCCTCGCTGGCTCGTCCTCTTGCACGAAGGTTGGGGTGGGCACTGGGCCACATTACGAGCTGACCTGGGCTGCATGCGGCCTGTGGGCCGCGGGTTGGACAAGCCTGGTCTAAATGTTGTTGGATCCTTGGTCTAACCCTGACTTTGTTTGCCTTATGTCTAGGACTGCAGCCATTCCAAAGTATCCAGGTTCAAACCCAGTTTCAGCTCATCTTGCCTCCAGAGAAGACCTGCAGCCCTGATTATTCCGGGTTGCTGGAGACATTCCAGATCTTCATTCTGGATGAGCTGAAGTCTCGTGGCTTTTGCCATATCCAGGTATTTTAACGGTGAATCTATGCAAAAGTGAATGAAGCAGCTCTATTGTGGATTGTGCGTGGCCATCCCTGGGTATGATTTGGCCAACCAATAGGAGCACACTGATTTCTGAATCTATCATGGTATTATTACAACTACATTTGTGTCAGAAGCACCTACCAAAGCACTTCTGGATTGAAAGGACTAGCCGGCGACATCACCGTTGCCCAGAGGATGCTCAAAGGGGCTCCCACCAAAGTGGTACCTATATATCTACCTGCATTTTCATGCTTTCAAACGGCTAGGTGGGCAGGAGCTCTTTCTATTCTAAAGAGTCAGTTTGGTCTAGCAGCTAAGGCACGAAGCTAGAAACTAGGAGAATGTGAGTTCTAGTCCTGCTTAGGCATGAAAGCCAGCTGGATGGCTTGGTCCAATGGATCCCCAGAATAGTGTGAGTTCTAGTCCTGCTTTAGGCATGAAAACTGTCTGGGTGACTTTGAGCCAATTATTCTCTCTCAGCTCAATCCATCTCACAGGGTTTTTGTTGTGGGGAGAAGGTAGAATAGAATAGAATAGAATAGGAATAGAAGAGAAGAGAAGAGAAGAGAATATTTGTTTAAGCTTAAACATGAATTGTGGCTGAATTCAAATCACAACCACTACCAACAATAGCAGAATCTGATCTTTTTTTTTTTTTTTAAGGTCAATACTTTGGAGAACTTGTTGTCTGTTCCAGTCTGTGGAGATTCTGCTGTCCTGGTTGAGTGTGCAGCTGCTGACCGTCTGGGAGCGAATGTCACATGGCAAGCTATGCTCGAAAATGTGCCAGCTACTGCACTTCCTGACTTATACGACATCGGTTAGTTTATTATTTCTAGCGTAATGTGGCTGTTTTGACTAAAATATTATTGGCCCTCATCCTCTTCAAATATGTCAGGGTATTCAAGATCTAATGAAAAAGCCTAACAGAAATGAGTGAAAATTAAAATATATATATATTTTGTTTTAACTCTTTGAAAGTTCATAGGAGCTGTACCATCACCACAAGAGACTGTGCTTTGTATTGGAATCATATTTAAATATATTTGTCACAAAACGCAAAAGAGGAAGGGAAGGGAAAGGACGGTCGAGGGAGAGCAAAAAAGGGAGGGAGGAAGGAAGGAAAAGAGAGGGAAAGGAAAAGGAGAGGGAAAGAGGGGTAGAGAGAGAGGAAGGGAAAGGAAGGGAAGGAAGGAAGAATGGAAGAGACTATTACTTGGTTTTCTGTTTCAATCCTGGAAATTCTGTTATTTTTTTCCCAGCTTTTAAAAGCTCCTTCAAAAAAAAAAAAATTGAGCCCAAACATATACTAAGAATACCAAGCTTGGATTTCCTTTGTATTAATATTATCATCTAAAATTTAGTTTAGGTTGCAGTTTCCATTAATTGATTAATAATTCAGCCGCAACATTCTTGCACATTTCTATTTTCCAATTTGGAATTCCTAAACTCTGACTGTCACTCATTACCCTAAGAAAGGCCAAATTGTAACCACCTCCAGAAGCTTCCTGTGAGGAGAATAGCTATGTGGGCACCAGTTCTGAAAGCTATTTGTATTTATATCCCTTGCACCTGGGAAGGATTAAATGAAGGAAAGTTCTCTGCTTGCTCATATGTCTGAAATACTTGTATACAGCAAAGGATAAGATGAGTTTTAGGCCTAAATTACATTTTTTTTATGGCCTTGGAAAGCATTCTGGACCACCAAAGAAATAATAAAGATCTATTCAATAACTGTAGAAAGTACTGTGGTTGGATTATATTATAAAACATATAATCTTTAAATATTGAAAAAAAACCATAAACTACATTAAGATAATTGGAAAGGAATTCAAGTATTTGTTTATTTTGGACATATGTTTGCACTTGGGAAAAATAACAAAGCACAATTTGTTGTGATAGAATTGTACTACATATAGGGTGAATGATCCCAAGCCTACAGCACAACATGATGGACCTATTTCAAGAAACTTGGTTGGAAAATCTGTCTCAACAGGCAGGCCTCAGCTGAAGAAACTTTCATTGGAGCTTTATTTGTTGTTGTTTTTTTAAATAGGAGTTGCTCATGAACAGAACTAGGAAACTGGGGAAAAAACAGGACATGAAACCAAATTTGTCCTTCCATTTCCCAATGTTTCCAGTCTTCAAATTCAGTTCATGATATTTTCATATCCCCACAGACATTCACAGGGCATGGTGCATATTTTTCCTGGTGCATATTTTTCTTGAGACGTGCATTTCTTCATCACATATATACTTTATTTGTGAGTGATGGTCTTTAATATGATTCATCATATACTATTTGCACTAAGATATAAAATATTCCAGGGCACTTTTTTTCTGACATATTCTTTTTAATTCATAGTTTAAAAATTCAGAGAAGTGCAATTTTAAAGGGTCTCTCTTTCATCTCTCTCTCTCTCTCTCTCTCTCTCTCTCTCTCTCTTCTCTCGGCAGTTTATGACATGAAATATTAGCTTGAGAATGCAAATCAGATTACTTTTCCCCTTTTCTACCCACAAAAACCTTCCCATTAAGGTCCTATTAAATAATGGAACAGGGCTGAGAAGATCCCTGGTAGGGACATCAGGGTAAGCATGTCTGTTGCCAATTAGAGATAAACAGAAATATCAATTAATTCCAAAAGGATAGTCAACAGCCTTCAAGCTTTTAATATAAGCAGTATAGCTTTATATATAGTTTAGAGGCCCTTCTGAAGACTCTCCTTGAATCACCAAATTCCATCTTCCTGAAACTTTGGCACAGCCACTTCCAGATCTTCTGGTTTGTGAAATGCTTAGTGTCCTCTGAGCTTGGTTGTTTTCTTGCAGATGTTTCATTACCCAACTAGATAGCATGATCAATGCTAGTTGGGAGTGGGGTTTGCTTCCTTTTTTTACATATTGGTAGCTTGTCTTGTCAGTGTTAATGGGAGAGGTCTTGTTTCTTGATTGGGCTATTGTTTACTGATCGCATGTTTGTCTGAGTTGGTTGTTCGTTGATTGGGATATTGTTGACTTGTTGGTTGTTGGTCTAATGTTAATCTTCTTGGCTTATTCATGCATGTCCAGAAAACCTTTTCTGTTGGGTCTGCTGCCAAATGGAATGCCTTATGCCATCTTGAATAAATGCCAAGTCTGATCATCCAAGTAATAAGTTCTTGGAGTGGGTCTCTTCTCTTTGAATTATCCACTCATTTCAATGGAAAGTGCCCCCAGGATATACCTGTCAGTGTTTTCCTGCTGGAATTCTTCTACTTGGTTCCCTGATTTCTATCATTTTCTGATAGAGAAAGCCATGGTTGGTGAGAATCTCCTTGGACGTTTTGAAGAGCTGATCAAGAGCGGTGGCTTTATCTTCCAATTGGACAACAAGCAATTCCGAGCAGACACTTTCATCCGTGTTCCTGGAAAAGGAAATTCCGGCATGTTTCCTAAAGTTTCTTTGGGATGCAAGGATGGTTTTCACAAAGTCTTAACTACTGGAGAAGTGATACTGAATTCTCAAGGATGTGGTATGTATCAATGTAGGATAAGGAGTGGAAGAAAATGGGCAGGGAAAAAGAGGGATGAGCTTAGAATCCCTACGTGGTCACAAGTGAACTAGTTCAACCTCCCTTGAATTCCACTGAGCCTTATCTAATTCTAGGTGCTAAGCTAGTTAGTTGAGAAGATTCCTGCCCGTAGGCTGTTTAGCAACAAATCAGTTTAATTAGACCTTCACCTATGGGCCTGGTCTTTTGAGCCTGACAATCATTTGGGTGGTGACGCTTGCTTTTTATTTGTTACTTGGAAAGAGAAGGGTTTTGGTTTTAGCTTAGCCTTACTGAAAGTCTCTCTCAAGACGAAAACAAATTATTTTATCAGCTTTTACTGAGCTTGAAATGGTAGCAGCGAAAGGAAAGCAAGGTCTGAGCCCAAAGGCGCAAAAGTTACATATTGACAGTTTCCCCAAATCCCTCCCCTCAGGGACCCAGGCTGAATGTCCAAATCTGCATCCCTTATAGTGTCATGTGGAGCACATCTTCAAGTGCTTTCGTCCATCTGGAGTTTTAGGAGGGTTGGCCTCGACTGGGTGTAAACAACGCCATTCAGCAGGGCAACAATTCTTGAGAGCAAACCTCCCTTTGAGTTCACAAGGGCCTTCCTCACACCAGCTCGCTTCCCAAATCCCAATGCCATGCCCTCCTCCTGTGTCCCATTACTATGGCAGCCGATAGCGAGCATGCGTCAAAGGGGAAACCCAGGCTGGAGATCTAGCTGACAGTTGGACTGATCCAATAACAGCAATTGTACATTTAAAAAAAAGAGCCGGGTTTTCTGGGTATTTTATCAGGGGAGGTATTATGAGAGGGGTCCATGAGTCCTTTTAGAAGGTGCAATATAGTAGGACTGGATAGCCCCTTGTCCATAGAGGTATAGTCTCAGCTCCTATAGAATTTTTTAATATGGGCCTTTCAAGACTGCTGTGGAAAGTACCTTGCAGCATGCTGAAGTTAATCCCTTATGACAGGGGTGGGCTTCAAAAATTTCAGCAACGGGTTCTCTGCCTGGTTGCTGGGTGGGCGTGGCCATGGTGGGCATGGCCTAGTCAGCCTCCTGCACCATGGGGGTGGGGCTTTTTGCCGTCCCCGGGCTCTGGAGGCTTTCCTCAGGCCTCTGGGAGGGCAAAAACGGCCTCCCCCAGGCTCTGGAGACCCTCCGGAGCCTGGAAACAGGCCCATTTTTGGACTTCTGAACTTCCAGGAGGCCCATTTTTCACTCTTCCTGAGCCTCTGTGCAAGCCCTGTGCAGACCTCGCATCCAAAGTGGGCCACATGGAGACTCCTGGGAGGGGAGGGGCTGTTCTGACCCAAGCCTTGTTCAAAGCAAACAAACACCAAACACAGATAAAAGCAAAACCTTTTGAATGCTTCTCTGTGAATTCCGTTCATTCACTTTAAAACGCTATTAAAAACTAATTGTCCCAGATAAAAACAAGCCTTGCCAAGGTTGTGCAAGGCTGCCAAGATTAAATTGCAAGGGAATAATCAAAACCAAAAGTCTCCAAACACATATCAGGATAGTCCGAACTTCCACAAGACTTGAAGTGCAAGAACTTCTTTGCTTCCTGCAAAGAATCTCACTTCCGAGGGCTGGCTTTTATCTCTTAAAGGGAGGGGCCATCACCTTGCAGCCTTACTCCTGAGTTGCCCGTGCTGTTGCAGCTGCTCTTTCCTTTGAACAGCCCTGCGCGCACGCGCACTGGGCACAGGCTCCTCGGGATCCTCTTCGTCACTACTGCCAGCTCCCACAAGCTCCAAAGGCAGCACTCTGCTCCCTGGTAGTCCTGGCCCCATCCCTACATCACACGCAGGCCCCTCATCTGAGTCCTTGCTCTCTGAGACCTCAGCCGTCTGCACCCGTTGCCTGCGTACCACAACAGGGGCGGGGTGGGGTGGGATTTGGCAGTTCACTGAATCAGTCATAACATTAGCTATGGGTTTGCCCGAACCCAGGTGTACCCCTAGCAGCCCATACCTGGCTGTGGGAAGTACATTGCACCATGCTAAAGTGAATCCCTTCAGAGTCTGGGGACAGTTACATGGTGTGACTATCTTTCTGCTTTGAAAAGAGGACTTTTGATTTCTCAAGGAGCTCTCTCCTGGAAGAATTCAAAATGGATTTGAATTCCATAGGCTAATAAACCTTTTCTCCGTTTGCAGCTGCCTGTCCTCCAGGTTCCTCCTTTCAGAACGGGGGCTGCATTCCATGCCCTTCTGGATTCTATCAAGACCAAGCAGGAAGTAACTTGTGTGTCAAATGTCCTCTTGGGACACTGACTGTCTCTCCTGGAGCTTTCAGAGCCGATCACTGTAAGAGTCTTTGAAAAATGCATGATGCGTTTTCTGTTTGATGTTGAAGATGTTGTTGTCAGTGCTCCATCCCTGGAGGTTTTCAGAAGAAGGCCGGGTGATCGTTTATCCAGATGATATTAAGCAGGGAGTTGGATTAGAATTCCACCAAGAATCCTTTCAAGTTCCAACTCTATTATTTTATGTTCTATATACTGATTTCCAGTTGTTTAATAAAATAAAGCAAGGTAAAGGCTTCCCTTATCCAATCATGTAGTTTCATACATTACGCTAAACCAGGGCTCTCCAATCTTGGCAACTTTAAGACTTGTGGACTTCAACTCTCAGAATTTTCCTGACCAGCATGGCTGGTTGGGGAATTCTGGGGGTTGAAGTCCACAAATCTTAAAATACCCAAGTTTGGCGCCCTCTTCCCTAAACTGGTTATTGGATAAATCACAATTACCTGAATTGCTTAAATGAACTATAGTTATCTGAGTTCTTATGCGACACGGTCATAAATCCTGGTTTAAGAAGCAGAATGGGTGGGTTTACACAGCATACTGAAGCAAAGCAAGCAACATTATAGATTAGAATATGGTATCCTATACAATGTTCAAAGCATTTGTTTTGGATGTGGCTGGGTCAACAAATAATGGGACAGCAGGATGGTAGAATTCTGGCTTGTATCTGGGTTTGTATTGTTTCCCTTAACTGTGGCTTCTTGAATAAGATACAATAGTCGCTATATAATATTTGCACATTATGCTAAGCCAAAGTTAAAAAATCCACCTTATAGTTTTGTGCAGAATTCACACCTAGCCCAGTGAAGTAAACATTCATTGAAAAATAGGAGACAGAAACTTTAACTTAAGGTCTGATTCATCCAGAAAGGTCTTTGGCTGGAGAATCATAAACAGATGGACTTCTGGAGTCCTTGATGGCTCTGAACTTGGTTGTGTTTTTTTTTTTGCAGATGTTTCATTACCAAACTAGGTAATATTATCAACAGCACTGTTGATGTTACCTAGTTTGGTAATGAAATGTCTGCAAGCAAACAACCAAAGTCAGTGAGTACCAAGGACTCCACTCTTCAACCCTGAGCTGCAAATATTCTCTTCTATTGAGTGGAAGTCTGTCCCACCAATTTTTTTTATAATTCTGTGCCCATCCCAGGTATTACTGATTGCCAGAGGAATGAGCAAGCTGGACGGTGTGATGAAAATGGCCAGTATAGACCTTCTTACAAAGATCTTTCCACCCAAAAGTCATTTTGTGTTGACAGCAATGGAAAGAGATTAGACTGGACAGAGACAGATGGTTCTTGGACAGATTCCCAGTGTTCAGGTGAGTAGATTGGTCAAGCCTTCACATCATAGAAGTAGAACTTTGACATAACCCAATGGTGCTTCTCCAGAAAGCAACTGGACTTTCTTCTCCAGTTTTTTTTTCCATTTGAAAATGTTTTTTAAAAAACATTTCACTTCTCCTCCAAGAAACTTCTTGGAGGAGAAGCGAAATGTTTTTGAGGAAAAAAACTAGACATCCAGTTGCCTTTTGAAGAAACACATTTGGGACAACCATGATCGGGATGATTGAGACAGTGGTGGGATTCAAATTTTTTACTACCGGTTCTGTGGACATGCCTTGGTGGGCATGGCAGGGGAAGGATACTGTAAAATCTCCAGTCAGAGGTGGTATTTGCCGGTTCTCCAGAACTGGTCAGAAATTTTCGCTACTGGTTCTCCAGAACTGGTCAGAACCTGCTGAATACCACCTCTGGATTGAGGATCTTCATAGACAACTTCAAAAAAAGAAGATGCATCCATGGATGCGTTGCAAGGTGAACTCCCTTGTTTTCCTTCTTCCCTCCTCCCCTTCCCTTCTTTCTAATTAGGACTATAAGATTTAGAAAACTGAGTACTCCCTTTGGGCCCAACTGTAAAAGGCCTTAATTGCTTTAGCAAGAAATAATTGAACATTGTTTCATCTTCTCTCCCTAATCCTTGGGGATGAAATTGTGTTCGCTTAAACTGATCCTGAAGGCAACCGTTGGCATTTATTTCAGAGAAGTTGTAAGAGGAGACAACATTCCTTGGGGTGGGGTTGACTGGTGTGCAGTTACACAACTGTGCTTGAGGTGCCTTATTCATTAAGGTATCACATATCCCAGGGAAAAGATAAACCTGTTTTCAAAATAACAGCGGTTACCATAAGAACAGCCTTCAGAAGTTGTAATAATAGTAATCCGAATTAGCATCTTCATCAGTAGTTTTTATTCTTAATTGACCTTCTAGTGGTGCTGAGGTTTAGAGTACCTTTTGCTTCTGGTTTGCATCACTTGAAGTCCTCCATATGTTATTCTCCGTGTGTATGTGTGTGTTTGTGTGTATCCATGTGTGTAAATCTGAGTGTAAGGAAATGGAAAAGCATTTCTATTTTTCTTTTATTTATTTGTTTGTCAAACATATACAAGATAACAAGTATAGGTATGAACCTAGACAAGAACAAAGGAAGTAAATATAGATAAATCAGGACAGTAAGACAGGGACGATAGGCACTCTGGTGCGCTTATGCACACCCCCTTTAAGGACCTCTTAAGAAGGGGTGAGGTCCACAGTAGACAGTTTGAGGTTGAAGCTGGGAGGGTTTGAGGCTGTAACAACAGAGTCAGTTAGTGAGTTCCAGGCATTGACCACTCTGTTGCTGAAGTTGTATTTTCTGCAATCGAGTTTGGAGCGGTTTAGAATAGAATAGAATAGAATAGAATAGAATAGAATAGAATAGAATAGAATAGAATAGAATAGAATAGAATTCTTTATTGGCCAAGTGTGGTTGGACACAAAAGGAATTTGTCTTGGTTCAAATGCTCTCAGTGTACATAAAAGAAAAAATACATTCATCAAGAGTCAAGAATCATAAGGTACAACACTTAATGATAGTCATAGGGTGCAATAAGCAATCAAATCATACTAGGAAACAGTCAATAAAAATGGTTAGGGTACAATCAACAAAGTTATAGTTGTACAGTCATAAGTGGGAGGAGATGGGTGAAACGAAGGATGGGATGATTAATAGTAATTATAATTCAGACTTAATAAATAGCAGCATAAAGAGATTGGTCTGTAATTTTCAACTAGGCTTTTTGAAGATGGGGATGACTGTGGCTTGTGACCATAGTTTTGGCAAGGAGCTGATTTTTCAAAGATTATGCTTAGAGGTTCGGCTATGGCAGTGGATAGCTTTTTTAAGAAGTAGGCACATATTCTGTCCGGTCCAATAGATAGAGATGGTTTTAGATCGCACAGTGCTTTTTCAACAATGTCTTCTGTAAAATCTATATGTATTAGATCATTGTAGTTGTCTGTGGTTCGGCTAGGAAATACTGGGCATGATCCATTGCTGTTTACAAATACTGAGCCTGAGAATGTGTTAAAGAGGTTGGCTTTAATGGTGTCATCATTGCAGTCTCTACCATTAGGTCCTTTCAGCTTTTATATGTATAGATATATAGATTCCTCCAAGCCTACTTCATCCCAACCCTCTCTTTCATTTCAGTCCTCAGACGTTTTGAGAAGGTTCCTGTTTCCAATCTTATCTTCACCACGGAAGAATCAGAGACGGTCAGAACTAAAACACTCCAAGGAACACCTATGAACACCCTTCAGCAATGTGTTGCAGGTCAGAATGTTTCCACTGCTTTTGGTTTCCAAACCTAAAGTTTTCTAAGCAAGGTAGAGTAGTCATTTGAGTTAAAAAAATCATAAAAGATAAAACATAAAGTATCAGTACTTGTGAGGGCCTTGGGGCTCTCTGAGCAGGGTTGTTTTCTTGCAGACATTTTATTACCTTGCTAGGTAACATCATCAGTTCTAGAAGGAGGTGAAGTTTGCTCTCAGAGAGCATCAAGGACCTCACAGTTCAACCCTGAGCTACAAATCTTCTCTTCTATTAGTCTTGTGGGCCACCGGCAGCTGGCGGAGCTGGCAGCAGAGTCGGACAGTAGTGAGGAGGTTGGGGAGGAATCTGGTCTAGTCTTGGAGGCTGAGGAAGGCTCGGATGAGGGATCTGCATCAGAGGCAGAGATGGGTCCAGGGCAGGCTGGCAGATATCAACTGCTTTCGGGCTTAGATAGCAGTTGGAACCGGTTCCAAGCCTGCGCTTGTGCAGAGCTGCTAAAAGAAAGGAGCAATTAAGAACTCAGGGTCAACTTGGGAGCAAGGCCACAGTGGACAGTGAATGGCCCCTTCCATCAGGATTAAAAGAGGAACAAAAGGGGAGAGGGCTTTTGCAGGAAACAACTTGCTCGTTCGGTCAATTGTTTGTTCCAGCCTTGTAGAGATTTGTCTGTCAACCCAGCCTTCCCTGCCAACAGCGAGTGTGGAATTATTTACTGGTTCCAGGATTGATAAAAGTCTGAGATAATTAGTCTACCTTTGCGAGACTGTTTGCCAAGCTGTTGGCTGACTGCGAATGAAATAATTCACATTATTGTAAACAAAGAGGTTTTTGCCGGGACTCAGAATTGACTGAGTGCTTTTTGTTGAGGCTTAGGACAGAACAATTGCTGTCAGGAGTTGCTATTCATGGCAGCTACGTATTGCCTTCAATGAATGAAGGGAAATATATGCATCCTACAGTGGTGGGATCCAATTTTTTTTACTACCAATTCTGTGGGCGTGGTTTGGTGGGCATGGCAGGGGAAGGATACTGTAAAATCTGCAGTCAGAGTTGGCATTTACCGGTTCTCTGAACTACTCAAAATTTCCACTACCGGTTCTATAGAACTGGTCAGAACCTGCTGAATACCACTTCTGGTATCTCAGGATAATGTTGAAGGATCAAATCTGGGTCATTCACCAAGACCAGAGATTTTGTCTTCTGGGCTTTTGGATCATACTGGAGCCCATCCTCTCTCTAGCAGGATGTTATTTACTTCACGGTTTATGATATACCCTCAGAGTATAAATTTCTACCTGTCGTGCAAACTCAAATGCTGTCCAATTGAACAGAGGACCTTATCTAAAAGAAGGCCAGTGTATTTACTGCTGGTTGCATTCATTGCCCAAGCAAAGACAGCGGGATTGATTCCAGAGCTCATTTGACACATCTTTTGATGTTTACAGAGTGTGAGAAAGATGAGTCCTGTGGATTTCTTACCATGTCAACCCTAGGCTCGGAAATGTTGTGTGAGCTGTACAGCGCTCAGGAGAGCAACTACAACTGCTCTACTTCTGGACTGGTAACTATGTGCATTTGTTTTATGAGGATAAGATAGGGAACTGAAAGTGATGCCTTCTTTAAGTGTGCTCAAATGGGGCTTCATTAAGAGCTTGAAAGCTGAAAAATGGTAGCTAATATTAAAAAGGCATTTTAAGACCGAGCACTTAATCTTAACCCTGCCATGGGAGTGGATTTGATCCCATGTACTTTACAAGTATCATCATCTTTTAACAACCCCATAATCCCTTGCAGGGTGGAGTCTGGGCAATTGAATGGAGCTGAGTGTTTACTGGCCGGATGACCTTCCTGTTGCCAATGTGGAGTTTTGTTCAGCAGATATATTCTCAGTTGTGCCCAGAGAGAGGAAGTATCTGCCTCTACCTAGGATCGAACTCACAGCCTCCTGATTGTGAGACGAGAGTTCCACCGCTAGGCCACCGCACCACTATGTACTATATGACACTGTAATATAGGACATAGAATCATAGGGCTGGAAGGGACCTCAGAGGTCTTCTTGTCCAGCTCCCTGCTCAAAGCAAGAGAGATTATACCATGCTGGTCAAATGGTTGTGCAATCTATTTTTGAAAACCTCCAGTGATGGAGCAATTCAGTGGAATTATCTTCTGTGTAACCCCGTAGACTAGGATTTCACAGGACATCTCATCTTGACAGGAACAGCTGTTTGTAAAAACCTTAAAAACCTTCCAGTGATGAAGCAACCACAGCTTCTGAAGGCAAGCTATTTCACTGTTCCATCAGAAAATGTCTCCTTACTTCCAGGCTGGATGTCTCTCCAACAAGATTTCTGCCATTACTTCTTGTTCTGCCCTCAGGTGCTTTGGAGATTAAGTCAATCCACTGTTCTCTGTGACAGTCCCTCCAATACTGGAAGACAGTTATCATGTCCCCTCTATTCCTTCTCTTCCATAGGCTAGGCATAACCTAACTCCCTCAACCATTAATCAAACGATTTAGCCTCCAGATCTTTTATCATCTTTGTTGCTCTTCTCTGCAATCCTGTGGCCCATATCATCGACTACAAATGAGCTTTCTCTGAATGTTTCTTTATCTTAGGTTCACGGTGCTTGGGAGAATTATCTCACCACCAGCATTGCCAACCTTGGCTGCCTGATTAAAGTGAGAAGCCCAGAGAAGAAAGATTCATTGAGCGTGTACCTGAAAAAAGGTATGTACTTTAATTAACCCCAGGGTCTGTGCTTTAATTATACCCAGGGTCTGTGTAAAAGAGGACCACCAATACTTTTATGTTTTAGAATAGAATAGAATTCTTGATTGGCCAAGTATGATTGGACACACAAGGAATTTGTCTTGGTGCAAATGCTCTCAGTGTACATAAAAGAAGAGATACATTCGTCAAGAGTCAATAATCATTAGGTAAAACACTTAATAATAGTCATAGTGTACAATAAGCAATCAAATCATACTAGGAAACAGTCAATAAAAATAGGGTACAACCAACAAAGTTATAGTTATACAGTCATAAGTGGGAGGAGATGGGTGAAATGAAGGATGGGATGATTAATAGTAATTATAATTCAGACTTAATAAATAGTTTGACAGTATTGAGGGAATTATTTGTTGAGCAGAGTGATGGCGCTCGGGGAAAAACTGTCCTTGTGTCTAATTGTTCTGGTGTGCAGTGCTCTATAGCGTCGTTTTGAGGGTAGGAGTTGAAATAGTTTATGTCCAGGATGTGAGGGGTCCGTAGATATTTACATAGCCCTCTTTTTGAGTCGTGCAGTATTCAGGTCCTCAAAAAATAGAATAGAATAGAATAGAATAGAATAGAATAGAATAGAATAGAATAGAATAGAATTCTTTATTGGCCAAGTGTGATTAGACACACAAGGAATTTGTCTTGGTGTAAATGCTCTCAGTGTACCTAAAGGAAAACATACATTCGTCAAGAATCAAGAATCGTAAGGTACAACACTTAATAATAATCGTAAGGTACAATAAGCAATTGAATCGTACTAGGAAACAGTCAATAAAAATTATTAGGATAAAAATCATGAGGGCCTATTTAGAGATAATGGATGAAAATCTAACGGAAAAAGGGATTCTGCAAAGGTACATAAGATAGTATTTTTATATTAGAAATAGAAATAATTTCAGAAAATATGAAACAATGTATGATTAAAATGTTTGATAAAATAGTTATCATAACTTAGTGGAATGCTTGTCAATAAATAAATGTAACAAAATGAATATTTAATGATTTACAGAACATATGTGAAGAGAAATAAGGGAAAAATTAATTATGGAGATTATATGTGTCTTTAAGGAAGTATGATATTTAATTGAAAAGAAATGTTAAAGATGTTAAGACTTTAATGATTATTAATGATAGAACTGAATTGGAACGGAATGAGGGTTTATAATTACATATATTTATAATCCTTTCTAAAAAAAAAAGAATATAGTGTGTATTATAAGAATGTACCAACAAGCAGAATTCGATTGGAAGTTATGTATTATGTATTATATTGAAGGTCATAACCTTAAGGTATATATTGAAGTTTAAATAAGAGTTGAATGGATATAATTAAAAGATATAAAGGTATCATACTCCAATTAGTAACTACAGGAGAAAATTTGTTTAATGAGAAAAGATAATATGAAATTGAAACAGAACAGATAAAAGTATAAATATAATGATTTGAATTGAGATGAGATAATCAAGATAAAATAGATAAAATTAAAAGAGGGGAAAAACTATATAGAAAATGTAGGATAGCATAAGATATGGAATAGAACACAAAAATGAGCATGAAATTGAGTTTGTGTCTGTATAAAGAAGTTCAACCCAGGACCATGCTATTTTCAAAAAAAGATGTTTTACTTGTATTTTGTGTGTGTGAAAACCCAAATAAAACTTTATTTAAAAAAAATCATTAGGATACAAGCAACAAGGTTACAGTCATACAGTCATAAGTGGGAGGAGATGGGTGAATACGAATGATAAGAAGATTAATAGTAATAGTAATGCAGACTTTGTATTACTATTGGAAGGCAGGTTGGTAGTAATTGTTTTTTCTGCAGTCCTAATTATTCTCTGGAGTCTGTTTCTGTCTTGTTGGGTTGCAGAACCAAACAATTTTAAGGCTGTGATGCTCAGGTCGAGGTCCACAAGACATTGGTGGGATTTGGAGATCCACTAGATCCAAGTTTTCCAACATGTCGGGCTTTGGGGGTGGAGAGAGGAAATGCTTCCATGTAAGAGGCCAGCAAGCGTGCATGCACAGCTCCATTTGCACGAGCAGCATGCATGCGTGCCTGCCACTCACTTAAATGCAGCGCATGCACACATGCTCGCCCATTTCTCGTGGCCAGGTTGCAAATGCCTCACAGGCCACTAGGCGGCCCACAGGTTGGGGGCTCTTGCATTAAATGATCTTCTGAAACTGGCCAAGTCCTTGTCACCACCTGATTCATTGCTTTCCTATGTTTGATGCTGATCAGTAGGAATAGCAATAGCACTTAGACTTATATACTGCTTCACAGTGCTATTACAGCCCTCTCCAAGTAGTTTACAGAGTTCAGCATCTTGCCCCCAAGAATCTGGGTCCTCATTTTGCCCACCTAGGAAGGATGGAAGGTGGAGTCAACCTTGAGCCTGGTGAGACTCGAACTGCCAAATTGCAGGCAGTCGGCAGAAGTAGCCTGCAGTACTGCACTCTGACCACTGTGCTACCACGGCGCTTACATTTTTCACAAACAATAGGTTTGTGAAAATAGATCAGTGGTTAAAAATGAATTCATTGAAGCAAGGAAGCCTACAGAGCAATGCAAGTAACAATATCAGTATAAATAGTCCTCGACTTGCAACCGTTGGTTTAACAATGGTTTAAAGTTAGGATGGCCTCGAAAAAATGATTTACAGCCTGCCCTTGCACGTACAATCATCACAAGTTGCGATCACGATGGGCAGGCCCCATTATGTCATAACTTGAGGACTAGGTGTGCAACAGAGAGCAGTTAAAAAGTTCTACCTCACTCCAAGACAGGAACAAGTAACTTTTTTTAAAAAAAGGATTTTTGGAATTTTGACAGTGTGTTGTGTGGACATTCTCACAAAATTGTTCCAACCAAGGGAGTACACTATTAGAAACAGTTGCCCCTTTGTTTCCAGGACAAGAATTCACTATGGTGGGAGTCAAAACATTGGAGAAGACTGATTTCCAGGATGTTGTTTCTGGCGTGTACAGCATTTCAGTTATATCAGCATCTGGTACATCTTTGACAGATGTTCATCTCTTCTGCCGCCAAACCTGTCAGCAAGATGCTTGCTGTGATGGCTTTATCTTAAGCCAGCTGGTACTTGATGGAGGTAATTGTTTAGGCTCCAGCTGCGAATGAGAAGGTTACTTCTCCTTTTACAACATGGGTTTAGGAGTTCTGCCCACTGGAATAGAAATCAAGCTTTTTTAAAAGTTTACAACAATGTAGATGATAAAGCTCCAAGTGATGCATTTTAAGACACGATAACTTATGACATTTTATTAGTCAGGGATAATGGTTAGGCTTGCAGATGTTATAGTTTATAATTCAGGAAGTTTTGTGCAAGCTTTCTGGAATGTAAGAGTAATTGAAAAAAAATAATGGAGAATTGCAGTTTCTTTCTCCATCAGAGTTTGTTCTTGTTCTTTTAAATGTTTATAAACATGTCGGTGACTTTGCAACAGAGGTGGGATTCAGCAGGTTCTGACTACTTCTGGAGAACTGGTAGCGGAAATTTTGAGTAGTTCAGAGAACCGGCAAATACCATCTCTGACTGGCCCCGCCCCCATCTATTCTCTGCCTCCCAAGTCCCAGCTGAATGGCTGGGTCTTCTTTTGTTGCCCCGCACAGAAGAACGGAGCTGGAAAGCAGGTTAGTGAGATGGAGAGGGAATGGGGATTTTGTAGTAACTTTCCCCTGCCATGCCCACCAAGCCCCGCCCCTCAAGCCCTGCCCCACCCACAGAACCAGTAGTAAAAAAAATTGAATCCCACCACTGGTTTGAAAACGTCTTTCTAGCCAAACTGGGATTGGGAAGAAACAAGTGTAAATCCTCACGATTGTGAAGCCAACAAGGTGATCTTAGATCAATCTGAATTTCTCAGTGTTGTTGTGAGGTCGAAATGTGGTAGAAGAAGGACCATAATTCTATTATAGAAAAGGCAGGATGTAAGTTGAACAAAGTAAGAAAATATTGAAAAATAAAAATACTCTTACAAGTTCACGATTCCTTCAAATGATCTAATTAAAAATACATACAGATACACGATTTCAGAATCAAATTGAGAAGTTTAGATAAGGGGTGAATGGACCATACTTTGCTCCATTTACCCATAGACAAATTTTCCATTTATGATTATATCAAAGTTGGAGTGAAATACACAAAGGGAATGAGAATCATTGGAGTGTGAGTTACATATATTTTGGGCATTTTTGGACACTCCTTGGAATGACCATGCAACTGCACGATATTTTAGACTCGACTTCCCTTGGACTGCACTGAAGTTGTAGATCTATTCTGTGATAACAGAGGATGTTCCTCTGAAGTGTATGGTATATACCCAGGGGGCATTTCTCTCTTTTTGATCCTCCTTGGAATGACTATGTAACTGCACAATATTTCAGTCTCTGCTTCTCTTGGACTGGCTGAAATTGTAGATATAATTGTGATACAGAGGATATTCCAGAAGAATTGGGGTTGTCCTGTATCTTCTCAAGCAGTTTCCAAGATGAGTTGAATGGAATGAATTATTTTAGACTTTCCAAGAAAGGCCAAGCAAGACTTCTAAAGCGGAATTATTGAAAAGGTCAATTGAACACTTCTCCAAGTTTTTCACTGCCAAGATCAAAGTATTATTAGATTCAGCAACAAAGAAAGCAGAAGTGAACCCTGTAAATCTCTTCTTCCTGACTTCCAGGCAGTATTGCATGTAGCCTGCTGAGTTCTCCAAGCGCTTTGATCTGCAACCTTAATGACTGGGATGGAAGCTCAACCCGCGGACAAGGTGACATATGTCAACGTGCAAAGTACAGTGAAGGGAAGAGCCAATACACAGTCAGAATTGGAGAGCAAGTGCTTACTAGAGGTAAGTGAGTAAGTTAATAGATTGGACAACCATTTGACTAGGATGGTATAATTAACAGATTAACAGAGTTGAAAGGGATCTTGTAGGTCATCTAGTCTACCACCACCCCACCCAAGCAGAAGACCCTACACCATTTCTGATAAATGTCAGTCCAGTCTCTTCTTGAAAGCTTCCAGTGATGAAGCTCCCACAACTTCTGAAGGCAACTTCTGTTCCATGGATTGATCGTTCTCACTGTCAGAAAGTTTCTCCTTATTTCCAGGTTAAATCTCTCCTTGTTCATTTTCCACCCATTATTCTTTGTCTGGCCTACAAGCGCTTTAGAAAATAGCTTGACCCCTTCCTCCTCTCTGTGGCAGCCCCTCAAATATTGGAAGACTGCTATCATGTCTGCCCTGGTCCTTCTCTTCACTAGACTAGCCATGCCCAGCCATTCCTGCAACCATTCTTCATATGTTTTAGCCTCCAGTCCCGTAATCATCTTGGTTGCTCTTCTCTGCACTCTTTCTAGAGTAGTGATGGCTAACCTTTTCGGACTCCTGTGCCAAAAATTTCACACCCATTAGCATGCACGCACTCATGTGCCAGCACCCAGAATGCAAGGCACGCCCCCTGAGCATGCACGTGCAATCACCCCCTGCCACCCTCTTACCTGCACCGCACCTCACAGCTGATTTTTCTGCTGGTTTGAGGCCTTTTTTGATCTCCCAGAGGCTTGGAAAAAGCCTCTGCAAGGCTTTTCAGGCCGAATAATATGCCCATTTCGTCACTTCTGGTATTACAGGAAGTGATGAAACGGGCCTATTCGTCATGAAAAGCCTTGCAGAGGCTTTTTCCAAGCCTCTGGAAAGCCGAAAAAGGCCTCGAACCAGCAGAAAAATCAATTATGAGGTGCATGCATGTGCAATGAGGTAAGTTTGCCTGCGGCTCGTGTGCCGACACAAATGGCTCTGCATGCCACACGTGCCCTAGGTTCGCCATCACGGTTCTAGAGTTTCAACATCTTTTTTATAGTGTGGTGACCAAAACTGGGTGCAGTACTCTAATTGTGGTCTTTCTAAGGCTTTATTGAGTGGTATTAGTACCTCACTTGATCTTGATTGTATCCCTTTGTTAATGCAATTTAGGATTGCATTGGCTTTTTTGGCTGCCACCATACACTGTTGGCTCATATTTAGCTGGTTGTCTACTAAGACTCCAAGATCCCTCTCACAATTATTGCTGTTAAGCCTGGTTTCACTCAGTCTTTATGTGAATAATTATATAAGTCATTCAAGCCCTGGTCATCTCCTATTTGGATTATGCAACACACTTTACATGGGGTTACCCTTAAAACATTTCTGGAAGCTTTAGTTGATACAAACTGCAGCTGTTTGAGTAATCTTGGATATTACAAGAACAGTTTATGTAACATCTCTGCTCTACGAGCTGAGTTGGGTGCCAGTTTGCTTCCAGGTCCAATTCAGGGTGTTAGTTGTGACCTATAAAACTCTACATGGCAGGCAGGAACATGTAGGCAAATGATGGTTCCCCATTCTAGACCAGACCTTGTGTCTTTAATCCTGCATTTCTCTGTATTTCAAAATCAACAGATTAGGTGCGTTATTTATTTTTTATTCTGCCATCTCCTTGGAAAAGGAAAGCAAAAATATGTGTTTTCTTTTTTTTAGCTTCCGAGCTTGCAGAAGATCCAGAAAAATTCTTCCCCAGTTTTCAGCGTGTTTATTTCTGGAAAGGTAGGTGATTTGGAGGTGATTGGCCAGGTGTCAAAAGGTGGAAGGAAGAAATATGTGTCTCAGCAGAATGGGGATCAGTTATGTCTTTTATGGAGGGAATATTCAGATGGGCCTATTATACAACTGTATAATTTTATTACGCATATGTACAAGTAAATGTACACATGCATAAATGCACATTCATGTGCAGATGGCCAGCTAGGTGGCAGCACCTAGTTACATTTGGCTTATCCAAGAAGGCTAGATAGAGCTAAACTTCATTATTATTTTTATGGGTAACAAACCAGGAAATCTTCTATTTGTTTAAACCATCCAAGCCAATACAACTGTAGGGGCATATTCATGTATTCATGAGGCTTCTTGATTGAGGTTTTTTTGATGACATCTTATCCTTCTCCCTTCCTTGTCATCTTTGTTATTTTTCAATGTGAATATTTATGTTTCTGAATGTTTTACACTGTTTTTTCACTTTGTTGTAAACTGCCTAGAGCTGACAGATTGCAAGGTGGGCGGTAGATACATTTAATAAACAAACAAATGTATTTGATGCATGCACAAAAACTATAAAATACTTGACTCATTTTGTGGGCATCTCCTTGTTTAGATGTTCCAATCTGATTTGGAAACTTCCTTCAACTTGAAAGTGCAATCAGGTGTATAGCCCGATGTCTCTCTCTCTCTCTCCCTCCCTCCCTCCCTCTCCCTCTTTCTTACTCTATCTATCTATCTATCTATCTATCTATCTATCTATCTATCTATCTATCTACCTATCTACCTATCTATCTATCATCTATCTATCATTTATCTATCATCTATCTCAACTATCTATCTATCAATCACCTTATCTATCTATCTATCTATCTATCTATCTATCTATCTATCTATCTATCTATCTATCTACCTATCTATCTATCATCTATCTATCATTTATCTATCATCTATCTCAACTATCTATCTATCAATCATCTATCTATCTATCTATCTATCTATCTATCTATCTATCTATCTATCATCTATCTATTATTTATCTATCATCTATCTCAACTATCTATCTATCAATCATCTATCTATCTATCTATCTATCTATCTATCTATCTATCTATCTATCTATCATCTATCTATCTTATCTAGCTATCTCTATCCTATCCTATCCTATCCTATCCTATCCTATCCTATCCTATCCTATCCGATCCGATCCTATCCTATCCTATCCTATCTGTCTATCTATCATCTGTCTAATATCTATCCCTCCCTCCCTCTTTCTCTCCACACTGCTTCAACACTCAGCTTTGCATAAAATGAAGTAGACATATGGACAGCTGTTAGACACAATCTTTCTAATTTAAATAGAAATGCAATGGATGTTACTATTTATGTGAAAGATTGTACACTAAGACCTGTACCTGGCACCTGTATAACTCAAAAAGCTCCCTGCTGAAGAGAACCTTGAAGACTTAAATTTGAAGACTTAAAATTAATGTTAATTTGCGTTTAAACTGGACTTGACAAGGTAGCCCTTCCTGAAATCAAACTAGGCTGTCATGTTTTCAAACATTGAGCTGTCCTCCCTAAAGAAACCATGTCATATTCCAAGTTAGGGTATTTCATTTTTCAATCTCCCCTCAGATTATTCCCTCCCCACTCTGTTAGTGTTTGGGGACAAACCCCCAAACAGAGTGCACAGCAGCAGTCAAACCAGGCAGCCAAATGAGAGAGAGGCTGGGCCCAAGAGTATACACACACTGGAGACAAAAACACTGTTTGTAGTTTTAAATAGTTATTTAATTCATTTAGAATTTAAAGCATTGTCATTCAGTCCATATGTCATTATCCAATATATCCATCCAGTAACCTAGTCCATTAACTAGTCAGTACAATGTCCTTATCTTCTCCTTCCGATACCTTTCTCTCGAAGACAACGCTGAGTATGCACAGGATATCAGCTCACCAAGTAAACAGTCCTTTTGTTCAGTAGAAACGGTATCCAGCACAGTAGCCAACAAGCAATAACAAGCAGACGTCCCAAAACAGTAGTAAACAGCAGGCAGGCAAATAGCAGAAAGACCAGCAGACCAGTGACCAGGAACCAGGAGACCAGGAACAGTAACCAGCAGGGCGGGGTTACGTTTCTCTCACTGCCTCTTATTGCTGCTTGCAACCGCACCCTTAATTATCTAATTACATTGCAGTTTGGTGCTTAAAGCTACAAAACACTTAAACCTAGGTTTATATATTTAGTCACCCAAACCTAGTTGGTGTATCCATATGCCCAACACACTCCATTGGTAGCTCCTGAGCATTCAATTCTACAGTAACTCAGCCTTTAACAGTCTTCCTGTCCAACAGAATAACTATTAAAATGCGGCTTACTTTCTGCTTAGGGGACAGAAAGGCTCGGTGGTTAAAGATGCTGAACTTATCAGCTGGAAAGCTGACAGACTGGGTTTGAGACCCAAGCTTGATGTGATGGGGTGAGGTCCTGTCCCTCGCTGCAGTGCCTAGAAGTTTGAAAGCATGCAAATGCAAGTAGATTAATAGGTATTACTTTGGTGAGAAGATAATAGCGTCCTATGCTCCTCACTGCATAGTTATGCTGGTCACATGACCATGGAAATTGTTTGGACAACTCTGGGTCCATCAGCTAAGAAACGGAAACAAACAACAACCTCTAGAGTCAGACGTAATGGGATAGGGAAAACCTTTACCTAGTTTTTGCTTGATTGCTTCTAGATTCTGACATGATGACCCGCACTGGATCTACCATGTGTAATGCTACTCTTGTTCCACCACAGTCAAAGTCTCTTCTATCAGGTAGGTATGGGCCAGGCATCTAAGTTTGTAGCAGTAAACTTTTCACAATAAAAGAACTGCTCTCCTCAATCTGTTCTTCTCTAAATCTGTTCAGATTACAAAGTTTATCCTATCCAAGGGCAGTCTGAACCTGTGATTTGGGGATTTGTAGATGCAATTCATGTAGAGGATGCCAGGTAGAAGAATACCAATGATGCACATTGGTTGTGTTTTGCTTGGTTTTTCTTCTAGGTTCCTCTGATGCATTTTAACATTTTCTTTTAAAAGAAAACGTTAAAATTTAACTTTCAAACATTGGGGTGTACTCCGTAAAGGAACCATGTTATATTCCAAGTTCATAATAAATCATAAATCTACAGTAAAATGTTTATGATGACTATGATCATGATTTATCACTTATATCTTTTATGTACATGAGAGCTTATGCACCAAAGAAAAATTTCTTGTGTGTCCAAGCACACTTGGCCAATAAAGAATTCTATTCTATTGTAAAATCAGTTCTTTTCCCTATAAACCTGAGAGAATGCTAAGACACAATTTTTAATTCTAGCTGGTTACATAAAGACAACTCTTTGGTTGATGCACCACATTAATCTATCGCAGTTGGGCTCACCAAGTTTTGTGTTAATGGAACTGTTGTGTCTTTCTGAGAAAGTTTCTGATTTATTGTATTTTATTTATTGGAGCAGAAATATGGAGGGGCTAATAATTAGAATAGGGTGGGGTTGTTTTCACTACGATGTATTAAAACCTCATGTGTGTTCTCATCACTTTGTGTTCATTAGCTTCCACCAAGAAACTCTTTTCTATAGTGGAAAGCAACCAAATATTGACTAAACCGAATCATTCTCTGGCATCCCAAAAATACTGGCTTTTCAAGCAAAGCTTCTCAGCGGAAGAGGCTGTTCTCTGGTGTCTCACACGTAAGAAACTTTAAATTATGGAGAAATGGTCATACTACTAATTAATCAAGGTCCTAGACATGCTCGAATCTTTCTAGAATGTTTACCATGTTCTCTAAGCATACCAACAGAGAATAAAAACCCAAAAGCTAATTTTAAAAAAGTTGACCCTTAAAGTTGATGTGAAAACTAAACTATAAAACTGATAGCTGGCTGAGGCTTTGAGAATAAATATTTTGATATTGACTTAATGAATTGAAATATGAAAGGGAAATTTATCTAAAGATTAGTTGAATGGATAATAATTTGAAGTGATATTAATTAAGACAGTTGAAAGTGTAACTATGACTATGTATAAATATTGTAATCTGGAGTCATGTTGCTCACGTGAAGAGATGTGTAAAAAATAAAAAAAACTTTGGGAGAATAAATGTCATTCCCTATTTCTAGCAAAGCACATCCATTTTCATTAAGCTATCTCAGTCGCTTATCAAGAAATCTCACTGTGTAGTTTAGTTTTATTGTCACTGCACCTCGTACAATGAAATTAAATGCCATCTCCAAGTGTACATTATAACTATAAAAATAAAACATAAACACGCATCCTTCACATTCTATACAATTGAATTGAAAACCCAATATTGCATTAATATTGCACTATACAGTAGAATTCAATAGAGTTACTGACTTATTAAGAAATGAAATCTTGAAATGCTACCTTTGCTAAGGGAGGAAAGCAGTGAAATGTAGCTTTGTGTGAAAAGGATAGGTTGATTCCTGTATTATGATAACATTTGTTTATTGATTTGATTTATTTGATTTGTCAATCGCTTACAAGATAATAGATATAAGTATAAACATGAGTAAGAATACAGGAATACAGGTACAAATAAATGGGGACAATAGGACAGGGATGGTAGGCACGATGGTGCCCTTTGGAGAACCCCCAAATTCCACTCCTGGCTGGCCCTGCCCACCCCACCCTGCTCCTTCCAGGAGTCCCCACATGGCCCGTTTCGGATACAGGGTGCGTGGGGTTGCTTGGGGAGGGTGAAAAATGGGCCTTCTGGAAGTTTGGGAAGGCCGGAAATGGGCTCATTTCTGGCTTCCAGAGAGCCTCTAGAGCCCGGAAGCCTGTTTTCGCCCTTCCGAAGGCTCGAGGAAAGCCTCTGGAGCCCAGGGAGGGCAAAATGCCCCCCCCCCCATGGTGCAGGAGGTTGACTAGGCCACACCCACATGGCCAATACCCAGCAAACGAGTAGAGAACCCTTTGCTAAATTTTTTAAGGCCCAACCCTGTTGACAACCCTGGCCTAATCAGTTAGCAAGAGCTTGCAGGATGAGAGCAGGCAGAACCTGGGGGTGGAGTTAAGAAAGTAATCAGCCTACAGTCATTACATTCTCACAAATGTTCAACTCCACTTAAATTCCGCTGACTCTTATCTAGTGTCAATTTAGTGCTAACAGTTAGGAGACTGGACTCTTGGGAAGTAGCATGAACAATAAATCATTTTAACTGGAACTCTGTGTGTGTGTGTATGTGCGTGTGTGTAAATAAGCATTTTTCTTCCATTTTTTCCAATCCAGCAAACTATGACAGTAGCAAAGAATCAGGACCACACATAGAGTTTATAAATATAATTTATCTATATAACTTAAATAGGCCATTTGAAAAGAGCTGTGTTGTAATTATTTATTTTAACAAGGCAGGAACCACAGCTAGTCCTCAACTGACAACAGATCACTTAGTGTCTGTTTGAAGTTACAGCGGCACTGAAAAAAGTGAGTTATGACCATTTTTCAGACTTAAAAATGGTCGTTGTGGCATCCTCATGGTCACCTGATTTACATTCGGATGCTTGACAATCGACTCACATTTGTGACAGTTGCAGTGTCCCAAGGTCATGGGATCACTTTTTTGCAACCGGTGGGGAAGCCAGATTCACTTAACAAACGGGTTACTAATTTAACAACTGCAGTGATTCACTTAACAAACATGGCAAGAAAAGTCGTATGATGGGGCAAATTTTTCACTTAGCAACATAAATGTTAGGCTCAATTGTGATCGTAAGTTGAGGTCTACCTCTTATAAAAATGGTAACCATGAATTGTTTCTCCTCTGTTCCAGGTTGCGTAGAAGATGAGTTTTGTCTACTGGCCGATATCCCGAGTAACACAGACACAGCATTCTTTCCTTGCACCCTCTATCCAGCAGCCCAAATCTGTAACACTTCCATTAACAATGTCCCCAACAACTGCAAGATTGTGTTACCTCAAAAGCCCCAACTTTTATATCAGAAGACAGGTGAGCTAATGGGCCTGCTAATCAGTGATGGTATTCACATTTTTTTTACTACTGGTTCTATGAGCGTGGCTTGGTGGGTGTGGTGTGGCTTGGTGGGCATGGCAGGGGAAGGATACTGTAAAATTTCCATTCCATTCCGCTCCAGGGGAAGGGTACTGTAATTCTCATCCCACCCCACTAGCCTGCTTTCCAGCTCCGTTCTCTTGTGCAGAGCAACAAAAGAAGACCCAGCCAATCAGCTGGGACTCGGGAGCCAGAGAAGAGATGGGGGCAGGGCCAGTCAGAGGTGGTATTTGCCAGTGAACAGGTAACAGATAATCAGAGTTGGAAGGGACCTTGTAGGTTATCTAATCCAACCCCCTGCCCAAGCGGGAGACCCTAGACCATTTCTGACAAATGGCAGTCCAATCTCTTCTTGAAAGCCTCAAGTGATGGCGCTCCCACAACTTCCGAGGGCAAGCTGTTCCATTGGTTGATTTTTCTCACTGTCAGAAAGTTTCTCCTTATTTCCAGGTTGAATCTCTCCTTGTTCAGTTTCCATCCATTATTCCTTGTCTGGCCTTCAGCTGCTTTGGAAAATAGCTTGACCCCCTCTTCTCTGTGGCAGCCCCTCAAATATTGGAAGACTATCATGTCTCCCCTGGTCTTTCTCTTCACTAGACCAGCCAAGCCCAGTTACTGTAACCGTTCTTCATATGTTTTAGTCTCCAGTCCCCTAATCATCCTGGTTGCTCTTCTCTACACTCTTTCTAGAGTCTCACCATCTTTTTTGTAATGTGGTGAACAAAACTGGATGCAGTACTCTATGTTCTCTGAACTACTCAAAATTTCTTCTAGTGATTCTCCAGAACCTGTCAGAACTGGCTGAATATCACCTCTACTGCTAATTCATTCTTATTCCCTATATATCAGGGAAGAAATGAGGGAGATATTTCTTGATTGTAAGAATGGGATTGCATGGGGGTTAAATGTTGGAACTAAAACTCCTGATTCTTTTTATATGATTGATTTTGCAGTATCTCTTGAAGGGAGCATCAAGAATTTTTACACTCGTCTACCGTTCCGCAAAATATCAGGAATCTCTGTGAGAAACAAGATGGATATGTCTAGGAAAACGGTGTCAAAGGGGTAGGTTTTCTTCCTGTTGTGTTGTGTGTATGGCCCCTTCCCCCTTTTCTCAACAACTTAAAAAAGCTACAACCTTTGGTGAAGAGATCTAACTTTTAAGATGAACTCCCAGAATTTCCCAGCCACATTTTTTTTTTACTACAGCTGGACGAATCAGGAATCAAACTGAAGACATTTCAGTTTCATAAAAATGCATTTTAAAAAATAAATAAAAGGACCAAACGACTTTGGGAAAGTTGCACAATGTCTTTAACGATAAGTACCGAAAATAGTATTAGCCATAAAAGTGTTGGGAGATGATTCAAAGGCAAATGCCTGTTGAGTAAATATTGTGAAAGGTGTCCTCCATCACTGTGATGAGCAATCTTTCTTTTTTTCCCCTTTTGTTTTTGATCTTGGGATTCTGCCTGAGAAAATCTTTATGAGACTTTCAGATTGTTGTCTGGAACTTTGTAGAATTACAGCTAGGTTGCCTATTCCAGTCCTGTCTGTCTGTCTATCTTTCCACCTACTACCTATCTACCTATATCGTCCAAGGAGATGTTCTTACTTTGGGCCATGTCTTGGACAGATATTATTATTATTATTATTATTATTATTATTATTATTATTATTATTATTATTATTATTATTATTATTATTATTATTATTATTATTATTGGCTTATGGCATTGCTACATTAGCCAGGAGATCCCCATGCTATTGTGGCGAGGTAGTTTGGCTGCCAAGGTACCAGCTCTGTTGTTGGAAATGCTTGCACGCTTCCCAAGGTATGCCACAGTTGACTGAGTCAGCTCCAGAAAGAAAGATGAACCGCTCTTCCAGCAGGGTCATCCAAGTCCCTCTCCCTCCCCAGAGCCACCTTGCAAACGGGCGCCGCAGTCAGGAAGGTTCAGAGCCGGCAGGAATCTGACTGCCTTCACAGAGCATCCGCTCGTCTCTCCACCGAAGTGCACCTATTTATCTACTCACATAGAATATGCTTTTGAATGAGTGGTGCAGTGGCCTAGAGGTGGAGCTCTCGCCTCACAATTTGGAGGCTGTGAGTTCGATCCTAGGTGGTGGTAGACAATTCTCTCTCTCTGGGCGCAATGAGTAAATATCAGCTGTGAACTCTGTGTTGGCAACAGGAAGGGCACTGGGCCAGTAAACACTCAGCTCCATTCAGTTGTCCTGACTCCATCCCGCTGCAAGAGATCACGGGGTTGTTAAAGGGCAAAAATAAAGAATAGAATATGCTTTTGAATGGTTAGGTGGACAGAAGTTGAGTGACAGGAACTCGTCCCACCATGCAGTGCTAGGACTCGAACCACTGGAGCAGAGACCATCTCCAGCATCATTAAGCCACTGAGCCACCACACCTCTTACCTTGTTATAACAATGTATAAAAGAAGCAAGAACACCTTTCAAACAAGTTAATAAAACCCCTCTGTGACTTTCTGGGTCCCAGCTGTTCATTTAAATTTTGCTGCAGAGGTCTGCTCTCACTCCTATATCTTAAGAAAATCATTAACTTCTGTTTTACAGATTGTTTTTCTTTTAAAATCCCAGTGGCTTTAATATAAAGGGATATTCTTGTTATTTGTTTCTGGTTTGGAATGTAAGTTTCACTCAGACTGCTGAGTCCCAAAACCGATTTATCTCTCTTAATGAAGTGTAGAAGCTTCCTGTTGGTTTCTCAGGAATTAAGATGCAAAACGTGTTCATTTTCCTTTGTTTTTCACATTCTGTCTTTTCTTTTCTTTTTTTTTTTTTCATTCAGTTTTTTTGACTGTGAACGGCTTTGCGATGCTGATCCTTGCTGCTCGGGTTTTGGACTTCTAAATGCTTCCCAAGACATAGGTATTTTTTTTTAGTCATTCATTACAAGCCCCGTAGATTTTTTTTTAATCTTTTCCCTTAGGGAATCTGGAACCTATTTCATTGTGGTTTGCAGTGTTTAACAAACTCCTGTGTGCTTGTTTGAGCCATGTACCCTGTAATGTTTCTGGATAAGGGAGGAAGTGGGGAAAGTGGATTTATTTTTCTAAGAACCTGCAGCCAAAAATCAGGCACTCCAGAAGCTTCAACGGAAAGGGCTTGTTCTATAGCCAACAACTCACAGCCTACTTTGCTGCTTCTGTTGCTGGTTAATTTATGTTCTTTAGAAAAGGTGAGCAGAAGACAAAGGAGCAGGCTATTTCTTTCTGGTCAGCACTGCACTTTGGACATGAACAGAGAACAAATATATAACATGCAGTGGCTAGGTGGACATGGCCACGTGACTGGGTGGGTGTGGCTTCTTCTTTTTTGTGTGTGCAGCACCTTCCTCGCCACGCTCTGTTTTTTGGCCTCCTGGGCCTCAGGGAAGCCCCCTGAGGGGTGTTTTTGCTTCCAGGAGGCTTCCCTGAGACTCAGGAAGGCAAAAAATGGAGTGCGGCGGGCTGTGCAGCACCCCTCCATGTGCCCATTTTTGCCTCCTGGGCCTCACGGAAGCCTCCTGGGCAAAGCATTAAGACAGTGAGGGGGATCCTGACATTGTTGGAACAGCTGATCGTTAGGAGGAGGAAAAAAAGAAATACCGGTTCGGTTGAACCGGTAGCTATTTTTTTTACTACCAGTTCATCTGAACTGGGCCAAACCGGTAGAATCCCACCATTGATTCAAAGTTACCCCAATCCTAACTTGTACTCTCACCACAAGCCCCACCTCCTTAATATTTACAAATAACTGAGTTGCTGAGATTCTTTTGGGATTCCAGGTTTCCCTGTATGATGTATTATTCACCTTGTCCAGCTAAATACAGGTAGTTCTCAATTTACAACAGTTCATTTAGTGACCATTCAAAGTTACCATGGCACTGAAAAAACAGTAACTTGTGACCATTTTTCATACTTATGACCACTGTAGCTGTGGGAAGCTCCTAGAAGAATGAAATATTTTGAGGACTATTCAAAAGGCAGAATATTATATTTCCCTGGATGAGAAATGAGAAACATGTTTTTTTAGAGGGAGAAAGCAGCCCCCACCTTTTCTTAACAGCCCACAGCAGATGTCAGCACTTAAGAGATAAAGATATAGATAGCTCTATTCATAAGCAAATACCCTCACTCAAGTTCCAAACCAGGACAAAACCATTAAGCCATAATAGGAATTTTCCAACACCTTTTGAGAACACAAGCCTCTTTATTATATCATCTCAGAAAATCCAAACTTCAGCCAAACTTAGCCCAGACAACCTATAGAGCCAGTTACATGGCCCATGGGAGTCTGACAACAACCAATAGAATACATGTTCTTGCACAGGAACAGGAAGCTCAAGTTCAAAGCCCAAGAGAAAGTATAAAAGCCACCCATTCTCAACTCCATGTGGTCAGCTGCCCAGAACCCATGTTGTTCTGCTTCTCCATAAAACCATCTTTCCAATCAGCCTCCATGTTTCTGGTGTCTTTCTCCTGGCTTAGAACTGAACCAGATGGATATTTCTTCCAGCAGAGCTTCCCCATGGTCACATGATCAAAATTTGGCAACTGGCTCATATTTAGGATGGTTGCAAAGTCCTGGGATCATGTAATTCCCCTTTTGTGATCTTTTGACAAGCAAAGTCAATAGGAAAGCCAGATTCATTTAACAACCATGTTAATAACTTAACAATTGCACTGATTCACTTAACAACTGTGGCAGGGTTGTAAAATGGGGCAAAACTCACTTTTAGCTACTTGATCTCGCTTAGTCGCAGAAATGTTGGACTCAATTTTGGTCATAAGTCAAGGATTACCTGTATGCATTTGTGAAACTGGCCATAAGGAAGTCAGATGTAGGTAGGATTGACAAAGAGTCATTGAGATTCATGGATTATGTGCTATCAAGTCATTTTCAAGTCCCAGGAGAATTGATCATATTATCATATATGGTGGACTTGAAGGAAAGCCCAGGATTTTGGACATAAAATTCAGAGTTGGTTAGAAGAAATGGGTGAGATTAAACTTGAATATAGACTGGATTTCTTTCTGCTGGGAATTAATACAGAGAGATACAATAAGGAACTAATGTATCTAATAACACACGTGCTCATGGCAGCAAGATTATGCTCAAAAGTGGAAATTTAATGAAACTGAGATAATTAAAAAGATGCGTCGAAATGGATAAACTAACGTTGGAATTAAAAAATAAGGATGAGGCTGAATATTATAAAGTATGGGATAAATTTTACCAATGGTTGGTTTGCCTCTGTATGGTTTGCCAATTGTACAGGGGCAGATAGGACAGCACTCCAGAGGGTTAACATCATTGCCCAGAAGATCTTTGGTTGCCCTCTCCCCTCTTTGGAAGAGCTTTATAGCTCCCGCTGCCTTAAGAAAGTTTAAAACATTCTCAAAGGTCCATCTCACCCTGGGAACCCTTTTTTTGAACTATTACCATCTGGCAGACGGTACAGAATAATAACAACAAGGGCAAATAGGCTGAAAAACAGCTTCTATCCCAGGGCAGTAGCTCTGCTGAATTCTACTGTATAGTGCAGTGTTGGTGTGGTGTTGGGAGTTTTTGGTTTAATATGTGGAGGGTGAAGGATGTGTATTTGTGTTTATTTTCATGGTCATGATGTGCACTAAAGATGGTGTTTGATTTTGTTGCACAAGGTGCATTGACAATAAAGTTAAACTAAACTAAACTAAACTAAGCTAAGCTAAACTAAGCTAAACTAAGTTAAACTAAGCTAAGCTAAACTAAACTAAACTAAACTAAACAAAAAAAGGAAGACTTAAAATTAAAATAAGATAAGGATGTTAAGATAGTAGATTAAGAATATGGAAAATTGTAATGTATAAATTTATATATAATGTAAATTTGTATTATATGCTAACCATAACAGATAGGTACGACAAATAGGTGTGTCAGGATGATTACACCACATTCACTGTTTTTAATGTTTTTGTTTAATAAAAAATTATTTAAAAAATTTATTTTTAAAAAAGTCATTTTCAAGTCCCATCAACTGCATTCAGATAATCCTCTACTTATGACTGGCCTGCAGTTATGATGGACCACTCCCCAAAGATACTTATGACCCCGTTCTGGACTTCCAATGGCTGCTTTTCCATAGTCACATAACTGTCCATCAGGCTCTTCTCAACCAGCCTGTATATATGGTCAACTGTAGCATCGTGCAGTTACATGATTCGGTTTTACGACAGTTTTGCTAAAACATGTTGATTGTTCCAAATGTTTTGCCACTTTTTTGTGACAGCCAGGTCACACAGCTAATTTTATGACAGGCAAACCACCCTATCAACTCGAATGTTTTTATTTCTTCAGTGTGGATGGATTATTTAAAAATGCCAAGTGCCAACAGAAACTTATAGAAAAACAATGACAACCTACCACGGTTTTCTCATTTCAGACAGCAAGATCTTGTGTTTGACTCTGGGCAGTTTGGGAATTCAAACCTGCAGTGAGGAATTAAGAAGTGATTGGCAAATTTCTCCTTGTATGTCTCTGGAAACTGAGGCCAGGGTGCATCCCTTCGGCTGGTATCAGAAATCCTGTGAGTACCAAATCTTTCCTTGATTGGTTTCCATCCATTGTTTCTTGTCCTGTCCTCTGCTGCTTTGAAAAATAAGTTGACCCCCTCCTCTTTGTGGCAACTCCTGAAATACTGGAATATTTCCCGCAACAATCTGATGCTTGATTTTACCAGCCTCAGAAGGATGGAAGGCTGGGTCAAATTTGAGCCCATCAGGATCAAACTCCAGGCTTTGGGCAGAGTTAGCCTGCAATACTTCATTCTAACCACTGCATCCCCCAGGGCTTTATTTATTCTTGCTGCCTTCCTTTGTTATTGTTTGTTTTATTGCTCTATTATTTTACTTCTGTTCTGTTTACACTCCTGTCATTTTTCTTCCTTTTTATTGTTGTAAGCTACCTAGAATAGCCCCAGGGCAATGTAGAAGGAAAATGAATTTAACAAAAAATAATACCATACCATACCATACCATACCATACCATACCATACCATACCATACCATACAATACTGTGATGACTCGGAGTATAACATAAACGTAAAAAAATCCAAAATGTAAATAGATGTCCTTTAATGCCTCCATCTTGGCCCCACTGTTCAATAATTCTCAGTTGGAGATAAGACTTACTCAGAAATAGTCTTTAAAAGAAACCAATGCATTCTGAAATTAATGAGAAGATAGAGGTGAAATAAAAAACCAAACAAACTACAACAAAGGAATTTCCACAACAGACCAGGATAAGTAATTACCAAATTCAAGGAGATAACAAGGCACAGTCTGTTGGAAGGACGCCAACCAAGATAACTTCAGCCCAAAATAAAACACGCTTTGCTTCTGGCAATGCTGTGTTGTAACCGTCTCTCTTATATACTATTCTTCCCAGCTGCAACTAATGAGGAGGATCATGGCTGCTTCCTCTCTCGTAAGCCAAGTTGTTTCCTTCTCAGTTCCTCCCTATGTGTTTTAGGATGCAGAGGGGATGGCCCTGGTTCTTCCTCTGACTGCCCAGCCAGCCTCTGCCCTCCACAACCTCTGGAGCCACACTTCCACTCCCTGTCAGCTGTTCCTCCTCTCCCTCAGAGTCCGACTCTACCAAGGGCATGATACTATACTATACTATACTATACTATACTATACTATACTATACTATACTATACTATACTATACTATACTATACTATATAACCATGTTGGATTGAAACTGAGAAGATATTCCATGTACATGGACATGTTTGTGTCCATTCATCATCTTCTATCAGGGTTTCTCAGTGGTGGATTTCCACATTTTTTCCTACTGGTTCTATGAGATGCATGCAGGGTTCAAAAACCTCCCTCTGTGTGTCAGTGCTGGTGAGCTGACCTGGGTTTTCTTTTGGCTCAGCTGAGGCATGGCTATCCACTCTGCCATGCGAATCAGCTGCGCTAAAAACCAAGGGAATATAGGAGAAATAATAGTGGGGGCAGGTAGGCAGGGCCAGTCAGAGGTGGTATTTGCTGCTTCTCCGAACTACTCAAAATTTCCGCTACCGGTTCATCAGAACTGGTCTGAACTGGCTGAATACCACTTCAGGGTCTCTCCATGCATAGATCTCTTCCAACTGCTAGCTGAAGAGTATAGAGAAGATGGAGCCAGAGGTGGTATTCATCAGGTTCTGACCAGTTCTGGAGAACCAGTAGTGGAAATTTTGAGTAGTTTGGAGAACTGGCAAATGCCACCTCTGACTGGCTTTGCCCCCATTTATTCTCTGCCTCCCATTGAGTCCCAGCTGATCAGCTGGCTCTTCTTTTGTTGCCCTGCACAGGAGAATAGAGCTGGAAAGCAGGTTAGTGGGGTGGGGAGGGAATGGGGATTTCACAGTATCCTTCCCCTGCCACGCCCACAAAATCATGCCCACCAAGCCATGCCACGCCCACAGAACCGGTAGTAAACATTTTTGAACCCCACCACTGGATGGAGCCGCTGTTGGCTCAGCTGTTAAAGACATGGAAAGTGACAGCTTGGGTTAGAGACCCAAGTGACACACAATGGGGTGAGTGCCTGCTCTTGCCTCAGCTCCAGTCACCTAGCAGTTTGAAAGCATGCAAATGTGAGTAGAAAAATAGGTACCCCTTCAGTAGGGAGGTAACAGCCTTCTGTGAGCTTCGATGTGTAGTCCTGCTGACCAGATGACCATGGAAGTGTCTTTAGACAATACTAACTCTCTCAGCTATGAAACAGCAATGAGCACTGGCCCTTGAGTTGGATAAGACTGGACAGGGAAACGTTACAGAGGAGATGTCAGAAATTTACAATCCAGCCCTCATTAGACATTTGCCAAAAAACACTTGCCAAAGTTTTAGAATTCAAGGCAATCTTTTATTTTCAGTAATGAAAGCCACATATTCTTAGTTATCCTGCCTGGAAAATCCTTCACATCTTTCCCACATGCTTCCTCGCTTTAAGACCTAAAAACGAAACAAAACAGGAGGAATAAAATAGCCAAAATAGGTAGATGGTCTGGATGTAAGATATATTCCTTCAAGATGTTCCATCTCTCCTGCAATGGGTGTTTTGAACAGATTGCCAGATGTGATTCTGGACAGATTGCCATTTTTGATGGCACTTAAGCCAAAAAAATCTGAATTACACTTCAATATAGCACATGTTCTTATATAGCTGCATAATATGCACATATGTGTATCCCAAACTTCTCTTTTTAAGGGTATTAGGAAATCTATGAGGTTTTCTTATTTTAAAAAATTGCACTAGAAAATCTAATCCAGTTTAATAGCAGGTCAGTTTCTGCTTGAGTCTGCGGGAAAGTATTCCATACCGCGCTGTGTGCATACGCAACTGATTATTTAAGCAGAGACAGTAAATACTTACAGTCCCAAAAGACAGAGGCAATCTGGAACGTAAAGAAGTTTTAAATTTTGCAGCTGAACTCTGCTGAACTCTTGCTCAGGGAGTGCAAATTCAGCCTGCAGATGCTTTTATCCACAGGCATCAGTATTTTAATCAAAATAATGTTTATAGTTCCTTCGTTTTCTTGCGAACCGATAAGCTGTATTGAACAATAAGACTTGGTTTGGCTTAAGTAGCAAGCTATTATCAAATCCTGTCTGCAAGGGATAGAGTCATTCTGAACGCTCAAGGGGTAGAGTCTCTGCTAAAGCAAGAGAAATCATTCTACGGGTAGTCCTTGACTTACAAGCACAACTCAGGCCCAACATTTATGTGGCTAAGTGAGACATTTGTTAAGCGAGCTTTGGTCTGTTTTATGATCTTTCTTGCCACTGTTTGTTAAGTCGAAAAGTTAGTAACATGGTTGTTAAGCAGTGGTGGAATTGTAATATTTTTGCCACCGGTTCGGTGGGTGTGGCTTGGTGGGTGCACTTTGCATGCGGGCGCACACTTTGCGTGTGCACCCACACAAAACACACACTTTACGCAGGCACAGAGGCATTCTAACTCACCTCCTGCAAGCCTGCACGATTCCAGTTGCTTCAGCAGCTGCCGCGCGGCGCTGTAGTGCGCCGTGCAAAGCAGCTGCGCTTCAAATTCAGTGGATAAAGGTGAGTATGGGAGCCCAGGTGGGCTCAACAACGGAGTGGAGGAAAGAACTGATTTGGTCTTCGCTGCTCATCGCTGTTACCGGCTCGGCAGAACCGGGCCGAACCGGTAGAATATCACCACTGTTGTTAAAAATCTGGCTTCCTCATTGATTTTCGCTTGTCAGACGGTGGCAAAAAGTAATCACCTGACTCCAGAACCATCCTAAATATGAGTCAGTGGCTACACATCTGAATTTTGATCATGTGGCTGGCCATGGAGATGCTGCAACATTTGTGTGAATAAATTGGTCATAAGTCACTATGTTCAGCGCCGTTGTGACTTTGAATGGTCACTAAACAAGCTGCTGAAAGCCGAGGACTATCTGTATTGTAGAAAGTGTAGGTGTAGGGAAGGTGTAGATGTAAGGCTAGTAGGATAGGAGGAAGATCCACTAGATAAGAGAGATTTGAGCCCGGGCCAAGAAAGTAACTAGAGAAAATCTCTCAGACAAGTCCCTCCCTAATTCACACCATCATCATCATCATCATCATCATCATCATCTTTTAACGACCCCATAATCCCTTGTGGGGTGGAGTCTGGGCAACTGAATGGAGATAGCAGAGTGTTTACTGGCCGGATGCTCTTCCTGTCACCAATGTGGAGTTTTGTTGAGCAGATATATTGTCATTGTGCCCAGAGAGAGAAATATCTGCCTCTACCTAGGATCGAACTCACAGTCTCCTGATTGTGAGGCAAGAGTGCCATCTCTAGGCCACCGCACCACTCCTCCTCCTCCCCTAATTCACAGGAAAGAAGGAGAGTGGGGCATTCAGACTGGCAAGGTTTTGTTTCTATGAGTAGTTACAGTAAAAGTAGCTCTCAACTACATGGAATTGGTTTCTTAGTCCGGTCTACCTCAAAGGGCTGATAGATATAGGACTGGTTTCCAGTCTGTAGGTCAGCTTTGTATAGGCTGATCTACTGCAAATGTACACAAACTGCAGCAGATAACTAGATGGGACATTAGATACAGCCTGTTGACTCCAGCAAAATGGAGATATTGATGAAGTCTTGGATTACTGAGCTTTATTATTTATTTTATTTATTAAACAAATCGATAGAGCCGCCCAACTCACACACAGGTGATGCTGGGCAGATGACAACATTAGAAACCCACAATATAACAATCAAATCCCTCCTGCCCTGGCAGCAACAACACAATCGAGCCAACCACTTGATGGTCCCCGTCTCCCTTTGGGGTCCCACTGACAAAACCATGTTTGCATGGCCTTTTGGAGAAATAAGAAGGTGAAGTTCAATTAAACTTCTGTGGGAATGATGTTCCATAGAGAAGGAGCCACCACTGAGAAGTCTCCTTTTCATAGTCCCGCCAGATGTATATAACTAATAGATGGGACCCGCAACATAGCAATAGCACTTAGACTTATATACTGCCTCACAGTGCTTTATAGCCCTCTCTAAGCTGTTTACAGAGTCAGAATATTCCCCCACAACAATCTGGGTTCTCATTTTACTGACTTGGAAAGATGGAAGGCTGAGTCAACCTTGAGCCTGGTGAGATTCGAACTGCCAAATGGCAATCAGCCAGCAGTCAGCAGAAGTAGCCTGCAGTACTGCACTCTAACCACTGCACCACCACGGCTCTACATACCTGGCTTTGGTGATTGATTATTCCTCTTCTTGCCTCACTCCCCCAAAAGTGTAGCTTTCTTAGACATTATGGTAGAGTCTCTCTCAATATCCTTTTGTAGGAGAGGACCAGACTGAGACCGAGGGAGGGGTCAAACGCATCATCATCAAATCCCTTTAGGCCTAAACAAAATCAAAGTCCAGCCCATCTTGAATTCCATTGACTCTTATCTGCTGCCCATTCGCTTTGACTGTTAGTAGTTCAGGTTCTTGTAGAGAGCTTAAGTTTGCCATAAACCTCAGGGGTGGGATTCAAATTTTTTAACAATTGGTTCTGTGGGCATGGCTTAGTTGCTGGGTGTTGCTTGGTGGTCATGTGACTGGGTGGACGTGGCTTGGTGGTCATGTTATTGGTTGGGTGTGGCCAACTCAATATCATTCACATCGAGGCATGCATCTTCTCGCCTGGCCTCTTATGACTGTGGGGATGCTGCAACAGTCGTAAGTGTGAAAAATGGTCATTTTCTTTTCCGGTGCCATTGTAACTTTGAATGGTCATTCCACACAAGCAAACTACCAGCAAAGGAGGGGAAAAAAATTCCAGAGACAGGAAGTCTAGTCCTGCCAAGAATGTAATAAGGGTTAATGGAGAGGCAGTTTCTGTAAGCAACACCAGAATGTTTCCTTCCTGCTTTCCTTACAGGATTAGGCCAGTCATTTCTTCTAACAACCAGTTCTCTGAACTTCTTAGAATGTTAATGACCAGTTCTAGCGAATAGGTGCGAACTGGTAGAATCTCACCCCTGATAAACCTATATATTCATTTGAACTGTCTGTCTTCCTAATTTTCTTCACTTAACACCTTTCTTTATATCCTGTGGCAAGATAACATGCATTCCTGGGATCTCCACAGGGCATGTATGTGACACACATTAAAAAAACAAAAACCAACAGACAAGAGGTTCCATCACCACCATTGTGGCTGCCATCTTGATTTTGCCTTTCTAACCATGCTTGATTCTCCTCTGTTCTTTTAAGTGTTCCATGAATCCTTGTTTCTGTTAATGAAAATGGTCCCTCTTTTTCTTCTTTCCATAGCAATTGTGCCCCGTGTGTGTCCACCCATTCCTTTACCAGAAAATCAAGAAAACGGTAAGGAAAACATATCTTGAGTCCATGGAAGATAACTGAGCTACAGGTTCCTGGGAACCAGGAGAAGGACAAGTACAGAAAGTCCTTGACTGATGACCACAATTGGGATTGGAACTTCCATAGCTAAGCGATGTGGTCATTAAGCGAGTCACACCTGATTTTATGACTTCTTTCACCCTAGTCGTTAAACAAATCATTGCAGTTGTTATCTGAATCATGCAGTCGTTAAGGGAGACTGGCCCTTTCCCTTGACTTTGTTTGTTGGAAGCTGGCTGGGAAAGTCACAAATGGTGATCACGGGTCATAAATATACACCAGTTGCTAAGCACCAGAATCACGATCCTGTAATTGTGAGGATCTGTGAAGATTGTAAGTGGAAGGACTGATCATAACTAACTTTTATCAGCACTGAGGTAACTTCCAGCGGTCCTCAATGAATGGTCCTAGGTAGGACTACCTGTAGATCTAATACAGCTCTTCTCTGCAACTTGGAAATTCAACTAGTAAAATGTCTGTGGAGATACTCAGTCATCCAGGCCATGGTTGTCCCAAGGGTGCTTTTTCAAGAGGCAACTGGACTTTCTGGGGTCTTTTGAAGACATTTTACTTCTCACCCAAGAAGCTTCTTCAGCTCTGACTGCATGCTGGTCATTTGCATTCTTTTAGAGAGTCATTGAGGCTACCTGGAAGTTTATCTGTGTCCTCAGTAGTGCAAATGGGTGTGGAGCCTTCTTGGAACTGTTGAAACTACTTAGTTTCACTACTCAGGTGACCCTGAGGACACAGATAAACCTCCAGGTGGTCTCAATGACTCACTAAAAGGATGCAAATGACCGGCTGTCTGCAAGGAGTATAAATTCTTCCATTCCCCACCAGAGCTGAAGAAGCTTCTTGCATGAGAAGTGAAACATCTTCAAAGAAAAACCAGAAAGTCCAGTTGCCTCTTGAAAAAAAAACGCACCTTTGGATCAGCTGGGAAAACATTCCAATTAGCAATAATTGCATCTTTGAAATTCATACTGCGGAAGTTCCTCAGGTCTACCATCTCAAATGGACCATGGAATGTGGAGCAGTGGAGATTTATTATGGGATTGCTGTGGTTTGAAACTACTGATTTGGAAGGGGGAAGGCTTGAGCCCTATTTAGAAGCCACCTATTTTAACAATCCAGATAAACATGTGGTGTGCTTTCATTTCAACGTTGGCTGGTTTCTTCTTTCTTTCAAATGACAGCTTGGTGGGTAGAGGAAAGTGCCAAGGTCTGATTATAGTTATTACCCACCAAGGATTTCAGGAAAGTGGTACATATTGTCATACAGTGTTCTCTCGTCTCCAGCAAGACGGGCTGAAATACTTGCTTGTAACAGGTTCAGGAAAATAAATACAACCTACTAGGATTTCTCCAAGGAAAATCCTTTGTTAGTCTACAGTTAGATCCCTAAAAGCTAGTTGTTTTGGGTGAGATAGAAGAAAAAATGCCGCCTTTTCTTGATTTTTTTCCCCTCCTTTTTAAAAAATGTGATGAACAGTAGCAATCTCATTTCTGTTTCTGTTTTGCATGGCAATGCCAGATGAAATGGAAAAGCAGACGATATTTCAGTTCAGTTCTTTGTCCCTGTGGCAGAGTTCCTCAACTTTGGCAATTTGAAGATTGTGGGAGTTGAAGTCCACACGATCTGACTAGGTTGAGAAACACCACCTAGAATGTAAATTCCAGAGATGAATTCCTGGATCAAAATCCACAAAATTCAGCGGAATAATTTTCTGTGTAGGCCCCATAGAGGATTGTATCGGATGTCTCATCTTGACAGATATAGCAGTTTGCAAATCATCTTATACAGCAGTGTCCTCCAAAAGTGATACTCCTTCAGATTTTGTTCCAAAGGTGCTTTTTCAGAAGGCAACTGGACTTTCTTGTTTTTTCTTTGAAGACGTTTTGCTTTTCAACCAAGAAGCTTCTTCAGTTTTGGCTGGATGGTGGGGAATGGAAGGATTTTATATTCCTTGCAAATCTTTCCATTCCCCACCATCCAGTCAGAGCGGAAGAAGCTTCTTGGATGAGAAGTGAAACGTTTTCAAAGAAAAAAAACAGAAAGTCCAGTTGTCTCTTGAAAAAACACCTTTGGGACAACCATGACCTGAATGACTGAGAATCTCCAAAGTCCTTCAGATCTTCAACTTCCAAAAGTTCTAGTCAACATTAGAAGTTTAGTGCTGGCTCAGCTAGAAGATGCCAGGCTGATATTCCTATCTCCATCAGGCGATGGGCAAGAATATGGATTTCTGATCTATTTAAGTTTCTTAAAATTCTGTCTGAAGACATCCCATCTTTTTGGCTTGATGGACACCTTTGCAGAAGTTGAAGTTCTTTCGAGTTTTCATTTACCAGAAGGAAAACCCGGATGTTGCTTTCTACTTTTCCCTTTAATTTCTCAGAATTCTGTCCACCATCCCAACTTCACCGTGTCTTTTTTAGAGACAGATGGACACCGTTCTTTAAAAATGCACTGAGTTCCAGCCACCCAGCACTTTTAAGTTGTTTAAGATGCCTGTGGCTTGGAAGAATGACAAAGAGTAAATACAGCGTCTGAAGTTAGTCCTTCGGACACTATGCATTTAGCAGCATGTTAGCTTTTCACTTTTTTTTAAAATGGAAAATCTAGTGAAATACAGTAGACACCAAGGGAGATATATCACTGTCCACAGTGGGATCACAAAAGAAAAACTACCTGGTTACTCAGAGGTCTAGTTTAGGTGCAGGTAACCGTTGACTTATGACCATTTGTTTAATGGCCATTCAAAATTACAACAGTACTAAAAATAGTGACTTGCAACCAGTCCTTTTACTTATGAGTTGTGGTGGCGCAGTGGTTAGAATGCAGTACTGCAGCCTACTTCTGCTCACTGTCGGGTGCCTGAAATTTGGCAGATCGAATCTCACCAGGCTCAAGGTTGACTCAGCCTTCCCTCCTTCAGAGGTGGGTAAAATGAGGACCCAGATGGTTGAGGGGGCCATATGCTGACTCCGTAAACTGCTTAGGAAAGTCTATAAAACGCCGTGAAGCGGTATGTATGTATGTATGTACGTATGTATGTATGTATGTATGTACGTATGTATGTACGTATGTATGTATGTATGTATGTATGCATGTATGTATTTTAGGAAATTTATATTGCTGTCTATTCACACATGGTGACTCAAGATGGCTTACATGAATATAAAAACCTCATATATAAAACAATAAAACTAATATAAAATAATAAAATTGTACCTCCCTAGGGGATGGGACCTGCAACATTCATTTCCTCCCCGCTCTGGTTGGGTTGGGTACAAATGACTGGCAAGGGACAGTCCTCAGATAACCTGGTCCCAAGACAGACCTAAGTCTAAGTGCTGTTGCTATTGCTGTTATGACCACCGCAGTGTTTCCATGGCCATGTGATCAAAATTGAGAAGCTGGGCAACTGGCATGTACTTATGACCTTTGCAGTGTCCCAGAGTCACCCGTTTGCCAGTTTGTGACTTTCCCATCTGGCTTCTGACAAGCAAAGTCAATGGGTGGGAGGGAAACCAGATTGGCTTAACAACTCTATGTTTCACTTAATGACCGCAGCAAAAAAGAAAAAGTCATGAAATTTAGGCGACTCGTTGAAAAACTGCTTTGCTCATTGGTGGAAGTTCCCATCCCAATTGTTGTTGTAAGTCAAGGACTACCAGTATGTATAAGAACTAAATATTTAAGAAGAACAGAATGTTATGATGGAGCTGGGACACTTTGCACATATTTGATTTAGTTTATAGAATCTTATTTCTGCAATTGAGATAAAAGTTAAATCTTTGCAATAGTGGCAAATATCTGTAGTTTGGGTGTAGGATGAGGGTAAAAGTTCATTCTCCGAGCTTGTGGGTTGGTTACTTAAGATGTTACTTAGCCACTGGAGATGTTATTTAGCCTAGTAATGAAACGTGTGGACACCAATCCACAAGCTCAGAGA